>NC_142363.1:28971796-29304921 GCF_059441175.1 Urocampus carinirostris | reverse complement strand
AATACGGTATATTCAAGGCAAAAGAGGAGTGAAATCAAGTGAGTAGTCCGTTAAGTCAGAGGAGTGGAGTCAAACATGGAATCAAGTCTGGTAAAGAAGTCAGACTATGTGAGAGGATTGTCGGATGAGTAGAGTCAAATGAAGGATCATGTCAAATGAGTGGACTCAAATCAGGTGAAGAGTCAAGTTACAAGTAAAATCAAGTGACTAGACTAAAGTGAGGGGTTCACTCCCACAAAGGAGATGAGTCAAGTGAGAAGAGTCCAGGCCTGAGTCACATCCAATAGGGGAGCTGTGTCAACTGAAGAATAAAGGCAAGTAAGTGAAGTCCTGTAAGGGATTGTGTCCAGGGAGTATGTTCAAATCATGTTAGGAGTGAAGTTAAGTAATGGGTAAAGCAAAGTTAGTAAACTAACTAGAGGAGTCGAGTCAACCACAGAGTAAAGCCAAGCGAGGAGTCAAGTGAGTAGAGTTCAGGTAAGAGTCGAGACCAGTAAAGAAGTTGAGTCAACCGAAAGTTAAGCGAGGAATCAAGTAAGTGGAGTCGAGTTATTAGTCCAATAAGAGAGTCGAGTCAAGTCAGTAGTTCAAATCGAGTTCTTAAGTGAGTAGGTAGGTGTCAAGTCCAGTAAGGGAGGAGCCAACCTTCAAATCCAGTCCAGTAAGGGAGTTGAGTTAACTGAAGAGTAAACTCAAATAATTGGGAGTCAAGATGGAGCCTGACAAGTAAAGACAAGTGAAAAGACTTAATAGTCTTAAAGACAGTTGAGGAGTCAAGTAATTGAAGTCTCGTCAGGTGAATGGAGTCGAGCAAGGAGTCAAATCCAGGAAGTCGAGCCAAGGGGTAAAGTGAATTTAGCATACCAATGCCAAGTGAGGAGTCAAGTAAATGCAGTCAAGAGAACCCGTGGAATCAAAGTTGGAGTTACTTCCAGCAAGGTAGTCAAATGAGTAAAGTCAAGTCAAGGGACAAGTAAAATCAAGTGAATAGACCTAAATCCAGTAAAGAGTCGAGTAAGAGAGTCAACCAAATAGTCAAGTTGAGGGAGGTATTGCATAAGTGGAATCAAAGGAGTCCAGTTGGGTAATCAAGTGAGTAGATTCAAATCAAGTGAGGAGTCAAGTAAGGTGACAAAGTCTAGTGAAGAAGTCTAAAGGCAAGTCTAATGAGGAGTCAAGTCCAATTGGGGAGTTGAGTCAAGTGAGGATATTCAAATCAAGTGAGGAGTCAAGTATGTGAATTCTAGTCAAGTGAATGGAGTCATGTGAGGAGTCAAATCCAGTAAGTTGAGTCAAGGGTAAAGTCATGTGAGTAGAAAGATGACAAGTAATCAAGCAAATAGAGTCAAGGGCGGAGTCAAGTCCAGCATGTAAGTACAGTCAAGTCAAGCGAAGAGTCAAGGACAAGTAATGACAAGTGAGTGGAGTTTAGATCGAGTCAAAACCAGGTATATAGTTAAGAATCCCAGACCCAAACACTTTATGGAATCACCTTGAATGCTCCTCTTGAAAAAAGCTTTGCAGCCCTCACAGGACCAGACGCCGTAATGGTAACCCGACGCGTAGTCGTGGCACACGGCGCAAAAGTGGGTGTCCGTCTTCAAGCCGCAAACGCCGTTCTCAGCTCTTCTGGGAAGCGTTGTGGTTTTCGGAAACAAACCATAAAACCCTCAATTCGTATAATTCATAATTTGATCCCTTAAAATTCTATTGGTACACACCTGTTGCTGACGAAACCTTTAGGCTCCATCCAGTGGTGGGCGGCGTGTTCATAGGCGAGAGGCGGTGGACAGTGCATGGCTAGCGACGGTTCACTCCAGAACCCTGGCGGGGTGCCATAGCTCAGAACGGACGGACCGTAGAACGCCAAGGGGTCTCGATTTCCATCCGCATAGGGCGAGCTGATGTGCACGCCGCCGGCCGTCGGTGAACCCCTTAACTCCGAGGTCCGGCTGGAGTCCACTTCTTGGAACTGAAGCAACGCCGGAGATTCGTTGTCCGACCTAGGGGACGGCGTCATCTGCAGGCTGTCTGCCATGGCACTGCGGCGAGGGGGAGGAAAGTGAAGGTCTACCGCATCCTCTATTGAAGACGAGTCCTGGAACAGAACTATAGGTCAGTGGTTCTTCAGCAACATTTTATGTGATGTACCATGCTGTCGCACAGTCGTTCAACTATTCACAAGCCCATTCATACTTTGGAACAATTTGGACTTTCCAATTGGCCTTCCATGCCTATCTTTGGAATGTGGGAGGAAACTGGAGTGCCTGGTGGAAACACGTAGGCATAGAAAGTACATGTAAATTCTGCACATTGAGGCCAGTGGCTAGTTAAGAACCCAGGACCTCTGAAATGTGTCGAGCTGACCACCCAGCTGCCGTGTCATTTATCAAATCTGAAATATTTATTTGTATCGTAATCCCTCAAATATGTTTTAGAATTAAAAAAAAAACATTTCAAATAAAAAAAGTTCAGTATAAAAACCTCGCAGCTATCTAGCTCGCTAGCCAGCATGCTAACTGTGAGCACGACATGTTGACATTACAAGCCTGCAAAAGTGTTGATGTCTAAGTTGTACACAAATTATGTAAAAAATACACTTAAAAATGTCAAGAGCAGAACGGAGACAGGACCCACTTGCGTTATGTTTCTCTCAGTTTTATTGGGAAGAAGGGAAAGCATTGCACCCACGATCCGGTGATTGCTGGTCGCGAGACGCAGGTCGCTCTGAACGCGGAAGTGGGACTTCCGTGGTGAGCGATGGCGGTGTCAGGAACGGAAAAACGGGTCAGTAGCCAGGACAGGAGAGCAAAAACGTGGTCGGGGTCGGAAACGAGTCGAAAGCCAGGAGAGGAGAGTGGACGTGGTCAGGATCAAAAAACAGGTCGAACCGGGGGAACAGACAGGAGCAAAAAACAGGTGGGAGTCAGGTTGGAAAGAGGCTTGCCTACAGTAAACTGAGGTTCGCAAACGGACTGACAACAGGTGTCAAAAAGGAGTGGGTTTAAATAGGGACAGGGAACCCAATCAGAGTCCGAGGCAGTTGGCGCCAAAGAAGCGGGCACAGGTGATTCACATCAGTAACTACCAGAACCAGAACTACTTTTTTCAGAAAGTCTTTGTGTTTACGAAGCAAGGCGCTTGCTCAATGGGACCACAAAATGTTGCAATAACATAAAAGCCGGCATATGTATTGATGTCTGAAATGTTCACATCGAAAAATGGCAACACAGAAAATCAACAAAGATCACAGTGATGCAATTTAGTGCGGCGGAAAAATAAAAAGTAAACGTCTGGTCTTAGTCAAACAAGCGGCGGGGTCGCTGACCAAACGGTAAATACAATCTCGGGTGCCACGCGGCACTCAAAACCAAGACATAATTCTCTCAAAGGAAATACAAACATGCTAACACGCTAGCGCTACAAGATAGCAGCTAGCTTGTTTTGGGAATCCTGTTTTGTAAGGTACACCAACTATTTTGTAGAAATAGTAGAAATCGTCATTATTCTTTGTGTGTGGCTATTTTCATTTCACATGACTTCTTTGGATAGCTAGCTCTTCCCACCTAGTAAAAAGCGGTTGAAAAGACTTCCAAAATGGATTTTATTTGGTTAAAAAGATTTAGGAGACATTTGTTTTAGTTTTATTCTAAATATCTACCGTAAATTCCGGACTATAAGCCGCTACTTTTTTCCCTAACTTTCAACCCTGCGGCTTATTCAGTTATGCGGCCAATTTATGTAATTTTTCTAACGGCCGCCAGCGGCGCTCGGGTGTTGCTACCATTAACTGCCCTCTCAAAGCTATATTATTATTATTAAAGCTTTGAAAACTCTCTCGGTGTACCGTCTTTCTTTGTAAATATGTGTAACCCATGTATAATATGTATTTCCAACTGTATATTTTTGTCATGTATTTATTTGTATTTATTTTAGACACTTATTCTGATATGTTTTGCACGGGTGAATGAAAAAAGAGGGGCGGAACAAACGCGGGGTGACGGGTTTAGTGGGGACCGTTAAAGGTGAGGGACAGACAAAAAAAAGGTGAAGAGGGGGATAAAAAGTTGGTTGAAGAAAAACGGGTTGCGTGAGTAAATGTGTTCATCTGATATATTTTTTCCACCCTTTGGAAATATGCACTTTTTTCCTTGGATTACTTTCAACTGGACCCGGACTCTGCAGGTCTGCATCAAACCGTAAGTACAGTGTCATTTTCCGTTCATTTTGCCGGCTGTGAATTTTTGGACTGTGGACCCTAATGAAGGACATTTTGTTTCAATCGCGGGACTTGAAGTCGGGTTTGGGTTAATTTTGTGTTTGTGTTACATTTTTTAATGTGGGCGCTTGCGGCTTATATACAGGTGCGGCTTGTGTATGAACAAAATCGGTTTTCCTTTTAAAATGTGGTGGGTGCGGCTTATAAACAGATGCGCTCTATAGTCCGGAATTTACGGTAAACATGCCAGCTCAGCAAACAAGTGGATAGCTTATGTTGGGAATCGTGTTTTGTAAGGTACACCAACTTGTTTTTCTCGTGACTTCTGCTCATGTTGACTTTTTAATTACATAAAATATTGTAAATCTTCATTGTTCACATTTTCATTTAGCATTACTTCTATAGGTAGCTAGCTTGTTCCAACCGGCCTAAAATGGTTGAAAAAACGTACAAAATGCATCTTTATCTGGTCGAGTGAATTAGTAATAAGATATATAAGTGACGTGGGCAGCACGGCGGAGCAGTGGTTCTGAGATCGTGGGAACCTCCTGCGTGGGTTCAAATCCAGCTACCGGCCTTACTGTGCGTAGTTTGTATGTTCTCCCCGTGCTTGCGTGGGTTTCCTCCGGGCACTCCGGTTTCCTCCCACATTCCAAAGACATGCATTCCAGGTGGATTGGCCGGTCCAAATTGTCCCTAGGTGTGAATGGGCGAGCGAGTTGTCTGTCCCTGGGTGCCCTGCGATTGGCTGGCAACCAGTTCAGGGTGTCCCCTGCCCACTGCCCGATGATTGCTGGGATGGGCTCCAGCACCCCCGCGACCCTACTGAGGATAAGCGGTGCAGCTAATGAGATGAGATGAGAGATGAGATATATAAGTGACATATGATAAGACATATAATAAAATGAATGAATGAAACTTTTATTTCGAACATGACAAAAAAATATCCAAAAAACAAAGACAAAAAAATGTTATTGTACATTCGAAAGGGAGTAGGAAGAAGCATATGCTTATTAAATCCTTCCCCTTTGGCTTCATTAATAATTGTGTCCCACAGTTAGCTCTTCTGTGTATTTTACAGCTAACACCTCTGGACACATTGGCTCTGTGGATACACAGTCTCTTCATCATCATCGGTACCATCACTTCCATCATTGTTTTTGTACTACCAGATTAATTTAGTTTCACCCCTCTATTCACTCTATAACGTTAGTAATCACCTAATACCATTCAGTCACCAATAATGGCAATAATAACAATTAATGACAGTTATAATTATAATCATCTCATCTCATTAGCCATACCGCTTATCCTCATTAGGGTCGCAGGGGGCTGGAGCCCATCCCAGCCATTCCCGGGCAGGGGACACCCTGAACCGGTTGCCAGCCAATGGCAGGGCACACGGGGACAGACAACTCACTCGCTCATTCACACCTAGGGACAATTTGGACCGGCCAATTCACCTGAAATGCATGTTTTTGGAATGTGGGAGGAAACCGGAGTGCCAGGAGGAAACCCACGCAAGCACGGGGAGAACATACAAACTCCGCACAGGAAGTCTGGAGCTGGATTTGAACCCACGCAGGAGGTTCCCAAGACATGAACTGTGCCGCACAAGCGCTAACCACTGCTCTACCGTGCTCCCCTTATATTAATATAATAATAATAAATCATAATAGTAATAATAATAACAATGTTGATTTGCTTACATTTATCTTTCGCCGTATCATTCAGACGCCATTTTCTTCTTCTCTGTGCTTTGCCAATATTGTTTTTTTGTATCTGGATTTGAACAGGTGAATATTTAGACATTTTTTAAGCTCATCCTGTAATTTGTTCCAAAGTTTAACTCCACATACAGACACACACATACTTTTCCTGGTAGTTCTCTCCGGATTTTTAAAGTTACGACATCCCCTGAAGTTGTCGCTTCCTTCTTTTCGTGTGAATATTTTTTGTTTGTTCTCGGGGTGTATATCTTTGTTCACTTTGAATAGGAGTTGGGAACATCCTCTAAACTACGATAATTTAAAGCCCCAGTGTGTAATATTTCACCCCTGGATTGAACTGTTGTTTAATGCGATCGAAAATCAATGCCACTGCAAGCATTAAGATGCCAGACAAACATGGCGGATTACTAAGTATGGATTTCACAAATTTCTTGAGCTATGAATTTTTATTTTTTATATAACGGTTCAGGTTCACCGATCCCTCAACCCACAGGTGTCAAACAGGCGGCCCGCGGGCCAGATCGGGCCCGCTAACGGATTGAATCCGGCCTGCGAGACAACACTCAGAGAAGCGCAAGAGAAAAACAAGCTGCAGGTTGAAATATGTCAACTTGATGTTGCCAAAGCCAGGTGCCTCGAATAAAGACACTGTACTTGCATTTCTTTCTCTCTCTCTCATTCTCTCTCTCTCTTTTCCACCCTTTTACTCCCACTCTCTGTCTCTTTCACTCTCTATGTCTCTCTTTTTCTCTTCCTTTGTTGCTCTTTGTCTCTTTCTCTCTCTGTGTCTTTTTAACTTCTTTTGCTCTAACTTTTTTTCATTTCTCTCTTTTCTCTTTCTCTCTTCCTACCCTTCGCGCTTTCTTTTCTCTCCTTCTGTCTTTCTATTTCTCTTTGGATTTCTTTCTTCCTCTCCCTTTCTTTCCCCCTCTCTCACTACTTCTCTTTTTATCTCTTTTGTTTCTCACGCTCTCTCCCTCTCTCCCTTTTTTTCTTTCTTTGTCCCGCCCTCTCTCTTTTTCCCTCGCTCTTTCTCTTATTTCTTTATCTCTCTTTTTCTTTCTCTTTAATCTTCAAGTCCGGCCCCCGACAGAATGTTTGCTCTATCGTGTGGCCCCCGAGTTAGAATAAGTTTGACACCTCTGGCTTAACCACACTGGTCAGGGCACTGATGAGGAAGCAATTTTGAACAGCGTTCTTCACTGTTGACGGTCCCTGGCCTGTTCTTGGCTTGTGGCAAAGTTGGCACTGGTCCACTCCTTGATGTTTGTCGGTCTTCCTCTCCTCCTGCCCCTTTGGACTGTGCCCTGGAGAATTTTCTTGGTCAGTCCTGATGATCTTGAGACGTGACCATTCCACTGAAGTTTCCGTCTGCTCGCAGTGGACAACAGTTCTTCGTAGGGTCCAATGTTCCCTCTGATGGTGTTGCACCATTTTGTTTGTAGCTAATGCCCAGAAGTTGCCTGTAGTATTGCATTTCCATGGGTTGGACTTTCCTTTCCAGTTTTGCTGTGAGGGTCCATGTCTCCCAAGCGTAGAGGAAGATGGTAATAATCACCGCTTGCATGAGTCTAATCTTTGATTTCACTGCTATGTTCTTGTCCCTCCAGATGGGTTTAAGTCTGGCAAATGCGGCTGTGGTTTGAGATATCCTGGCCATGATTTCTGGTTCTGACCCCTCTTCAGCTCCAAGAGATCTAAATTTGTTGACAGGTTCTTGCTCTCTGTGGTTGATCGTGATCAGGGTTTGGTAGGGTTACTTTAACTGGATTACTTTCAATTACTTTTGGATGACTCCAATACCAAATACAGTATGCTAATAAAAGACAAAAGAAACTAAATGTGAATAAAATGATGACTCACAACACGTGGTAAGCTTTCTCTCCTGGCTTTGATCTCTTTGATCTCCGGCAAAACTAACATAAAATGCGACAGAAACAAAATGAAAATAAATCCAAACAGCTTGCCAACATGCGGCGCAGTGGTTAGCGCGTGTACGGCACAGTTCTAAGGTCTTGGGAACCTCCTGTGTGGGTTCAAATCCAGCTACCGGACTTACTGTGCGGAGTTTGTATGTTCTCCCCGTGCTTGCGTGGGTTTTCCTCCGGGCACTCCGGTTTCCTCCCACATTCCAAAGACATGCATTTCAGTTGGATTGGCCAGTCCAAATTGTCCCTAGGTGTGAATGAGCGAGCGAGTTGTCTGTCCCTGTGTGCCCTGCGATTGGCTGGCAACCAGTTCAGGGTGTCTAATGAGCAGCTAATGAGATGAGATGAATGAGCTTGCCAACATCATTTTTGCCGTTCCATGTATTCAGTTACTCCCCAAGCCTGCACAAAACGTAGTAATTTTATTCATATTTAGTTTCTTTCGTCTTTTATTAGCATATTTGGTATTGGAGTCATCCAAAAGTAATTGAAAGTAATCCAGTTAAAGTAACCCTACCCAACCCTGATAATGATACCCCGGGCATTGATAATTCATGTATTTTTGCCTTATATCCAAATCAATGGTTGTTGGTTTTTTTCCTGATATTTTTATACCACTAGGAAACACTAAATATTACACACTGTTCCTTTAATTAAAAAAATCCAAACATTCTAGACAATATGGTACTAGCGGCTAGCTCGTGTTGCGAGGTGATTTTAAGTGGAGAAAAGCAGTTATGAAACGGAAAGTTTACTTTAAAGTAATATTTCCAATACTTCCAGATTATCCCAAACATGGGACATAGGTAACACCCAGTAAAATCCTTTTTTGTTTTGCCCATCTCAAGGACGGCAGCCATTTTGCTATCGATCCATCTCCGGGAGGCGGCCATTTTGTCACTGGCTGCCAAGTGGGATAGACATCACAGCTGCTCGGGGTTTAGATAAAAAGCCATCTTGGCTCGGCTTCAAAACAGGTGAAGTGTGGTTGGTTGTTACATGAGCAATTTCAATGTAATTTAAAAAATTCTGTTTTTTTTTTTTAAATGGACTGCGGTAATGACGATTGGATACAATCTTCTTTATTTCACTTTTCCTTTAAATTCAATTAACTCAGTTTTGCTGTCGGGAACTCTATAGCATTGAATACAAATGGAGACTGAATTTACTGTGTTTTCATTATTGTGTGAAGAATTAGAAAATGGGAAAAAGAGGCACTTACATGCGGAGCGTCGCTGAAATGTTGTCCCATGGACGAGCTGACGGATTTGTGTTTGTTTTTTCCGAGCGTCCACACTTTGAGCTTTGGACGCCTGTCCAAGTTTTGCCCACTCGCTCACTTTTACGGGCAAATGCCCACAGGTCAAAAGCAGAGGTTGGTTGTAACGAGTTACTTTTACTCCGTTACATTTATTTGAGTGAGTTTTGGGACATTTTGTATTTCTAGGAGTATTTTTAAATCGCCATACTTTTTACCTTACTTGAGTAGATTTGTGAAGAAGAAACTGTATTCATACTCTGCTACATTGAACCCGTTACTCAAATTCCCTTCACGTAAGAAACGTGTCTGTCTGCCTCTGCTAAGGTGCATTTATTTTGTCATAGACCTGTTTTTTTTTTAATTTAGATTTAACCAGTGACCCCAAAAAAACACCAGGTGTCACTTGTGAGCAGGGTTAGGATTTTTTTTGTTTTTTTTTGTTAGTTTTTTACCTTATTACCTTGCAGTTTTGAAAGAGGCCATTTTATTGAATTAAGTATGCGGGGAACTTATTTAAAAATGTATGGAACCTTTTAAAAACAATTTATTCCTTTACTTTTTGATGTAATCAAAAATATTTATTTATTCATCAAGTCTTTATTTAAATACATAATTTGGATATAAGTATAAAATACAAAAATATACGAAACAAAGAGCCTTTAAATTTGTCACAAAAGCAACAGGACGTAATGTCTTCGCCACGAAGATTGTATTTCAACAAAAATATGAAAGTGAGGCAATGCGTATTGGACAATGTGATACTAGAAATATGATAACAAAATAGTTTTTCCTCAGTGATTCTGGATTTAGTATCAGTATTG
The DNA here is from genome assembly GCF_059441175.1 of Urocampus carinirostris. NCBI lineage: Eukaryota > Metazoa > Chordata > Actinopteri > Syngnathiformes > Syngnathidae > Urocampus > Urocampus carinirostris. Next base: position 29,294,962 of record NC_142363.1, on the reverse strand, counting down.
TCACAAGCCCTGGTGGTTAAGGGACCCATGATCCGTGTACTGTGTGTGCAGTGTATATAGCAGTAGCCTCATATATAATATATATATATATATATATATACACAAACCAAGTACACATACTTACAATTACACACATCTGTAATTTATTGTTGATTGGATGGACTTTATTGATGATTTGATGATCTGATTGAATAGTAGTTTAAAAAAATAAAAATAAACAGTTAATCAGGACTTACATAAGTGAACTTTTTTAAGTTTACTCAAGCATTTATCTGGATTACCACTTGTTACTTCTACTTGAGTCATATCATTCTGAAGTAGAGGTAAGATTGGGCCTAAAACATTCAGCCCGACCCTACCCGAGTCGCGGGTATATAAACCCGAACCTGCCTAAACCCAACGCATTAACTTGATTTTATAACAGAGCACAAAATAAACCCGAAGCTTTAATTTGCCGCCAAGATAAACACAAACCTTTACTCCTCTCGTGCGCAGCTTGGCACCGAAAACAAAATCGAATTCTGCAGATTACAAGCTGCAAATAGTGAAATATTTTTCCAAAAAGAAGAAAGAAATTTCGTAAATTGTAAGCTATTGGCAAGAAGCAGAAATGACGTCTAACTTGAGGGAGGTAGAGGGAGGAAGCCGTGCATCTTTTACCTCAACACAGAGGAGTAAAATGTATTCTGATTTAGTGATTTTGAGTTCAACTGATAGTTTGGTTATCATTTTCCCTTTCAAATAATTACTTTAGTAGAAGTAAGTGCATGCTGTGTAGATCCTTCACGAAGAAAAAAAAAAAGAATGGCGAAAGAGAGAAGCGTGACTGGCCTGACTTAATGATTGACATTTTAAGCCTGAGCCCGGCCCGAATTTCAGTAATCGTTCGCTATATCGCGATTTACTTTTTATGGTTTCACTTCTTAGCAGATTTTTATCATGCATTGTGTTCTGCATTCTGATTAGCTAAACCGTTACCCCGCCCCTTTCATGTGATGATTCATCTTTAAAGCTTCTCGGCCTTTGCAAAAATTAGCAACCGAAAAAAAACCCTTTCAATCATCCACGACTTTAGAAATGAATGAGAAACACATTAAATCAATTTAATAAAATTTGGGCAGCCTTTTCTTCAGTTCTTTTGAAAGTTAACAAAAACCAAAATGAAAAAAAAACAATTTCAATTAGACAACAAAAATATGTCAGGCTTCCCTGAACCCTGACGTCAGAAATCAACAATCATACATGGAATCACTATAAAGAAATGTGAGGATTCTCTTCCCTCTTTTAAGTTATCATCCGTTTTCAAAGATTCTCTGCCTTTTCATAAGTTAGCAATCGAAAAGGAACACTTTCAATCATCCCTGACCTAAGAAATGAATGGCCAACTCATTAAATCACTTTAAATGAATTTAGGGCGGCCTTTTCTTCCCGAAAAGTGATCATCCGTCTTCAAATCTTGTCCCTGACCTCATAAAATCTAAAACCGAATCGCTATAAAATAATGTTCAGGAGCCTCTTCTCTCCAAAAGGTGGTCATCTGTCTTCAAAGCTTCTCGCCCTTTTTGATAGTTAGCAATTAAAAAGAAACAATCATCCCCTGACTTTGGAAATCAATGACCACCACATTAAATCACTTAATTTAATTTTGAGGAGCCTTTTCTTCCAAAGAAGTGATCAAGTGTCTTCAAAAATTAGCAGCTCTTTTGAAAGTAAATTAAAAAAAAAACTTTTAAATAGCCAACAAAAATAATACGTGAGTCTTCCCTGAACCCTGACATCAGAAACCATGACATGAAATCCCTATAAAACATTTTTGAGGAGCCTCTTCTCTCTCAATTGTGATCATCCGTCTTCAACGCGTCTCTGCCTTTTCGAAAGTTAGCAAAGAACCCCACTCAATCATCCGTGACTTTAAAAAATCAATGGTCAAAACATTAAATCAATTTAAATGAATTTAGGGGAGCCTTTTCTTCCTGAAAAGTGATCATCCGTCTTCAAATCTTGTCCCTGACCTCATAAAATCCAAAAGCATTCATGGAATCTCGATGAAATAATCTCGAGGAGCCTCTTCTCTCCAAAAGTTCTTCAAAGCTCCTCACCATTTTTTCAAAAATTAGGAATTGAAAAGAAACAATCATCCCTGACTTTAGAAATCAGTGACCACGACATAAAATCACTTTAAATTAATTTTGGGGAGCCTTTTCTTCCGAAAAAGTGATCAGGCGTCTTCAAAAATTATCATCTCTTTTGAAAGTAAATTAAAAAAAACAAAAAACTTTTAAAAAGCCAACAAAAATAATATGCAATGTTTCCCGGAACCCTGACATCAGAAACCATGACAAGGAATCCCTATTAAACATTTTTGAGGAGCCTCTTCTCTCTCAATTGTGATCATCCGTCTTCAAAGGGTTTCTGCCTTTTCGTAAGTTAGCAATCTAGAGGTAAGATCGGGCCAAAAAAGAGCACCCGAGCCCGACGCAGGCCCGAGGGGTATTAAACCCGACCCGGACCGAGCCCGACTAATTAACTGGATTTGCTGGCCCGGCCCGAGGGGGCCCGAAATTACATATTTTATTTATAAGGAGGGGTGATTTATGATAACAAATTAAACTCTGCCTTATGTTACAACATCTAGGCCTAAGTTAAATAAAACTGTATAAACATTTACATCTTTTATATTTCTGTGTCTGCACTGCAGATGTTACATTAAGCGACAATCTGTCATTGACGTTTTTTTTTTTTTGAGGTAGCGAAAACATTTAAGGGCGTCCGTCATTTTGACGACTTGATCATTGGGCCATAATCCACAGCAGCAGTAGTAGTACGTCCTTAAGATTTTAGCGCAGCACTTTCATTGAGGGGGTGTTGACGTGTTGTGCCCTTTTCCGACTCCTATGCAAATTCCCCCCCCCCCCTGATCGTATTCTATATAAAACGCTTATTAAAACAATAAAGCGAGCTAATTATAATAATTGGGAGATCCTAGTCTATATAACGCGTTTATTTAAACAATAAAGCGCGATCGTATTCTACAAATTGCGTTTTTTAACGCGGATGAAAATGTCACCAACGTCAATGTACGCTTCCGACAAAAGCGATCGTATTCTATATAATACGCTTTAAAACAAAATAAAGCGAGCTAATTATAATAATTGGGAGATTCTAGTCTATATAACGCGTTTATTTAAACAATAAAGCGCGATCGTATTTTACAAAATGCGTTTGTTAATGCGGATGGAAAAGTCACCAACGTCACTGTACGCTATGATTTCCGCAATCACAACTAATTGTACACAAATAATATTTATTTGATTTACTATATTCCTTGGTCTAGTATCCATACATAGTTTAAGTATATATTTTTAATGAACATATATTTATAATTATTAATTAATTAAAAAAAAAAAAAAAAAAAAAAAAAGCAGGACCGAACCCGACCCGACCCGACCGTATGACTGACATTTCAGGCCCGACCCGGCCCGAAATTGCCTCGGGTTCGGGTTCGGGCTCGGGCTCGGGCCATAAATCTTAGGTCTATAGCAATCCAAAAAGGAACACTTTCAATCATCCCTGACCTAAGAAATCAATGGCCAACACATTAAATGAAATGATCTGCATTTATATAGCGCTTTTCAAGTCAATGACTTCCCAAAGCGCTTTACAATGTGCTCCACATTTCCCAATAGCGGCCTTGCAGCCATGTGAGGCGCTAACCTGCTTATTGGGGGTATTAGGTGTTCAGTGTCTTACCCAAGGACACTTCGACATGTAACACGGACGAGCCGGGATTTGAACTGGGATCCCTTGATCCCAAGACGAGCGCTCTACGTCCTGAGCTACTGCCGCGTTTCTGCCTTTTCGTAAGTTAGCATTCGAAAAGGAACACTTTCAATCATCCCTGACCTAAGAAATCAATGGCCAACACATTAAATCAATTTAAATGAATTTAGGAGAGCCTTTTCTTCCTGAAAAGTGATCATTTGTCTTCAAATCTTGTCCCTGACCTCATAAAATCCAAAACCATTCATGGAATCACGATGAAATAATGCCGAGGAGGCTCTTCTCTCCAAAAGACGATCATCCGTCTTTGAAGCTTATCGGACCTTTCGAAAGTTAGCGCAAACCCGAAGGAAAAAACACTTTCAACCGTTTTTTATCTCTGAACGGCAAAGATGTGAAGGGAGAGTACACGGTTGGCGGCGTTTTGCGTGGGCGGGCCTTGAAGGGCTGTGGAGCGGCGGCGGCGGCGTGACCTTGAAGTCGGTCTGGAATGTCTTTCAAGACCAAAAACGCGGAAGAGGATGTCCGCCGCCGAAACGTTCCGGACGAGCCGGGACGATTGGCCCGAAACCAAAAACCTTTACTCGTCTCGTTATTATGGAAGCTTCTCAAGGGCGGTGGCTGCCACGCTTCCTGTCTAAGCTCCGCCCCCTATAAAAATGGTCGCCGCTTCGTACTGCGACGTTTCGTAAGATGGCGAGGAATTCAAAGCAAGGAAAGGGGCAAAAACAAAAAACAGATTGACAGCTGCCAAATGTCATCTGAATCACATCTCTTTTTGCTTTTCCTCCCTAATTAATCCACTCGATTAATTAATCATGAAGGATAAAGGACAGATTAATTTGAGTTTATTAATGGTCCACGTTTTTGTCCGAGACTTGAGACCCACCTACTCCTGGCCCCGCCCATATCCGGATCCTCAACGCCAGGGGCAGGGTTGGGTAGGGTTACGTTAACTGGATTACTTTTATTTACTTTTGGATGACTCCAATACCAAATATGCTAATAAAAGACCAAATAAACTAAATATGAATAAAATGATGACTCACAACACGTGGTAAGCTTTCTCTCCTGGCTTTGATCTCTTTGATCTCCGGCAAAACGAACATCAAATGCGACAGAAACAAAATGAAAATAAATCCAAACAGCTTGCCAACATCATTTTTGCCGTTCCATGTATTCTGTTACTCCCCAAGCCTGTACAAAATTTGTCTTTTATTAGCATATTTGGTATTGGAGTAGTCCAAAAGTAATTGAAAGTAATCCAGTTAAAGTAACCCTACCCAACCCTGGCCAGGGGGTAGGCAACTGTTTGGAGTCGTGAGGGGGAAAAAATTTAACGTGGCGACAGATCCAATCGTTTTCCTTTATACATCTCGTCTCATGTCAAAGTGTCCTTGGGCAAGACACTGAATCCCTAATGCCCCTGATAGCAGGTAGTTGCCTTGCATGGCTGACGCTGCTATCGGTTAGTTGGTTAGTGTGTAAAAAGGAAAAAAGTGTGAAGCACATTGTAAAGTGCTTTGGGAGGTCTTTATTGACTTGAAAAGCGCTTTATAAATGCAGACCATTTACATTTATTTATCACATGCAGAAATGTACTTGTTATATTACTTTAGTTTTGTTTTTAGATAGATTAGTGTCGTTAAATTGGTTTTGAAACGCTCACAATGAACATAACATAACAAACTGCTGTCACAGTCTTGTTCCACGGACAGACCGAGGAGATAATTTCTTTCTCATGCCATGAGGCTCTTTAACTCCACCCGAGGGAGTAAAAGCCCACATTAAACCCCACCCCTACATTTGCATATTACCCTTTTTTATTACAGTGTGTATTTTCAGTAGCACTATTTAAATACTCTATATCAACACGCTATATTGGGTATTTTTGTATTCTATATCTTTTATTTTATTATTTTATTATTCAACATAAGGATACTGCTGGAAGTGTGAATTTCCCTACGGGGATGAATAAAGTATCTATCTATCTAATATATTATGGTCCCTTTTATAAGCACTAAATTGGAAATTTTGTTTTGTTGTATTACTGTATTAGTATTTTTGTACAATTTCTGAAGTCGGATTTGGGGGTTATTAGTCTTATTACTGTTGCTTTATTTATGTAGGTTTTGTGTGGTATATCTGCAGTAGTGTTTTGTTATATCTGTAGTATTACTGTAGTTTTTTGGCATCATATTCCAATAGTAGTATTTTTGTAGTATTTCTATTGGAATATTTCCTCATTTGTATTTTTGTATTATTGTAGTGATATTTTTTCTAGTATTTCGAGTATTTCTATATAAGTATTTGCATAATGGTAGTAATTGAGTTTTTTTCTTGTATTTTTGTAATATCATTATTGTAGTATTTTTGTAGCATTCCTTTCATATTTTTGTAATATTACTCTTGTTATATGTGTGGAGTATTTCTGTTGAATAATTTTTCCATGATAGTTTTACTGTTGTACTTGTTGTTGTCGTTTTTGTAGTATTTGTAGTGGTATTTTGTAGTTTTATGTGGAAGTATTTTTGAAGTACAGTATTTCCACAGTGCTAGTTGGGAGTATTCTCATGGCAGTATTTTTAAAGCATTTATTTAGTAGTATTGCAATATTACTGTCGTTGTATATTTGTAGAATTACTGTTGTAATAACTCTTTCTCTCTCTCTTTCCTGTTGTGGTATGTTTTTGTAGTATTTCCATAGGATTATTTATTTCCATAAGGAAATCAAAATAGTAATTTTGTAGTATTTTCTTGGTACTTTGTAGTAATATTTTTGTGTATAAAGAGAAAACGGGGGACAAAGTTGGCACTAAAAACATTTTTCATTAGTACTACTGTATTTACTATTGTTGTTATTTTTTGGAAACTCAGATTTTTTTAAATTTGGTCTATTTTTTTATATAAACATCAACGACAATATCAAGAATGAAAAACAAAACCACATTATACTAAAAAAACAAAACAAAAAAAAACACACAAAAGGAGATGATATAACCACAAGTCACCACAATATATTAAGATAGGTCTAGTAAATACAAGGCGCTAGATTTTTTTTGTTTTTCACTTTCAATTTATGAACATAAAATGTTAATCTAGCCATTATTGAATGTACAGTACAACACTTTATCATACATGCCATTGACATTAAAATATGGAAGACGTTACTACACCAATCTTACTTGCAAAACGCATTCTGAATCTAAAATATTAAAAAAAAATCAACAACGTGCTGTTGTTTAAAACCGAAAATGTTTAGCAAAAGGAAAAAACTGTTAGAGCGGTTTATTCACTCCCAAAAACGTAGTCCCTCTTCAAAATAAAGCAGCCATTAACTAAAATACTAGTCGCGAGTCAAGATATTTTCTCTCATCTCATCTCATTAGCCGTACCGCTTATCCTCAGTAGGGTCGCGGGGGGGCTGGAGCCCATCCCAGCAATCATCGGGCAGTGGGCAGGGGACACCCTGAACTGGTTGCCAGCCAATCGCAGGGCACAGACAACTCATTCGCTCATTCACACCTAGGGACAATTTGGACCGGCCAATTCACCTGAAATGCATGTTTTTGGAATGTGGGAGGAAACCGGAGTGCCCGGAGGAAACCCACGCAAGCACGGGGAGAACATACAAACTCCGCACAGGATGTCTGGAGCTGGATTTGAACCCACGACAGGTTCCCATGACATGAACTGTGCCGCACAAGCGCTAACCACTGCGCCGCCGTGCTGCCCCCAAGATATTTTGTTCCTGTTTAAATCTGGAAAAAATAAGGATTTTTTTTTAACAAATCAGGATTACATAACGTATAAAACGGTAGTGTTGGCGAGTATGCAACAATTCCCTAAATTATTCTTGTCAATCCAAGAAAAATACATCTGTTAGTAGCATAATTTAAAAAGTCGACATATGAAACTCGTTCTACTTTATTCCTGAAGTAAATTACTTTAAAAAAATACATATAATTAAATGTCCATTGTATTTATTTCCTTCAATGCAGGTGTGGGACCATCCAGGAGACCTATCCCATTTTTTCATTTATAAATAAATATACATGACATCTACATATTAAATTTTTAAAAAATTTTTCAATAGATTACTGACATCAAATTGGTTTTAACACTCACAATTAAAGTAAAATAATACATTAGAGCTCCCTGTTTTAGGCACTGCATTTTACATTTAGTTTTGTAGTATTTCTAGTTGTATTTTAGTATTTTTGTCATATTTTTGCAGTGAGATTTTTTTGAGTATTTTCTGTGGTATTTTCATAGTATTAATGTTTTATTTTGGTAGTATTTCTGTAGTATGTTTGCAGTATTTCAACTGTAGAATTGTTGTAGTATTTTCGCAGTGTTTCTGTAGTCGTATTATAGTATCATTATAGGGCCATTTTTGTAGCATTTTTAAGAAGTATTTTTAAAGTATTTCCATTGAAGTATTTTTGTTAAACTTCTGTAGTATTTTTGTAGTACCGGTATTTTCATTGTAGTATTTTTGTAATAGGTGGGATTTCTGTAGATATTTTCTATTATTACCATATTAGTTTTTTTGTAATATTTTTGTGAGATTTCTGTATATATGTAGTATTTGTGTAGATATGTTCTAGTATTTCCATAGTAGTATTTTTGTAGTAATTCTTGTGTATGTTTGTAATATGACAGTAGTTTTATTTTTGTAGTATTACTGTTCTAATGTTAATGTTGTAGTATTTTGTAGCATCGTTATAGTATTTTATTTATTTTCAGAATTAAGGGAAAAAATATAAATTAGGTCTTTCAGGAATACATTTGATATTTAGTTTTGTAGCAATTTTCTTGTATTTCCGTAGTAGTATTTTTTGTTGAGGACACGAGGATAATGGGACAAAGTTGGCAACAAGATAAAATTTTTTATATATGGGCCAGATGAAAAAGCCTGTGGTCCGCGGGCCGTAGTTTGCACACAGTGCTTTAATGGTTTTGGACGGACAAACCTTGGTCGTGACGTCATCACCATACAATCTAAGAGACTGTAAAAGCTTCAAATTTATCAGTTATTATTATTACTGGATTCCAAATTCGGCAATCGTCGTGCGCCAAGACCGAACTTGAACTCCATAAAATTTCCACGCCAAAAGTTGACGTGTAAAAAGCGTGAAAACGTGCACATCACGCGCGCGACACGAGATCCAAAAGCCAGCTTACCTGCCAATCAAACTGGAAAGTCAATCAAAAGATGACGAGTCACTGGTGCGCTTCTGATACAATAAAGGACGTCCCGGATTTGGCGTAAACAAAAAATATACAATTTAAAAATAATAATAATTACAAAATAAAGTGGAAACAACCAAGGCTCGTGTGCACGCCAGGGAGCAAAATCAGGAAATGGTTCCTGCGCTCGAATAACTTGCTAGAATCTTCCTTTTCGCCTTCCTTTCTCATTCAAAATCAACAAGTTGCCTTCTTTTTGCGCTTCCCTTGTGCCCCCCCCCCCCCCCCATCAAACCTCCCCTTTACACAGGCACCCAAACGCCACTCCTTCACTGACGTCACAAGACGCGCCCACCCCCAGAAGCTGCGCCTGCCGGGTAATGTGTGCGCATGCGTAATTTAAAGAACCCTTATGCCGAAACTGACGCCGAAAAACCAGCAAGTTTGTTTTTGACTTTAAGAAAAGGTACTTTTTGTTTTTTCATCGTTCATTCCTTTAACATTGATATTTACTTTTAATAATTTTGAGCTTTTAAAAAAATAATAGTACAATTATACCTCAATACTCGAAAATGATCCGTTCGATATCTGTGTTCGACCACCGAATTATTCAAGTACATTAAAACTTTTTTTTTCCGTACGAAGTGAAAATATTCATTTCAATACGTTCCTACGCATTCCAAAATACCCTAAATATGAATATAACACGTACCTAAACCACCATAAAGACCCAATATATCAATAAAACGTATACCTAAACAACGCTTTATTCGTTTTAAAATGGTTGAAAAGACCTTATCAATTCAGTTTCATTAAATGTTTCTTTTTGGGTGTTTTATGTGTTGTAGCAACAACTAAATAAGTCAGAGGTATCAAACTCTTTCAAATTCAAATTAATTATTTGAAAAATTGTCATGACGCACCCATGGAAGAAGAAAACCATCTCCACGTGATAGTGCTACTGCCCCCTATTGTACTGGAGGTGCAGTAGGTCTTTATTCTGGGACAGTGAAAAAAAAACACGCCCCCACTATTTGAGAACCATTGTCTTCGCTGGAGTGCTGGGAGTTTTTTCGGACGCTCACAATTGAATTATGATTCAGTAATTTCATCTCATTAGCCGCACCGCTTATCCTCAGTAGGGTCGCGGGGGTGCTGGAGCCCATCCCAGCAATCATCGGGCAGTGGGCAGGGGACACCCTGAACTGGTTGCCAGCCAATCGCAGGGCATGATTCAGGAATATAATATTTAATTATAAAATGATTATTTAAGGTTTTTTCTTTCCCTCGATATTTTACCTTTACTAAGATTTAATCTCTTGTAATGTTTATCAACCAAGTATTTGTAAAAATAAATAAATACATTCATTTCCACTACAGTTTATTTACTGGCAACTTGGAGAAACTCATGAAGACTGAAAACTCTAAAAAAAATAGCACACACACACTCATTTAAATAATTGATTTAATCGTTTAAAAGTCTTTCTGCTTTATATTTTTAATGGAAATGTTTACTTGAATACAATAATAAATACATATTTCAGAGTGCCTTGTTTAGGTGTGGCAGGCACCTGTCCTTTTTGGGGGGGGGGTGACATTAGCTCAGGAGGTCGCAGGTTCGATTCCCGGCTCCTCCGTGTTATATGTCAAAGTGTCCTTGGGCAAGACACTGAATCCCTAATGCCCCCAATAAGCAGGTAGGTGCCTTGCATGGCCGACTACTTATTGGTGTGTGAGTGTGTGTGTGAACGGTTAAGTGTGAAGCACATTATAAAGCGCTTTGGGAGGTCTTCATCGACTTGAAAAGCGCTATATAAATGCAGACCATTTACCATTTATAATAATAATAATAATAATAATTTCCTTGTATTGTCATTCTGTGTAACAATGTACACAGAACGAAATGTCGATTGCATCTGACCCGATGCAGCCGCAGCCAAGAGAGGGCGCCGCCGACCACTTTTTAAGTCTTAGGAATGACTCGGCCGGGGCGCGAACCCGAACCTCCCAGTCTCAAAGCGGGCGCCTTACCATCTAGGCTAATTTCACTGTTAGATTTCATATCTATTATAGAAAAGTGCTTTAAACTTCTTCAAAGACACCCAGGTGTTGTTGTTTCTTTTAAATTTGTATCCATGCCTCTTGAGTTTTTCCTTGCCCTCATGTAGATTTTAGATCAGGGGGTGGGTTTCCTCAAATTTTTCATGGTAGTCAGCAATTACAGCTACTGTGGATGCTTTGCGATTGACTCCTCTTTGGCGACATCCAGTGGACATATTTAAAACTGCTAGTCGTCGACGCGAGGCAGCTAATTTTTCTCGTGTGTTTTTCTCGTCTCTGGAGCCACATAAAATGTGGTGGGCCTTGAGTTTGACAAGCGGTGTAGACAATAAATATTAAATGTAATAAAGATTAAAAAAAAAAAAAACCACATTATCGTACCTTTTTAGTAGCAATTTAATGGTAGATTTTTTTTTTTAATTTTACAACCATTTCCTTAACTCAATTATTGTTTTAACTTTTCCTTCCCCTTATCACTAACTTCTTTGATACTAACTATTATCAGCAAAAAGGTAATAAAACACACTAAATCACCATAAATTTTCATCACGTTTTGTCGGATTGACAAGCTCTCCCGACATTATGCTAACTGGCTGAGCTAGCATAGCCAAGATGGCCGCTCATCTCACTCGGTCATGTCTTCAGCTGTACCGAAGCAAAAATGACTGAGGTATCACTGTACTTATTTATATTTACAATGATTAGCGTTTGCTGTGATGAACAAGAATTCAGGGAATCAGTATGAATCAGTCATTTCTATCGAATTTCTTTTAATTTTAGGGCGTCGCCACCGGCCCAACTCAAGTCCCGAGTCTCTTCAAACTCGCCAAGAAACTGAAGCTTCTGCTAAAGAATTTTGCTAGCTGCCCAAGTTCAAGAGTAAGTGAAACGGATCGAATGAATCAAGTATGTAATGGAAGGCCAGTTTCCGAAAAGAGGTCAAATATAAAGTCGAAATTATTTTTCTTTGAAATCTGAAGCACCTCAAGGTCACCATGTTTCATTTTAGATTCTTTTTTAGTAAATTTGGCTGAGTTAGAAGAGTTGAAACAGTGTAACAGGCCACAGAGGTGAATCCCGTTCATTCAAAGAGTTGATGAACGTTTACGCAAAAGAGAAAAGTCGGGATGAATTTTTTGTTTTAAATTTGAGCCAGCGCAAACTTTTTACCCTTGTTCATCTGCTGCAATCATAAGGAAGGTCAGTCAGGAAGACAACTTTTTACTTGTATCCCCCGCCCCTAATCCACAACCCCTCCTAACATATTTTATTTCTTATTTATGCTTCAATATTTTCAAAAAATGAGACAGTAAATCGGCAGCACGGCAGCTCAGTGGTTAGCGCAGCTGCGGCACAGTTCTGAGGTCATGAGATCGAACCTGTGTGGAGTTTGCATGTTCTCCCCGTGCTTGCGTGGGTGTCCTCCAGGCACTCCGGTTTCCTCCACTTTCTAAAAACATGAATGTCTGATTGGTCCAAATTGTCCCTAGGTCTGAATGAGGCAGTGAATTGTCTGTCTCTGTGTGCCCTGCGACTGGTTGACAACCATTTCAAGGTGTCCCCTGCCCACTGGGCTCTAGCACCCCCGTGACCCTACTGAGGATAAGCGGTGCAGATAATGGATGGATGGAGACAGAAAGTGGGTTAGGCCGATACTTTCACTAAAACTCTGTTCTCTACCTAAATGCCAGTAGCAGCGTTGGCTAAGCAATACAAAAATGAAATAAAAAATACAGATATTTATTTCTACCGTCAGTTTAAAAAGAAACCGAATGAGCAAGTTTAGGGGGGGGCAGTAGCTCAGGAGGTAGAACGCTCGTCTTGGGATCAAGGGATCCCAGTTCGGATCCCGCCCGTGTTACATGTCGAAGTGTCCTTGGGTAAGACACTGAACCCCTAATGTCCCCAATAAGCAGGTTAGCGCCTTACATGGCTGCAAGGCCGCTATTGGGAAATGTGGAGCACATTGTAAAGCGCTTTGGGAAGTCATTGACTTGAAAAGCGCTATATAAAACGCAGATCATTTCATTTCAGCAAAAACAATTTATATTTTGTTTTGCTAAAAAAAAAACATTTAAATTTTAAAGAAAAGTGTTTTTTCGGGCAGATAATTTTGTTAAATCTTACTATTTTTATTATTTCATTTAAGACCTATTTGAGTGATTTTTCTTCCTATTGAGGACACTTGAATGACATAAAAACGATTCAAAAATAAACTAGCCCCCACAGAAAATCCACCCGAACAAAAACAATTAAAAAAGGTGATCACTAAACGGGCCGTAATTGACCCCAAAAATTGACACGAACCTGAAAAACTGCTGAAAAATGACCCCAAAAACAACGCAAAAAAAGTGACAAAAAAAAGCCCTCAAAAAATAACAAAAAAAGGGCTCAACAACCAAAAAAATGACGACAAACGACTGAAAATTTGAAAAAAAGGACAAAAAGTGAATTAAAAGAAAAGATTAAAAAAGACCCCAAAAACAACCCCCAAAAAACTCAACCGAAAAATGACGACTGAAAAAAGTGAATGAAAAGAAAAGACCAAAAATAACCCCCCAAAAAACCTCAGCAACCATTAAAAAAACAACTAACAACCAGAAAAACCACCGAAAAATTACTGAAAACTAGGGAAAATAAGCATAATGAAATTGCCCAAAAATGACCTTAACAAAAACATCCCCCCCAAAAAACACCTGAAAAAAAAGCCCTTATATGAGCACTGCGATGCCAGACAAACATGGCGGCGACTTCTAGTTAAGGATTCCACCATGTAAAAGAATACAAATTTCTAAACCTATGATTTTCTTTAATAAAAATTAACATTAGTAAAATATTTATTGTATTTCCCCCTATTATTCAAATCATTGTTTTTTTTTTTACTACATGAAATATCTTTTTTGTATCACTAAGAGGCACTAAACATGACTCACTGTCCCTTTAAATCAGGAATCCCAAACTCAATTGGTATAGGGGCTGTTGAAGCTAGGATTTGGGTGAGGTTGCGCCAAAATGGGGTTTTAGATGTCGCTGTCATGTGTAGCGCCACCAAAAATGAGTCCCAAGTAAGACCACAAACTATAGAGACTGAAAGTGTTTTGTTTTATTTAGTTTTCTCATGTTCAAAATAAAGTTGAACCGCGATATGGCGAGGGAACCCCGTAAATGACATTGTGCAATGAAAACTGAAAAAAAAATGTCCTTAAAAATAGAGCAGGAATCTTTCATTAAATCTGGAGTACACAAGCGCACAAGGTTTCGCTGATGGAAAAAAAAAAAGCCTTCAATTATTTCATGATGAGTTCATTTGCCGGATCCGACTCATCTGAGAGGCAATGAGAAAGAACTGTGCGTCCTCTACTACTCTTTCTTCGCTTGCCTTTGCCCCAGTACACAGAGAACACCCCCTCCTCTCAAAAGACCCCCGATCCCCCCCGCGTACATCTCCAAATTCCCGGCCAAATACGCGTGCTTCATTTTCTTTATTTCTTTTTTAATGACACCGGCAGCGGCCCAGCCGTCCGCCATTAGGGTAATAAGGATGTATTATAAATGAGTTATTGATGAGGACGATGACCTGTTTCACAAGCAGACGAGTCGGGGAAAGTTTTCAGAGCCACCAGGATTTCGTCTTCCTTTTTTACGAGTTTCCTTTTATAGGGAGCGAATAAAACCGTAGTCCGTCTCAGGGATTTTCTTTTCATTTTCAGAGCTGGCCTTTCAGTGTCCAGATTTCAGTACCGAATGGTTTCAATCCAAAAAGCAATGTCAGTGTACAGTAGGTGAAATTCCTGGTTATAAAATCCATAAAACTGTGTTTATTTCAAGATTGAAAACAGGAACCGTTTACTAGCATTTTGAATGTAAATTGGCAGGGTAAACTCAACGAGTTGAATTGACACAGACAAACCTTTTTTATTTGATTGTGAAAAAAAGTCCTTCACTTATTCAGTTGTTGTTAAAACCACGCACCCCTACCTGTCAATTTCAGCCGATTTCTCGCTTTATTCATGATTGCAATTTCCTCTAAGTCAAGTCATGTTTATTTGTGACTCCCTTAATCACAAGGAGTCTCAAGGGGCTGCTCGGACCACAGACTATTAATACACCATCCCCTGATCTAAAACCTACATCAAGGCAAGGAAAAACTCAAAAACCTCAACATTAAGTGATAATAAACCACACAAACGCAACAGCAAGACAGACTACAGTGGAACCTCGGTTCTCGACCATAATCCGTTCCAGAACCCTGTTCGAAAACCGATTTGTTCGATCACCGAAAATCGTTTTTCCCATTAAAAGTAATGTAAAATTGTTTTAATCCGTTCCAACACCCTGAATGTTTACCATGAACGTAAACATGAAGCTAACCCAGGCTAATTGTACGTTCGCGTTAGCGTAATCTTCCGTACGAAAGATTACGCTAACTTGAACGTGTACAAATAAAAAAATCAGGCCGTTTACACGTCATTTAGCACCCGGGTCTCCACAAAACGTGGTGAGCGGTTAAAGGATAAAGAAAATAATTATGAATAGGATTTCTTACCTTTGTGGTGCTCAGCAGAAGCCATGCTGTATGTATAGCAAGGTCGGAAATTCGCACACCTTCTTCATTTTGCTATTATTTCTTTCTTAAATGCAATAGTTGTACGCACTACTCTTCTTTTTTCACTGGTAGCAACTTTGCTGCTTGCACCGACCTTCTTCGGAGGCATAATTAGGGGCTAAAACACTCCGTTCACCGATATTAAGAGCGAAAGCAAAAAGAAGTGCGCGCGCACGTCAAAACAGTTCTTCACGAGGGGTGGGGGCAATCTACACGATCTACACCCGTACGCCGCTCAGCATGGCACCCTAGCGTAGCGGCGTTCGAACTCCGATTTTTTTGAACGAAAAGCGAAGCAAGAATTTCTCAATTTTTGGTCGAGAACCGATTTGTTCGAACTGAGAGGCGTTCGAAAACCAAGGTTCCACTGTATATAGAATAAAAAGAAAGTTGTGGAAACAACTTAATTTCACTCGCCAGACAAATAACACAAGCAAGTCTTCCAGCATCTTTATTGGTTCTTTCACGAATTGCAGTAAATTTAGCCCTGGTGGGCCATCCAGGCCTGCAAGTCCTTCTCTGCTGACCTAAACAGCTCGGTAGCCTAGATGGTAGGGCGCCCGCTCCGAGACTGGGAGGTCGCTGGTTCAAGCCTCGGCCGAGTCATACCTAAGACTTACAACATTGGTACTCATTGCCTCCCTGCTTGGCGCTTGGAATTGGGGGGTTTGGTCACCTAATGACTCCCAACACAGCACTTGGGTCTAAAATGGCGGCGCTCTGTTTTGCTGCGGCTGCATCGGCTCGCTACAGTTTAACTGTAACTGTACGGGTCAGGTGTATCGACATTTCGTTCTGTGTGCATGGTTACAAAGAATGACAATAAAAGTAAATTCTATTCTAAAGAAATATCAGAATGATCCATCCATTATCTGCACCGCTTATCCTCAGTAGGGTCGCAGGGGTGCTGGAGCCCATCCCAGCTATCTTCGGGCAGTGGGCAGGCGACACCCTGAACTGGTTGCCAGTCAGTCACAGGGCACACAGGGACAGACAATTCACTTGCTCATTCACACCTAGGGACCATTTTGGCCCGGCCGATTAACATTTTGGAATGTGCAAGGAAACCCACGCAAGCACGGGGAGAACATGCAAACTCCGCACAGGAAGGTTGGTGGATTTGAACCCATGACCTCAGAACGGTGCCACGCACGCGCTATCCACTGCGCTGACGTGCCGCCCACATAATGGCGGCGCCCTCTGTTGGCTGCGGCTGCATCGGCTCGCTACAACGGGTCAGGTGTATCGACATTTCGTTCTGTGTACATTGTTACAAAGAATGACAATACAAAGGAAATTATTATTATTATTATTTATTATGTGATGTTAATTATATTTTGTCCACAAATACTGGCCAATTCTTTGTCCGCTTCCTTTCATTCATTCTCCCCTGGTTGCGCAGCTTCCAAATGTTTAATCATATTTAGGCATTTAACCAATCATATTTCAGTCAGGGTAAAAAATCTAACCGTAGGCCTTCTCAATCATTTTTGCAGGCCCTGAATAGAATGTGGCTATGTTCCTAAATAATAGTTCAATTTTCTAAAGGGTATTATTAATATTTTTTTTAATGTGTCACAGATATTGCTGCAGTAAGTATTTTATAGCCATAAAATAGTTATTAAGGGTTGGTTTGACAGAGAACAACTAGAGGCTACGGAGTGAACAGCACAGCCTGCCACTGAAATTTCATTTCGCTTATTATACGTAGCAGGAATTCGCAGACCATCTTCATTAGCAATTTACGATGACGTTGTCTTACCAGTGACTGAGACGATCCGGATTGAAGCCAAATAGGCAAGATGAGATCGGTCTGAATAAAATAAGTTTATTCTTTAATCGTTTTTGTCCTATTTTACGGTGTACACTTATTTTTAAATAATCCAAAAAGGTATAAAATACAAATAACGTTTATAATATATACAAATGTCTCTTATTAATATGTATAAATTGACAGGTATGCAAACACGCAGAAGAAACCCATATTTATTGAAACTGACGGACCAAGTGGATTTGAACCAGTTCTTTTCTTGATGCATGGCAAAATGTCATTAATCGGTCTTAAATTTACATTAATTAATGGTGTGATTAACGTTTTGTGTAAATACTTTGGAAGTGACAAAAACAAACCAACAAAAGTGCTATTAAGTAATAGTCTTAAGTGTACTAGATTTACCTAAACTTTTTTCAATATATTGTTTTGCATTGTGGTTGTTTTGTCCCTTTTGTGAGTGTTTTTTTAACATTTCTCTCTTTCTCACATGCCCACATCATTATAAGTAGCCTGCGAGAAAATGCTGAGAAGCACAAGAGAAAAATTAACCATAATGACCTGCAGTTTTAAAATGTCCACTGGATGTCACCAAAGCCAGGCGCCACTTGCCGAGCACCCACTGTAGCTGTTTCGTTGACTATCATTAATCGACCAGAGAACATTGAGGAAAGCAATTCCAACGTTTATAAGGCAATATCAAAAAATAGCACTTGGCAGAATTTTAAAGGAGCTTCAGCTCCTTTTTATAATAGATAGGAAATCTAACGGCGAAGTTCCCACAGTCAGGTAAACATTTTCATAAAAAAGACCATTTAAATTCAGAGTCATTGAATCGATCATTTATATTAGTGTTTGTATGCTATTTTTTGTCACTTCCCAGTCTGCATAAGTTTTCTCTGTAAATCTTAGAGTAGTAATAAAATATTGAGGGAATAAAACCTCCAGTAATCGTTTTAAGATCAAACCTTACATATCTGAATCACAATTTGATTGTGAGCCTCCAAAAAGACCCCCATCCCTCCACCTTAGGCACACATTCCATGCCATTATTTACTAGTCTGGCCGCTATAAGAGGGTTTTTTTTCTACCAGGTGGCCCCTGAGATCAAATGAGCTTGACACCCTTGGCTTATAATTTGATTTTAATCTTAAACCCTGTTATTTGCTTTATATATTTAAAAGGTTTTGATGGACATTTAGAAGCTTTGAAGCTAAAATGGAATCGTATTTCTGGAAGTTAGCGTCCTCAACTGTCATGAATATGGAAGCGAGGGTTTGTCTTATGCACGCATTCTTGAAAATCAAAGCTTCCTACCATAACTACATTAGCGTCGATATAACTGGAAGCTTTTATTTTGAAATCATCCTTTCCTTTGTTGTTCACAGCTACCGCCATGTGTCAAAATGACGGCCGCCGGCGCTCACATTCGGACCTTGACCATCAGCCAGCGTTTATTTACGACAGCGCCTTTGGGCTCCAAGAACAGCAAGTTCCACCTGAAGGTCCTCCTCGTAAAACACCAAACCGGCCTGGAGACCTCCACAAGGACTTTGAGAGGCGTCCGTGGCGAGGTAACACGGGGGAAAAAAGATGAAAGAATGTTGTGTTTCCATGTACTCTGAATTTAGTTTTACAACGTTACAAATTGAGGATTGACTGATATAGGTTTTTCAGAGACAATTCTGATTCTAAGTACCGTATTTTCCGCACTGTAAGGCGCACCTTAAAAGCCTTTATTTTTTTCAAAAGCTGACCATGCGCCTTATAATACAGTGCGCCTTATATATGGATCAATATTAAGTCTTGCAAATAAGGCAAGCAGCCGCCGACTAGATTTTCCCCCGAAGGCGAAGTTGTCCGCGGTGTATGCAGGTATTTATATACCGGCGTTTCATTTCCTAACCAATGTGTCAATCATCATTTGAATCAGTCACTATTGGCTAAAGTTATTCGGAGGTAAAGGGGGCGGATCCTTTTTTATCATTTACAGGCTCGCATAGGCTAGGTATATACGAGGTATCTGCTCATGAGGTTGTACAGGAGAATATATTAACTTTTTTTGTTTGATGAAGCAGTTTAATGGGACAGCGTGTATTATTTAACCACTAGCTGTTAAAAAAAATCACAAGAAAAATACAACTACGGAGACTCAAAGTGACTAAACTGCATATTTTTTATAATTTTTTCAATCCAGCTTTTCGATGATTTGAGTTTTAAAGTATCTGTAGAAGCAAGATGGTGGACAAGTATTCCAGCTTACCCTAGATGAGGTTTATGTTGAGACTTAAAAGTTATGTAAAATATATATATACATATTTCTCGATTTAAGAGTATTTAAAAGAAATGTATTGTATTTTTGCTCGTTATTTAAATATATATGTACTTTTTAATGAATGGAATATTTTTAAAGGTCTATATAATACTATAATGATAATCCATTTAGCAGGGTGCAGCAAAAATGAAATATTGTGCACAAAATGTTGCTAATTTCAATTATGTTATCCTATTTTACTAAAAGAAATTGGACAGGACAACATGGTAACAAAAATCTTGTTCATCTGGGAGATGTTATTTTTTTTCTTTATTCGAGAAAAAGGAAAAAGAGCAAAAACTGAAATCAAAATTCACAGCAGATTGTTCACCAAAATGGATCATTTGTATTACCTCTTTAGCCACGGTGATCACAAATGATGAAAATAAGTTGACACTCATTTATACTTTATAATTAATCTGACATGATAATGTGAGACCTAAATTGTAGCCATTACACCGAAGCAAGGAATACATTTTATAACATTTTCGGATGGACTGTTTGCCCTGATTTTTTTTTAATTAAAAAAAAGGCTGTTTTGGCACAGACCAAATTTTTCACTGAGGGAACCCCTTAAGCTCCAGAGTCCTCGTGTCTATTCCTATAAGTCTATGATAAAAGCAGTCTATATGTCCAAGCAGCTGATGCTGTTCCGATTCTGCACAAACCACTTCACTGAAAACTTTGTCCTGGATGAAATCCTGCAAAACTTTTAATACAGGGCAGAGAACTGCAAATGAACAGGAACATTTGCCAGCTTTAAGGGCTTAGCCGAAGCATGGAACTCTTGTGATGGGAGTGCTAATTCCTTGATTTGTCCAGGGGTTAGCTGTTCGTTAGCGCTTTGAAAATGATTCATCCAATCATGCGACAGAAAAACTCTTAACCCTACATCAGAGGTAGAGTAACTCGGAAGTGTGCTTGGTCTTTTGCTCAATGCACAAAAATAGAGTACCTGGGTGTATAACGATATATGGACATGCTTTAAGGGCGGGGCTTTAAGTGTGATGATCTGTCCCTCCGTTTATTATAGTGTTTTGACAATTCAAGTGTAAATTGCATTTTTACATACAGCGGCATAGAACTGAAAATAAATGTAATTATTAAAAGGGATAGTGTGTATTTTTAGCATGTCCTTGTGATTTAGAAAACCTTTCATTCATTATAAACAAAAAAACAACAAAAAACAATTGATTTGGATAATAAGCAAAACTGTATGAACTATATGAACGTGCATTTTTTAAACTACAGATGTTCCCCTAATCACCATCATTCGACTTATGAAAAAAGGTAGATACGAATATTTTTTCCGGGATGTCGAAAAATATCCGGACATCACTAAGTTAGATTTTGTATTATGTGAACTTTTTTCCGAGTGGAGGACAGAACTGTAGTGTTTTCTGCCGCTACGAGAGGTCACTCAGCATCCACCCCAAATAAATCCACTTCCTCTTCCTAGTTTGTGTCTAAACATTCTGTACTGTATCTCCAGCGCGCAGAACTTTGACATTTTTATTGTTTAATATCTTGTGCATCCATTCAATAAGGTTGGTGCAAAGAAGAGGCCAGCAGTTTCATTCGAAATGAAAGTGGAATGAGAAAATGGTTGGATTGCTTTTTTTTTCTATCACGGAGGAGGAAGTCGCCCAACTCTTGAAGCTCATCTTCCAAAAGTAAGTTAAACTTCACTTTATTTATGTTTATAGAGCATATTTTTTTATAAAATGTTTATTTTTTAGTACAAAACAAAACAGGTTACTTATGCAAGGCTTAAAGATACTTAGTAAACCTTATACAAAATATAGCATTGAAGCAACTTACGAACAGATTCAACTTACAAACGAGATAGGTTCCTAAAAGTAGGGCAGCATCTGTATTTGAGGCCAAGAAAAAGCTCGAGTAAGGACTGGATTAAATGACTTTTCTGCAAGACACATCATTGAACAAAATATCTTTAATAGATATAAACAATTTGTACACACATCACATGAATGGAAAAAATCACATGCCGTCACACGCCTTCGGGATAAAGGTTCTGACCCGATCCGATTCTCGTTTTCGCGCTCTCGTGCTACAGGAAAACAGTGACGGAAATGACCCCGAAACGCAAACTCGACGTCCATCGTGGTCTTTGGCACCGAAAGAGATTGCGATCTTGCACAGTCTAGAACAAAACATTTTTTTCGGTTCCCCGATGGCACAGAAAATTTTCAGCGTCAACATATCGAACGGATGAAGGATCTCTGCATGCGGTATCGGAAAAAGCTACACCAGTCCGCTGCCAAAATTTGCAGTTCTTCTCTCGCATTAATATTATTTTTGAATACCTACAAGTGAAGAAAACGTAAAAAAAACAAAACCTAATATTTTTGATGTTCTGAATTCTGGTGAATAATCTCTAAATCGGGGATGGTGGAACTACCGTTTAAAAAAAAAGGAAATTATCATGTAATAACAGTGTTTACCACTAGATGACACGTCGGGACAATTTAAAAGACGGGATTTCATCACAAAGAAGAGAAAGGCTAAAAATGAGTATTTTCAGAAAAAAATAAGTTTCTTTTTATGTAATCAATTCAATAAAGATCAATCTTTTAATATATATTTTAGATACACCCACATATTTCCTTATGTACCATTCTAAAATATCCAGAAACCAACCGATGAAAATTGAGCAAAAATTTCAACTGTTTGACTGCTTCTTGCGCTCAAAGTAAACAATTATAAGGCGGTTTTACGTTGTAACATCATCTTAGGACAACTTAAAAGTGAAAATTTAGTTTTGTTTACATTTTTTTTTTGTAAATAGTGTGTAGGTAGGTGTTTTGATTGTATCCCTTAACCACTAGGGATTATAGGCCAACAAATGTACTACTTGAATAATAGTAAAAAAGTGCCCTAAAAAATGTACTTCTTTCAACCATAATTTCTTGTTATCTATTGTGGTGTTTCACATAAATTAATTCATTTTAAGTAATTGGAAAGGGGAAAAACAGGCTGTAATAATAGGGTTTACCACTAGATGACACCTGTCACTTGGGGACAACTTAAGAGACTGGATTTTTTCACCAAATGAAAGGCTCTTTTTGTAAATACTACTTAATGTGTGTTTCGAAAAAAAAACTGACCATTCTCAGCTTATAATAATATCTATTTAATGAATGATCTGAACAAAAAAATGGTATATGTATATTTTTTGAGGCGCACCTAATATTTCTGTTAATTTTTAGATATTTGAAAACAGTTCATAACATTGAAAATTGAGTTTTTTTGTTAGACGGCTTCTTGTATGATAACGATTGAAGACGACGTATACATGAAAAGGTGTTGTGTTGAATTACAGAGTTCACCACTAGATGGCATACGTCACCAACAGGGAGGATTTATTTACCAAAGAAAAAGTAGGTTATTTTTGTAAATACTTCTTTATTGGTTGAAAATAGTATCTTATGGGACTCAAACAATAATAATGTATCTTTTTTTTAATTAACTACCTAAAAAAGGAAAGTTTAAGTTTGGATTTTTACAATATATATACTATACCTGTTATGTAAAAAATCCAGAAACTGACACATTAAAATTGAGGGAATTTTTAGTCAAGTGTTGGACTACATCCCATAAATTTAACGGCAGTTAGAGAAAAAAATGTTGTAATAACAGTGTTTACCACTAGATGGCGCCCATTTCTAGTAAATGTTTGAAATGAAGGTAGATTAGTTTAAAGGCAATTCAAGATAATTGTATTTTAAAGTTGTAATAAGAGTGTCTACCACTAGATGGCAAACATCATCAAATGGTGAATGACTGTTGAACGTTTTGTACAAAAATTGAAGGCGTTGGAACGAAAACCAATCAAATCCTATATTTACATAAACATATATTTGTTCTTTTTTTAATCTGTCCATTTTTTTTAAAGAATATTATATACACCTTTTTTTCTCCCTGTATGGCCTCTTTATCTTATGACATCATCTTTTCCATAAATACTCTTTATATATGTAATGGAAGGATGGGCTGGGGGTGAGAAAAATACCATATTTACAAGATAACGCTACTATTCTTTTTCTTCTCCGTACAAAATATAAATTGTTCCAGATCGGCCATTTTGTTTCTAGGCAATCCTTTACAGTGTGGACAGGATGTGCTTTTGCAAAGGCTTTCTAGGTTGCTACAATAACGTTTAGGATGGAGCTACACACACTGGGTTTGAGACTAGGATGTCTTTTATACACGTTATGTTTCAGCACTGAGTGAAAAAAAAGAGAAAAAGAACATCAGTAAATCCTCCCCATGCAAGGACGAGTGAGCACCGATTCTTGGGAGCGAGCGCATGCGTACCGGGTGTCGGGTTTCAGTTCATGTCGATGGTGTTGAAAACCCACTCGGTGAATTTCTTGAGTTTGGCCGAAGCGCTGTACGACTCCTCTAGGAGGCGCTGGTTGTCTTCGCGCAAGCCTTGGATTTGAATTTGCAGGGAGGTTTTGGCGTCCTTTTCCTGCAAGGAGGACAAGTTTGGTTTATGTTGTGGAGACTATTGACCAGTGTTCCCTCTAAGCTGCGCACTGCTCGCACAAAAATGAGGGCTCAAAATTACTAAATAAGAAGCGACTTAAGTCAAAGATACAGTGCATGAAGGTAAAAATACACGTGTTCCCCTGACGTTGTCCTAAATGCGATATTTTGAAGTCGAGTCGAAGAGGAACGAAGTTGAGTAAAGTTAGTAGTTTGTCGATAACCGGCTTCTCGGGCTTGCCTCACTAAAAGGAACCGGCTCTTTCTGGTCCTTAACGGCTCTTCAGGTTGTTTTTGCTTCTTTAATCCCAACATGACCAAATATTAAGTAAAATTATGCACAAAATGACTTAAAGGAAGGGGGGAATAGAACAAAAAAGAAAAAATACCAAAATGAAAAAGTAGTGAAAAGCTGAGAAAAAAAGAAAAGAAAGAAATATAGGAAAAAAGTAAATAGAGAACAAAAAGAAACAAGCAACAGCTTGGAAAAAATAAACACAATTAGATTTTTTTTAAAGGAATTTTTTAAAAGTAGAAAAAACACAGAAAAAAGAAGGAAAGGTTTGTGCATTCAAATCATTTCTAATTATATCAAGTGAATCTTGTTGCCAACTTTCTACTTCCACTAAAAAACGTAATTAAATACGGTTCTGTATCTTACAAGCGACTAAATAAGCCCCCAAAAATGTTATTATGCGACAAAATATATCAGGAAATAAAAAGAAATGGATATCTTGTATTATTTTTCTCCTTCATTATCTCTTTTAAACTTGTTTTGATATTAAAATGTGTAAAATAATCATCTGTCTCAATAATACATTACATACAAGAACTTACAGACGTTAGATATGGCTTTTTGCGCCATCTTGTGGCTACTTTCAGAAATTATAACATATATTTTTTATAGGAGGAAAAAAATATTCCACTGGCAGATTTTATTGCTACATGTGTCATGTTTCTATTTAAATATATAATTGAATAATTAATTGTATTTCAACCTTTAATTCAATCAAATTAAGAAAAATAATGTACAATAATATATTTTATGTACACTTAGATGTTTTTGTTGTTGTGAGTCGTATCTAGTAAAAAACGAATAAAATTATTTACAACTAAAACGCAATAATAATGCTCACTTCCCAATACTTTACATTTATTATTTGTTTTTCTAATAACAAAAACATAAAACAACTTGATATATTTGAAAAATGCAATCACTTTTATTTAAATACCAAATAAATAAAATTGAATTAAATCAAACATTTTTAAACATGTTTTCAAATAAAATGAAATAAATCATTACCTTGATACATAATATAATACATTTAGCAAAATATTTTCTAATGGCATATGGAAGATAATGTTGCTCATTTTTAAATATATTTCCCCTAGAATGATTTTAGTACAAAAAGAAACTTAATACGTTAACATTTCAAGAATAGTTTTTCGAATAATACGTGAAAGAAAAAAAAAATCAATCTAATAAAATGAGTATAACTATTTGCCAGAAGACCCAGAACCTTTTACTAGGAAATTATTATGACTTGACTTCTTCCAGTGTAGTGTTTTTCATTCCTAGAAGTTAAGTGAACGTGACCTGTCATCAAAAATGACTCCATGAAATTCCAGAGCAAAATAATCGACTTCATTAAAACAAGGGGACGAAGAAATGCAATGGCAAAGCGTGGCCACCAGAGAGCAGTGTCGGTCTTATTTTTAAGCAGACTCTTTCGCCGCTGTGAAAAGCCACTCACCTTTTTCAGGTCTTCCTGCAGCGATTTCACGATTGATTCCAGTTGGCTGACCTTTCCCATTAAATGAGCTGGAGTCTCACTGAGGGGAAAGCATAGAAAGATGTAGAATTAGAAGGGGGCTGCTGTTTTGGTCAGTAGCTTCTTATTTTTTTAGGAAAGGTTAACGGTCCAAGGTAAGTTCAGGGTTGGTACAATGTTTCCTCTATTTTTTCATGTTGGTATTTTTTTCTTTTTTGTTCTATTCCCTCCTTCCTTTATGTCATTTTGTGCATAATTCTAAATAATATTTGGTCATGTTGGGATTAAAGAAGCAAAAACAACCTGATGAGCCGTTTAGGACCCGAAAGAGCCGGTTCCTTTTAGTGAGCCGAGCCGAAGAAGCCGGTTCTCGACAAACTCTACTAACTTTACCCAACTTCGTTCTACTTCGACTCGACTTCAAAATAGGACACAATGTCGGGGGAACTCGTGTATTTTTACCTTCATGCACTGTAACTGACTTAAGTCGCTTCTTGATTAGTAATGTTGAGCCCTTATTTTTGTACGCTGGCTAGATTTTCTTGTGCGCTGAGAATGTGCGAGCAGTGCGCAATTGCGCACGCGCGCAGCTTAGAGGGAACACTGGTTGGTACACCTTTCTCATGGCCAAATTCAAGCACTTTTTAAAGACTTTCCAAGCCAGTTTTCCAATTCTGCCCCTTCGTTCAATGATGAAGTCACGAGTGATGCTTTTTGCAGAGCCACAAATCAATTTGCGATTTACACATGCAATATTTAATCTTGTGTAAATTTATCAAGACATTTGATGTTTAGATCTTGAGTAAATCGCGGATATATTTGCGGGTCTGAACAATACGTGTATAAATAGGTTTGAGAGACATCTTTCCATATAGAAGTATTGGTTAAAAAGGGTTACTATGTAGCCTTGAGACCCCGGTTGGTTGACAGCCTAGGGGGGTCTGGGGCTTGATATACTACCAATAATAATGTGACATTATGCATGAAATTAATAAAAAAATTGTACTTTATTTTGACAGCCTGTGTTTTTGCATTCTACAGTAAAACTTATCTATATTTTATTCAAAGCAACTTTTAAGTCAAGCAACACAAAATCCCTGAAAAACGTTCAAACACAACAACTTTTAACTATTTACCATTCAACTTCAAACCACTGTTGACTAGAACAACACAGAACCTCTTAAAAACATGAAAAAATATACATTAAAATGTGTATAAAACAATGAGTCTCGACTGAATCTTGGCATTTAGGAACGCAAAGTGCTAAAGTGTGAGGGACTGCTTCAGATTCTTCTGTCGGTGATAGAAAATGCACAATGTTTTGGAGCCATTGATATAATTCAAATGAGTCCGAATAAGGATCATTTTCTTGCTTTGGTTTATTTTTTAAATTACTTTTCCTCTTTTTGTTCTTCGAACTGCAATCTCTCTCTCTTGCGCCACCCCAACCCCTCCCCCTGCTCAGCGAGCATAAAAACACTTGTTAACTAATCAACCATTTGTTTAACCCAAAACCAAGTTTAAGGTTTTTTGTTTAACATTCATGTCTATTTATAAATAATATTTTTTTATTTCATTTTTGACAGTTTCTAATAATTTGAGACCCTGGCGGTGACCAAGTAAACCCTGCCAGCCAGAGACTTTCAATGGCATAGGAAACACTTAGATTACATTTTCAGTTGCAGGAAGTTCTTCCTATTGCAATTTACCACTGGGAAATGTTACCTTTATTTTTTTAACATGGTCCATCATAAATGTCCATAGTTGATACACCATCCTTGCGCTAATACACATTTTAAAGTGCCCTGTTTAGGTGGAGCATGCAACGCCACTGCATAAGACAATGCCATACAAACTAATGCCAACTGCCGTTTATCACGAGGGAAGAAGAAATACAATGGCAAAGCGTAGCCACCAGAGAGCAGTGTCTGCTTTACTTTTAAGGAGACTTATCAAAACAAAGCAACAATTTCAAGAATTCACACGTACTTCACCTAAAATTGAAAGACTTTTCAACCCTTAAAACACAACTCATAAGTTCAAGCACCATCTCTCTTACCAAGGCGAGGGCTGTCTGAGGGGTGCCGCCTGGGGCTCCGCCTGCTGGGGGCTGCTGGCCCCTGCCGGGCTCTCTGCCGTCACTGTGTTCTCCTCCTGCGCTGCCAGGTAGACCAATCTCTGCTCTGGAAATGGTAGCACACAGAGATATATTCAATTGTATACAACACAGTCATTTATGTATAACTCCCACCCTTAATTTGCTGTTTTGACTATGACATCAGCCTAGATGGTAAGGCGCCCGCTTTGAGACTGGGAGGTTCGGGTTCGCGCCCCGGCCGAGTCATTCCTAAGACTTAAAAAGTGGTCGGCGGCGCCCTCTCTTGGCTGCGGCTGCATCGGGTCAGATGCAATCGACATTTCGTTCTGTGTACATTGTTACACAGAATGACAATACAAGGAAATTATTATTATTATTATTATTATTATTATCGTCATTTTTAACTAATCTTAGTATTGTTCTTTGATTTCCACATCCTTTAGTACGGAGTTTTAAAAAAGGGGCTCAGGGGAAGGCCGGTAGAACGGGTTGTTCTTATTTAATAGCTTCTCGCCCTGTCCTATATGCAAGTTCAAAATCCATTGATGTCTTCTCTTTATCTTGACTGTGTAATATAGTTTCAACTTAACTTAAAATATTCCTCAGATTCCTTTCTATTTTAGCTACATTGCTACATATAAGGAAATAAGTTGTAACTTATAATCGTCTTCCAAAGTACAGCCAATATGTAGAACTCTAAAATCCGCAACAAAACATTTTCCTCTTTAGGATCTAGTTATCCGTATTGTCACACACTGCTGCTCATCTCTGAAGAGCAGGATGAGACTTTACACTGAAAAACAACGGCAACCAGAAGATGAAGGTGCTCAAACAGAGTCAGATCAGGAAGCTTCTCCTGCTTCTGGTAACCATGGAAACTAGTACTATCTCGCCAGGCTGTACTTGCTCAAGACACACCACAGTGAGTGGTTCCCTGACAACCCAGGTGGTTAAGGAATCCATGAATGTGAATCAAGAGTTCAAGTCTTCCATTTCGATCTTACCCTCAAAAGCCTTGGCGGCATCAACCAGGTGTTCCCAGTCCAGCGGGCCATCTGTCCTGGTGTCGGGTAGGGGCATGAGGGCAGGGTCCTGCGCCTGTTCGGAGTCCCTCTCCGGGGCGGTGAGGTTACCTGGACAAAAGGAAGGCACCATTATAATCCAGATTAGCCACCACTGTTAGGCGCGTTACTGAAACAATGTAATTAGTTACAGTTACTCAATCTGAAAAGTAACCCAGTTAAGCCACTCCCCTGAAAGTAATTATCTAGTTACAAATTTATGCTTATACCCACTTTGAAACTGCCCCCCTAAAACTGCTTTAAAGTAACCACATGATAAAGGTAATAGGAGAAAAATCTGTACAACATGTAAAAGCGGTGAACCATTCATATTTCTTGGCTTGAGTAATCTTTAGAGTTCAACAACCATTTAGCTGAGACACTCCATATCCATATCGACTTCAGACCCCTCGAATTTTTACTTTTCTATTTTTAGGTCCTGCCCGAAACGTTTCCTTTTTTCCACCAGGCACGGTGTATTACAAATGAAACGACCAAAATTCAGCACACTTCCTGTAAATTCTCCGCTCACGTTTGCCCTAGTGATTAAGTTCGTTTGTTGTTCCTGTATAAGCCACACCTCCTCCCTCGCATTCGCTACTGGAGACACAACCAAATATGCTCACATAAATTAATTCTTGATTTCAGTATTTTGCTTGAAATTTGTAAATATGGCTTTGATGCAAGTATATAGGTTTTTGGAGAGTCTCTCCATGACAAAAAAAATCTGTTTCCTCATATTCTGTTCTTGAGATAGTACCGCCGCCAGGTGAACTTTGAAGGTAAATACAAACTTGCTGGTGATGACTGATAGTTTGGAGTGACAGTCGAGTCATGTTTATTTGTGTCGCCTTAATCACAAGGAGTCCCAAAGGGCTGCACAGACTACAGACTATTATGACAGCATCCCCTGATCAAAAACCTACACGAGGGCAAGGAAAAACTCAAAAACCTCAACATGAGGAAAATGAAGAAACCTTGAGAAGGGATTGGACAGGATTCTAGTCACGTTCAAGTCATGTTTAGTTGTGACGCCCTTAATCACAAGGAGTCTTAAAGGGCTGCTTGGACTATTATGACACCATCCCCTGATCTAAAACCTACACGAGGGCAAGGAAAAACTCAAAAACCTCAACATGAGTCAAATGAAGAAACCTTGAGAATGGACTTCACATGAACAATAAGACGTTTCCCACTAATCTACCCTTTGTAAGTAGAGTAATGCACCACATGGTAATGGCAGATAAGTTACAATATCTAATAATAATACATTACAGTACTTGTTACCGAGATAAGTAATTGTGTTCCAGAAACCTGTTCCTTTGTAGTACATTAGTCCCAACCAGTGTCTGAAATAACAGTTATATACAACGTTGTTACTTTTCAGTAATAGGGTAAGCTAACTAATTGTTTTTCCTTTACCAGTCAACAGTGTTAGATTACTCAGGATTTTTTGTTTTTACGTACGTATTCTTGTTTGCATTTACGTATGTTTTTGTGCAAATGCTGATTGTTGTTATATTGTTTACGGTTTATTTTTGTTGCACTTCAAGTGTAGGATAAATCTGTTGCTGGTGAGATGTAATCAATATCACACAATTACCTATCTTTTCTATTTAACCGACTCGAATACTGCTGAGAAAATGTCTATTTCTTTGACAAACAACGACTTCTTTTTAAAGTAACGGAATGCTCACTAGTTCATTTTACTATTGAGTTATTCGGTTACTTTTTGGAAGTAATGGCTAACTAGAACTAATGGACACGGTTAGCGGCATTACCGAGAGATTTGTGCGAGGTCCGTCGGCTGGCGGCGTTGCGGGCGGTGGGCGATCTGGGCACGGTGGAGCAGCTGAAGAGGAGGTCGGTGGGGGTCTCGCGCTTGTCGCTAGCCACCGAGCCCCTCTGCCCGCTGTAGATGCTCTCGTCCGATAACGTCCTTTGCAGGGAGCGCCGCCTCGGCGTCAGGGCGGGGAACGGCTTCCCGGGGCAAAAAGAGGACATAGTCCTATTTGTTATTCCGTGGAATATTCTTGAATATGCAGTGTTCATTTTACCTCTGAAAAGTGATGGGTCCCAACAGAGATCTATGGCTCCCCAAAATTTAGTGTTATCGAAATTGTGAATCGGCGACAAATATATAATATAAATCTATATTCCTGTGCGGAGTTTGTATGTTCTCCCCGTGCTTGCGTGGGTTTCCTCCGGGCACTCCGGTTTCCTCTTACATTCCAAAAACATGCATTTCGGGTGAATTGGTCGGTCCAAATTGTCCCTAGGTGTAAATGAGCGAGTGAGTTGTCTGTCCCCGTGTGCCCTGCGATTGGCTGGCAACCAGTTCAGGGTGTCCCCTGCCCACTGCCCGGAGATGGCTGGGATGGGCTCCAGCACCCCCGCGACCCTACTGAGGATAAGCGGTGTAGCTAATGAGATGAGATATTAATCATCAGTTTATTGGTATTACAAAGCAGTTATCACTTCAGATTTTTCAGTTCACAATATTGTTCACTATACAAAATAATATTGCTGAAATATTTATATATTCTTGCAATTTTAATCATCACAGTTAATTGGTAATATAAAGCAGTTATCACTTCAAATTATTCAGTTCATATATTCTTTGTGGTTTGCTGTCCCGCCATAGTTGTAATGCCCTCTCAAGGTCCAATCCATTATCCTCCTCATAGCGTCACCAGGAATATAATTGAGTCCATTTTGGCAGAAAAGTCCTTTTCTTGGTAGTATTTATTTTCTTACGTCAAATCGTTCGCTTCAAAACACGTGTTTTCCTTCCCTTCGCGGTCTTCTGAAGAATTTCTCCGCTGTTTTTTCGTGCCGGAATTATTGCCGTTGTTACCACTTTCTGTGTTATGTTTCGACTTATTACCGACACTGAAGAAATTACCAATGTTTTGTTAATTATCACCTCGTACCAACTGTTTTTTCGGAGGCATACTTCTATTTCACTCGACAACCGCCAAAACAATGAAGTCATCTCGAAGCAACGAGATCTCGTTTGCCGAGATCGGCGCGAGACCAAAACAACAATGTCGGATCTGCCTGACGAAGAGTTTGGAGTGCGGTAAATCGGGTAAGAATGACAATTTGGTGTCAAAAAAGTTGCGTCCCAGGGACGCACGTTGATTTGACACAATGCGTCCCCAGCAAAAATGATGCGTCTAGGACGCAGGGACGCGGGCAAACCAGAACCATGAATATGATGCAAAATTTAACATGAGCGTTTTCTTAGACTAAATTAGAATGATCATAGCCCACATGAGTTTGATATGGATGCTAGCTCCGTGGCAATTACCGTATTTTCCAAACTATAAGTCTCTCGGAGTATGAGTCGCACCACTGAAAAATGCTTAATTCTAATAATGCGGAGAAAGAGGGAGATGCAGAGAAAGAGAAATATCCAGTGAGAAAATTGAAGGGGAAACGGGCACACTATAGTTCTATTTTTCGTCATAAAAATGATGTATTATTATTTTGCAAGCAGTTTTGGAAACTGGTTTACCTTTTCTTGTGGAGTGGTCGGAGGGGGACTGTCGAGCGTGATGAGCTTCTTGAGGTCTTCTTCTAGGCTGGACTTTGCGGTGTGCCTTTGGGGCGATTGCGCCCCCCGCAGGTTGGCCCTTAATTGTGGCTGACTCCCCAGCAGACCGTCGCTCTGGTGACGTCTGCATCATAGAGAAAGAAAAATACCGGTTTTGTGATCCTTACTCGGGTAGATTAGTAGGGGGAATCCAATTGGAGGGGAAAACAACAGGGTATAAAAGTGTTTGCACAAAAATTATCGTTCTCAGAATAAAGTGTGAAAGAAGAATTTTTTTTTTTTCGAAAAGTATATTATTCATTCAACACAAAATAATTCCTAAAGGTGGTGTATGTAACTTTAAAAATATTCTACTTGCTGATGACATCTTCTGGCTGGAATAGTCATTGCTGCTACTTTTGATGCGCATGCAAATTTGTTGGAGCTTCGGGTTAGCAAGGGGACTGTATTTGAAACAGGCCTTTTCTCACTTTCACCATTTTCATCTCTTCATTTGAAACCACCGCACGTGCAATATCACTGCCATCTCCTGGCTTAAAGTCATGATTGCAGCCTAAAGTTTTCCAATCCTGCACCCCAATTTTATTAGAGAAAATATTGTTTGCAGCCCATTAAATTCAGCAAAAAAAAAGTCTCAATCTTAAAATAAGAAAAATACTCTTTAATGATTACTATAATCGAAATTCTTTTTCAAAACAGTGTTAAAAAAGAAAAAAAACCT
Organism: Urocampus carinirostris; assembly: GCF_059441175.1. Taxonomy (NCBI): domain Eukaryota; kingdom Metazoa; phylum Chordata; class Actinopteri; order Syngnathiformes; family Syngnathidae; genus Urocampus; species Urocampus carinirostris. The sequence goes on along the minus strand of NC_142363.1, from coordinate 29,261,514 downwards.
TTCAAGTAAGTAGAATTTGTACATTTTTCTGACTTTTAAATACATTTGAAAAAATGTAAAGAAATACTATATAACATAAATCTATTTTTAGAAATGCATTGTAAAATGTTTTTAAAATATTTAAATCATTTGATTCCTGCATTGCTATGTTCAGAAAATACAATAAATATTCTAAAGTCACTTTAGATAAACAATAATAAACAAAAGGTACTTTAAAAGGAAACATTTTCTCCTTTTTGTTTTTAAGATTACATTTCCAACAAATTAAACCTATTCTAGAGTGTATTACCATTATGTTTTATTCTCTGAATATTTGAAATAAATTCACTAATGGGTTTTCCGGTTTAATTTTTTAAATAGTCAAATAATATTCATGCATTAATTAAGGTCTAATATTAATATTTTATAACAATATAACTTCATGAGATGACATTTCTCACATGAACGAAAATCGCTATCCGAGCTTAAAAATAATAAATGAAATACAGAACACGGAATTTTTTTCAGATGCAGGTGCACCGAGTACCACAAGGTGTCAGTGTTGTCCACTGTTATAACAAACAAGAGAAGAGTGACTGCCATCCAGTTTATCCGTCAAGTAAAAGAAGAGGCAGCAGAAGTTGGAATGCCAATGGAGACTCACTTGCGAGTGCTGCCAAAATCGATGGAGTTGACGGTCCCGCCGGGTTTTTTCCAGCCGATCAAGAACTTGGAGGTGGCCCCTTGCCTCGGGTAAAAGCTCTTGGGCCCTGGGGAGGTCTCGGAGGTGGGAGAGGTGTCCGGCGCGGGATCCTCCCGGTTCCCCGATGGAACGAAACTCGGCGTGCTGTTGGAGATGACGTGAGAAACTTGAACCGTTTTCACAACCGCGCCATTGTTCAATCCAAGTACGACTAAAGCAGCCATTCCCTTATCGACAAGTTAGGAGATTTCGTGTTAAGAAAAACAAATAAAAGCCCAAAAATTGATAATTGACTTTGTGTTAAATTAAAAAAAAAATTTAAACTTGAAAAAACAAAGAAAAAAAATATTAGTGGGACTATTTCGTCAAAAAATAGTGTTGTTTTTTTTTACAAGCCATAAATTTGTTAGTTTTGTGAAATTAAAAAAAAAACAAATTGGTTTGTTATGTGAAACCAATAAGATATACTTCTTATTCTAAGAAAAAGAACCAACTCATACATTTGTATTTTTTAACATAAAAAAGAAACAAAAGCTGTACATTTTCTAAGAAAATGAATAAAGCCCAAAAGTTGATTTGTGTAATATTTTAAAAATATATCTAAAGAAATATGGTAAATGGTCTGCTTTTATATAGTGCTTTTCAAGTCAACGAAGACCTCCCAGAGTGCTTTACAATGTGCTTCACATTTACCCATTCAGTTTTCAAGGGTTGAAAAGTGAAATTTAGGTGAAGTGCGTGTCAATGCTTGAAATTGTTGCCATGTTTTGATAAGTCTGCTTAAAAGTAAAGCAGACACTGCTCTCTGGTGGCTACGCTTTGCCATTACATTATAGCAACAAATCCCTGAAATTGATGATTTTGTGTAAAATTCAAAAAACATTTTTTACTTTAAAAAAAAAATATATATAAAATTGGTTAATTTAGAGAAAAAATTAAACAAATATTTGTTTTTATTAAAAAGAAAGGTTAAAAGTTAGTTCATTTGTGTGAAATCCTCAAACCAATATTGATTAAAAAATAATTAAAAACAAAAAAACAGAAATTGATGATTCGGTATGGAATTAAAAAACAATTTTATTCACCAAAAAAAATCAAACAAAATTGGTTTATTGGGTTAGACCATTGATATATGCCAATACGTGTATGTTTATTTTAATGAAAGTCAAAAGGTTGGTTACCTTGTGTGAAAGAAAAAAAACAATACCCAAAAAATACAAATTTAACATCAAAAATATGTATTGAACTTAAAGTAACTTAAAAGCCTTCAAATTGCTTAATTTTGTGTGAAAATACAAAAAGTAAAGTGAATTCATTTATGATTTCATACTCTTTAAAAACATGTATTTTTAGTCTAACAATTGAACAAACTATATTGTTTTAACAGTTTTTTGCAAGAAGGGCATCCAAATGTATTCATTCATTAAGAAAATTACAAATATAATTAAAAAAAAAAGTATAGATTACTTTTTTTTGCTAACAAGAACATCTACCAGTTTAATATGCATTCCTAAAATAACTCGTCCTGTAATTACTATGTTATTACCAAGCTGTCATTATTTCATTTCGGGAGAAACACTGAATTCTCATGGCGCTTAGAAGTCAAATATCCTAGAAAGTCCCAATTACCCATGAAAAGTTATCGTCAGAACAGGTCCCCGGGCTACTCGGTAGCTCTTTGCATGGGTGCCCTGATCTACTCCATCTCCAACTTCCCAAAGATCCCGGCCTACGGCAAACTCTGAACCCCGAATGTCTCCCGGAATCGGCATGAAATTCAGCCCAATGGGGTAAGTTCCAGAAAGAAATAACCCAAAACGTTTTTCTTGAGTTATGTTGACGAATTCAGCCAGCATCGATACAGGACAGAGTGTCCTCGCGTCGATCCCGTCCACTTTTGGAGCTCGGGATTGTGTATGTGCGGAAAACAAAGCCTCCGATGTACACGTCGAGTTATTTCTGGCTGGCTGAAAAAGCCAGCCAGGGGAGCTTTGCTTGATTCAAAGGAAGTGGAATTTTTTTGTATTTTTCTTTAAAGGGGAGTGGGAGAGAAGGGGGGGGTGATGCTGAGCTCACTGTCTGCTTTTTTAGCAACTTCAAGCATTTCCTTTCTATCATGGATATAGGGTGGGGGGTGGGGGGGTGCACACCATTACACAAAGACACACACACTTATCCTTTGTTCACTAGCCAAAGCGTCTGACTTTTTTGCTGGGGACGAGCGCAGGATGTGCCGCCGACTATCGACTTTGGATAACGATTTGAAGTACCGCGACCCTCGCAGGGTGAAAATTATCCCGTGATCCATTATCCCCAACTGCATATGGCTGCCAGCGAGGTGCAGCAAAGTGCATTTGGTCATGCCGCTCTTCATTTGAAGTGACTTCCGCCTTAAATGAACTGAACGCAAGAAGGGAACCACACCCGTGCGGTCAAGATCCGTTATCCCCAATTGGATATTGCTGCGAGCGGGAACCATTCTTGTCAAGTCTGGCAGCTTTTATTGCACTGCTGTCCATCAAAAAGTGAACTGCACTCGTGTAGCTGCAATCCATTATCCCCTGTTGCTAATTGCTGTGGTCAGGGAAAAGCAGATTGCATTTCTGTTAAGCCTGGCAGCTCCTTTTTTGCTTGGCTGCCTTCGAAAAGTGAACTTTACTTGTACAACTGCAAACTATTATTCCTGATTGTGTATTGCTGCAAGCAGCGACCAGCAGGGCACATTTTTGTTAGACCTGGTGGCACTTTTTTGTCGTGCTGTCCACCAAAAAGTGAACTGCACTAGTAAAGTTGCAATCCTTTATCCCTGATCACATATAGTTTTGGCAGGGGTACAGCAGAGCGCACTTTAGGTGGGCATGGGAGATGTTTTTAAGGCCATTATTTCTATCTAAAATGAACTGCATCATCTGTCTGCAGTCCATTATCTCCAATTGCATATTGCTGGCGGACTACACTCTTGTTGAGGCTAGGGGGTCTTTTCTGCCTGAATGGAATGCACTCATGCCACTGCAACACATTATCACCAATCCCATATTGCTGCAAGTGAGGACCAGCAGATGTCACTCTTGACAGGAGGCATGCTGTTCTGGCCCATGGAAAATAAAATGCACGGTTGTGGCCATTATCCCTGGTCAACTATCTGCAGGAGTGCGCCATTGTGTCCCGCCTACTGCACTGTTTTGGCCCTGATTCATTATTACCAGTCAACTTTTGCTGAGTGTCATGCGTGGTGGGTTTTCCCCCCCCCAGCTTTTTGTGCCTAAAAGGAACTGCACCTGACAACCACAATCCATTATCCCCGGTCGACAATCACTGCCTGCAGACTAGTATTGATACAGATGACATAGGAAAAGGCATCAGACTTTATCTCATCATCACATTATTTTTACTGGGTGCCAAAAATAAACATTAGATAACGGAGAAAACAAAGCTATGAAATAAAAAAAAACATGACGAGGGAAACAACTCTTTGGTGTATGCGAGGATGCATCGGACTTTGTGTTAATACGATCAAATCGAATGCCGTTGCGGTAACCGCCGCGACCCGGGTTCGATTCCCGTTGCTAACAATGTTATGCAATTGTGATCAACTATGTTTTTGTCAATCATTGCACAAATACAGAGGTATACCATAATACTTTGTGTAGTAATGCACATGTGGATATACGGTAGGCGTATTCCAATCTTTCCACTGTATTTGGTAGTGTATGAGGCAGGTCATTCCTATTATTCTTTGCCTTTTAAGTCCCAGTGATATAAAGTGGTATATTTTATGTAAAAATGGGCTTATACTTATTTTTCCCCCAAAAAATCATTGTATGCGTAATACCCTTTACTATAGGACACAATGATATGTGTGCACAATGAATTCATTTATAACTGACTGATCGTAGTACCAGTACACTAAAATGCAGTCCCTAGTCATGTTTCATTAACTTCTGTTACAAATATAAGTCAAGTCATTTTTATTTATATAGCCCTTAATCACAAAGAGTATCAAAGGGCTTCACAGGTTATTACACTGACTATTTTTTTAGACTATTATGACACCATCCCCTGATCTGGAACCAACATGAGGGCAAGGAAAAACTCAAAAACCTCATCATGAGAAAAATGAAGAAACCTTAAGAGGGGACATAAGAAAAAACGAATTTTAATATATCTATATTGCCTTAATGATAATATTCCTCACCCAATTTCAGTTATTGCTGCATTTTCATGTTTAAAATCTCTAAAATATGTTGTTTCCTAGTGTGAACTGTCCCCCTTGTTACTCTGAAAAGTTCTATAGAAAACATCAGCTGGCTATCATTTTAGTGCCATGTCACTCTGATGAAACAATATGTTGAGCAAGAAAACTTTCAAAGAGAAAAAGAGTAAGTACCACTCTTTCATCAACCTTTTTTTTTTTTTAAATGTTTGTTTATGGTTAACTGATAAGGAAAAGGATTACACGTCCACCCTATTACCCTTATTCATAGTAGGAAATCAATATTTTTTGGTACATTTAGTTAATAAACATGTTAAAAATCTTCCAGAGTGATCATTGTGTACTAGCTTGCTCTGCATCACATTAGTAGAAATGGCTACCTTAAGCATAAAATGTACCACCCTATTACTGTCCACCCCGTTACCGCTATGCACTGTACATTATTACATTATGCCTTGAAACTGAAGCCGGCTTCACTCAAAGTGTTGCTTGTTAATGAATCATTTTTCTAAATATCCTTGCTGGGTGAAATTAGGGACCTTACTGTAATTGTATTCAAAACAGTTATCAATAGAAATTAGAATGCCTCATAACAGGGTGGACATTTGGCCTATATCACATGTGTCAAACTTCCGGCCCGCGGGCCATTTCCGGCCCGCAAGACCATTTTACATTATTGTTATTAATGGCCCGTCAATATGAACAACGCCGTCTCGTCCCTGGACATCCTATTCTGACGTTTTAGTCACTCTACCTATTCTTTCATATATGACGTATACTATACTATATGCCAGGGGTCGGGAACCTATGGCTCGCGAGCCATATATGGCTCTTTCTAGGAGTACTTATGGCTCAGAGACAAATTTAATTGCATGCAAATTTTCTCCATCCAACTTGAGCCGTTGATCCTGATCAGATACACGCAAAGCCAAACCAAAGCTGAATTACAAAGCAGTACTTTTCAGAATATATAGGGCACGTTTTCACTACAATTCAGTCAAGGTGTCACACACAAAAAAACTCGTTTTGGCTGTACAAAGCTAAAGAATCCTTTCTATAAAAGCTCACTATATAATCTGTGTTCAGTGTTCAGATACTTTTTGATGAATCCACGGAACAAATTGTAAATACGCCAAAACACCGGAAGAGAACTTAGTTATTTGATTGGGTGAGTGGGAGTGATGGGTGGAGCTATGCAAAAAGTGCAAGCACTCCCTCCCATCTCTCGCCCTACTCCGTCTGCGCCAAAGGTAAGCACATCAGGCTCCCTGTTCTCAGAATGTTGTGACGTTTTTACAAAATAGTTTGTGTAGCATTTTCATATTTCGACTTTTGACAGGAGATATATTAAGGAGAGCAAAACCTTTTGTGATATTTAAGTTTTTTTTAATATATACATTGACATAGGAGCAAAGGAATTTGAATGTTATTTTAATGTTAAGTTGTTTAAGTTAAGTTCTAAGTTGTTTAATTTAACAAGATATTTGTATTGACAGCAAAATAATAAATACTGTATAAGTGATTTAAGGTTTAAATGTAATATTCTGGTCTGTTTTTATTCATATTTATGTTCCAAAAACATTCAGTTTAAGTGTGTTCAATAAATGTTTATCCTGGTTGGCCCGCGACCTCAAGTGTGTTTTGAATTTTGGCCCCTTGTGCAATTGAGTTTGACATCCCTATATCATATGTGAAGTAATTGGTAAATAAGAGATGCAGTATTATATCCTGAGCTCACCTCGAGTGGGAGGCGGAGTCACCCAGAGAGTAGGAAGTGCCTTCGGGGAACGCCGAGGGGCTCTTCATCGGGTTTTGGACCGCCACCAGAGAGTCCGGCGTGGGAGGCGAGGAAGACTCCACCCCGCCGGTGACGCCCGGCTCGTCCCGCCAGGGGACGGCGTTGGAGGAGGAGGCGGTGCTGCTCTGCGTGGCGCTGAAGGAGGCGGCGTCGATGCCGCTGTCGGCCGACGCCCCTTGCAGGAAAGCGCCCAGCTCCGGGTCGCCTCGCACTCCCGAGCGAGAACCCGCCTCGAACCATTTGTCGTCGCCGCTGTGGGCCGAGCTGGAGGCGTTGCTCGAGAGCGTGTTGCTGCTCGACTGGCTCGACGAATACGGCGCCTCCGCCTGGGCGAAACGGCGGGAGAACGTGTCAGTTTGGGCTTCTATACCGGAATACACGGTGAATAAAATCGGAAATGCATCGTTATAATTAAATGATACTGCATATGGTAAATGTTCTGCCTTTGAGAAACATATGGAGTGTCTTGGAATGCCCTCTTGTGGTTAACATGTTAATTGCTTGTTGCTCAAAGAAAACAAAAGAGAAGCCAATTTTCAAATTCACGAATCCTATTGTCCGTAAATCTTAAACATACTGTGAAAACTTGAATGAAGATAGTACACTTGTTTGAATCGATACTGCATACGGTAACTGTTCTGCCTTTGAGAAACAGTAGTGTTTGAGTGCCCTCGGTTAACATGTAAGTTGATTATCGCTTAAGTTAATTTAAGTGGTGAAACTGGAGGTCAATGGTGATTTATGTCCGATGAAGTATTTCAATATTAATGTTTATTTTTTTATTTCTTTACCCTTGCTCTTACTGTAGTCTTAATTCAATGAACCTTATAGTCCAGTGCGCCTTAATCGACATTTCGTTCTGTGTACATTGTTACACAGAATGACAATACAAGGAAATTATTATTATTATATATGAAAATTATCACAAAATACAGATCTAATATATTAGGTATTAATACATTTTTAATTTCTATATCATATGGCAATATTATAATACAAATGTGATTATTATAATAATTAGATAGATAGATAGATAGATAGATACTTTGTTCATCCCCGAATTAATATATTATTACATCATACTTATAAGAAGATATTTACAATATTAATATTTTTATGTTTTTACTCAATATTGTGATTTATTTTATGTTTTAATTTTATTCAAATTAAATTAATTATTTTATTTAAATTAAATATTGTCACTTTTTCTCTTTTAACTTTAATTTATTATGCATACTAAACATTTCACAAGGAATGAATTATATTTGAGTAAAATTATAAAGCCAATTTTCATGTTTAGATATTTAAAAATATTATGTAATATAATGAATAATTGCAGGTTATTGGTATTAAAATTGGGTCTCTAACATATGGAGCCCGTATTCATTTCCTCCAAAAGCTTCAAAATTTGCTTTTTTTTAATAATGAAAAACGACACAAAAAATATTTGTTATAAATTCAAATGAAACTAATAGCTCCTTAAAACTTTTTACAGTAAATAAATTACAAATTCAATTAATTTAAAAGAAAAAGAGCAGGGATTGAAGTTAAAAGCGTCACAAAAAGGAAATGGAAATTTCAACAGAGCTTGCTAATAAAAAAGTGCGGCCACTCCTGTTTTAGACCCAGATTGACGAATTGATGTTATGGTAACAGCTAATCACTCTTTCCATCACGAAGACACACAATTGATTGACGAAGTAAAGAAAGAGCGTATACTGTGTATCAGTCTCCTGAAGGTGCTTCCCTAAAACAAACTTTTGACACCATGTAATTTCTAGAACTGACTTTTTCTCAATATTATCAGCGGTCTTGATTCACAGGCATGTCAGAACTCGGGAGTCAGCAGAACTGCCGTTGTTGACTCCGCTCTACCGTTATACTTCCTGCTTCAGTGGTTCCGCCCCCGGTCGCTTATCGATTCAGTAGATGTGGGGGGTGGGTAGCGTCTGAGACAGACGGAGGGAAAAGAGGAAGAGAGAGGCTCTGCTGCATCTGAGCCTGATCGTCGAATAAAAATGCTAAAACATATATCAAATTCCTAAATACCAGTTCCTAAATAATCGGTCAACCTCTAATAAATGAATCAATAAATCACCTTGGCACTCTTGTTGGGTGAAACATGTCCGCTCTGCTCTTGTGGCTGAAGTCGAGGAGCTAGAGTCTTGGAGGTTTCTGCAAAGTGGCGAGAAAATGCATGTTTGATCCATGTCACGCATAGATTTTTTTATTTTTAGTTTAAGTGACAGTGTGTAAAAATTCAACACTAGAGGTCGCTGTAGTTGAGAACGGAGCCCAAGTGTGCGTTTCGAAGGAGACTCGCAACGGAAGCCCAAAGGATACCATCTATCCATTTTCGAGTCTGCTAATCCTCACTAGGGGCCGAAGGGTACCACTTTGGAAAATTCTGAAGCCTGCTTTCAGATTATTTTTCTTGCATGAGTGAAGAGGAATTTTAGCTAACGACAGAACTGTTGTTAATCCCGATGAGTGACAACAAAAGCTGAGTGGCTGAAAACAGCAAACAGTTGGTCAGAGCTGGCAAGAGCGGAAACCGAGAGAGGCCAATACAAAGGCCAGTTAAAGAATCGCACCATAGACAAGTGGAAAACATGAGTGGCTAGAGAAAGAAACTGGGAAAAAAAGTTGAAGACAACAGGCATCAAGTGCCTGAATTACAGAATTTACAGAGCAGTTAGGAATAACAATGGCAGCTAGTTGTAACCCATCGCCTACAGCCGAGTTTCTAACATGAGTGGCTCGAGAAGGAAACAGTGGCGAAAAAAGGTAAAGATACCTGAGCTAGGTGCCCAACTCACGAAAGTCATGGAGAAGCTAAGAATATCAAAGTCGCAAACATGAGTAGCTAGAAAAACAAACTGTGGGGAAAAAAAAATCACTGCCTGAATCACTAAACTCACGGAGAAGCTCGGAATACCAAAAGCAGCTAGTGGCAATCTATGGCCTGTAGCAAAGTGGCTAACATAAGTGGCTAGAAAAGGAAACTGAAAAAAGTCTGAAGCGCTTGAATCACGATAGTCAGTATCTATGAAAAGCTGCGGAAGAATCAAGCTTCATTTACATGGAGCAGCTTACAATAACAATAGCGGCTAGCAGCGAGCTATTACCTGCAGCCAAGTGGCTAACATGAGTAGCTAAAGATGGAAACAGTGGGGAAAAAAACCCAACATGAAAAGCACTCTGTGCCTATTTCACGGAACTTCACAGAGAAGCTAAGAATATCAAAAGCAGCTAGTGGTAATATATGGCCTGTAGCAAAGTGGCTAGAAAAGGAAACGGGGGGAAAAAAAGTCAAAAATGCTTGAGTCACAATAATCAGCTACAATACAGAATGAATCAAGCTTCATTTACATGGAGCAGCTTACAATAACAATAGCAGCTAGCAGCGAGCCATTACCTGCAGCTAACATGGCTAACATGAGTGGCTAAAGATGGAAAGTGGGGAAAAAAACCCAACATGAAAAGCACACAGTGCCTTAATCACAGAACTTCACAGAGAAGCTAAGAATCAAAAGCAGCGAGTGGCAATTTATGGCCTGTAGCAAAGTGGCTAGAAAAGGAAACTGGGGATAAAAGTCAAAAATGCTTGAACCACAATAATCAGCCACAATACAGAATGAAGCAAGCTTCATTTACACAGAGCAGCTTACGGTAGCAATAGCGGCTAGCAGAGAGCTATAACATACAATCAAGTGGCTAACATGAGTAGCTAGAGAAGGAAACGGTGAAAAAAAGTCAACGATGCTTGAATCACGGAACTTGGCTTGCATGACCAGCACGACTCAAGCTTTTCTTTTTACACGGGGCAGCAAACAATAACAAAAGCGGCAAGCTACAGCCTGTAGCCAAGTGGCTAACATGCATGGCTAGAGAAGGAAACTGTGGAAAAAGGAGTTTCAAGTTGTGTCATTCAAGTATTCATTTCTAAACCTCCAAGTCTTGTTTAGGAGACCGTACACGTGTCTTGCTTATCCGTTGAATCAATAGTTTTTGGTTTAAATGAGAAAAGTATTATTACTCCACTAGGGGCCACTATATTACACAAACTGGGGCTTTAATCTCGTATAAAAACTCCATTTTACCTTGAGGGAATTTGTCTCCCTGTCTACCACTCGTCTCGTCTCCATTTCGGGTCCACGCGGCGCCCGATCCCATTTTGATGGCGCCGGCCCCGTCACTTGGCAACAGTCGCCCCGACGACAGGGCCGACTGGCAGTTGTTGTTATTAAACCTGAGAGAAGAAGAACAGAGTTTTTTATGCAGTGCTAAAGTGCGCTCCGCTATCCTCGATGAAAATGACTGGATTCGAAAGAATTGCCAAATGGTTTAGTCTGTGAATTGATTTTAAAAGCATTCGGAGATCTAGACAGACATGGTGTGTGGAAAAGTCTCCCAAATGACTGACATTTAACCAGTCAAGTCATGTTAGTTTGTCACGCACTTATTCACAAGGAGTCACAAAGGGCAGCACAGACCACAGACTATTATGACACCATCCCCTCATCTTAAGCCTACATGAGGGCAAGGAAAAACTCAGAAACCTCAACATGAGGTAAATGAAGAAACTTATTACACTATCCCCTGATTTTAAGCCTACATGAGGGCAAGAAAAAAACTCAAAAACCTCAACATGAGGAAAATGAAGAAACCTATTACACCATCCCCTGATCTGAAACCTAAATGAGGGCAAGGAAAAACTCAAAAACCTGAACATAATGTAAATGAAGAAACCTATGACACCATCCCCTGATCGAAAACCTAGACATGAGGAAAATGAAGAAACCTATTCAACCATCCCCTGATCTACGACCTACATGAGGGCAATGAATAACTCAAAAACCTAGACACGAGGTAACTGAAGAAACCCATTACACCGTCCCCTGATCTAAAACCTACATGAGGGCAAGGAAAAACTAAAAAACCTAGACATGAAGTAAATGAAGAAACCTATCACACCATCCCCTGATCTAAAACCTACACGAGGGCAAGGAAAAACTCAAAACCTCAACATGAGGAAAATGAAGAAAGCTTGAGAAGGGACCGCACATGTGGTAATCCCCCTTTCTGGATGACCAGGTTACAATGGATGTCGCAATAACAAATAATACACAGATATTTTCAATGTGAAATATAGGTTATTCATATGCTATAGAGTAAAAGTGTGTTTTAAGCTTAGATTTAAACATTTCCACTGAGGTTGCGGATCGAATCTCAGGGGGAAGAGCATTCCACAGCACCGGGGCCCCGAATGGAGGAAACTCTCGAATCTGCAGATCTCTTCTTGGCCCTTGGGATCACTAGTGAACCTTTTACATTCGATCATTTAGTTTTTGTTCTCGGCTGATAATGCCTTGTACTGTACAGTAACTTCATTTTTGCAGATGTATTTCTTGTTTTTTAATTATACTATGTGGTATATTCATGAACAATGACTTAACATTAGTGTACCTACAGGGTGGTTAGAGTTGACTTAATGAGAGTTGGGTTGGATTTGATGACATTGGAACACATTCATTCGGTTTTAATTCATTTCTATGGAAAAACGTGTTTCTATTTACAACGGTTTATACATTTATATTATAAATACAGTAAGTATATATATTAAGTCGGAGAGTGTGGTACCACTGAGTTGAAAAAAAAACAGTAGAATTCAGCCTGATTTTTTTTATCACTTTGTCATTTGCGCAAGGGATGGGAAAGCTTAAGATCCTGCGGCTGAACGTGCGACTAGTACAAGACATGTAGTTTGGTTTTGAGAATGTTTTCGTCACACTCGATTGAATTAAGACTGACTACTACGCCAGTTGATTGCGATTGACAGACGAGTGTCCTAATCGTGGCACAATGTGTGACTTTCCTGTACTAGACATTTCCCCGCTGTTTTTTTTCCTTATTTTAATGTAAGAAATGGACGCGAATTAGTTCATTTTTATGACTGTTTCTTAAAAGAATTTTAACAAAAAATTGCAGATTAAAATCTAGTGAGGCTTGTACAAGAACCCAATTGAGTTTATTCCTTAAATTTGTATGCAGCTTTTAATCAGGTGCGCTCTGTAGTCCGAAATTTACAATACTAAATGATATGGACAACCGGATCTAGATTGAAGGTTTCTAGTCTGGGCGAAAAAATGGCGAATATGAGCTTACCCCTCAGGCATGGACTTTTGCCTCCAGTGGTTGTCCGTGTAGGGTGGTCCGGAGGGGGAGTTTGCGTTATGAAGGGTGCGACCCATCACGATTGAACAGGCCAGTGCATAGTTTTCGTTTCCCGGTGAATACCTGGGAGGAAAGACCTATTACATCCAAATCCGACATTTCCCACAATGCCTGTTGACTATGCTATCTGCTCGTACACAGCAGTACTTCCAGATCGATACCAATGAGTGGAATTGAGAAATACAATGCTCGATCTAGAATTGCTTGTATCTCGAGCGAATTTTCCTCATTAGAAATAACTGCAAATCAATTAATCTGTTCCTGGCTTCCCAAAAGCAGGACCGCCCCTAAGCCGACGCCCCAGTTTTAAATGCAATGGTTTCGGGTTAGCGAACAACCTTTTGGGAATGGTGGGCCGTCCGTCGCTAGACACGCTGCGGGGCATGGGGACAGAGTTGGCGAAATCTGGGGGCGGGGCCTTGATGAGGGTCCCGGCCGAGCCGGCGGGCCGCGTCTGAGGGCTGGAGGACGTCCTGGGCCACTTGCTGTTGCTATTGGTGGTCGGGCGGAAGGGGAACTTGAGCTCGTACGGCATTCCCTCCTTGTGGTTCTTGTAGTCCACAAGCGGCATGTGATAGATTTCAGAGCAGCCCCTGGGAGACAAAAGCATTTGGCAATGCTAAATAAATAGAACGAAATGTTAGCAGCTAGGATTTGCGATTGGTCTTTCCTCATTTGCTCATGTTAACTGCTACCACTAACCCCTTAACATTCCTGTAAAATGAGCCTAAAATCCCAATCCAAAATGTACCCGAAGTAAATTAAATCCTGTTCTCTAAACGTTTAGAGACTATGGACAGTCTCTCTTGTTCTCTTTTGAAAAGTAAGACTCCGAAGTTTTGTCCCATCAGTGTTTTCAAAAGTAGCTATTCGGAGACGACCAGTTTACAGCTCTAAAACCTTGGCCACTGTGTATTTTGACATTGTGAAAGAGTTGTGAATGTTTGACTTCTATTTCCAGAAGACAACCCATGATTGTGCACACTCGGGCGTGATAATCGCTCATGAAAATGAATCATGCGTTGCATTTAAGCAAGTTTATTTTCTGATTTGAATACACCATGTAATATTTTTTGTGTATAACCTTTTCATAAGTGGACGATTACAGTACTTTTCGTTGAGTTTAAATATATATATATATATATATATATATATTTCATGGTTTTCGTGTATCTTGTTTCAGACTGATCTTGATGTTTCTGTCATGATTCCATTTTGAACTTGAATACCAAGAGTTTAACCTAGTTTAGTAACTGGTAACATTGTGAAGACTTTGTTCAAAAGTCCGCCGACGAGCCGCTGGAACATTAGGGGTTAATATTCTAGTCCAGGGACCGAGAAGAGAACATAAGAGTACATCTGGCTTGGAGATAAAAATAAATATTTTAAGGCAGGGGTGTCAAACTCATTTTAACTCGGGGGCCACACGATAGGACAAACATTCTCTCGGGGGCCGGACTAGTAGATTAGAGAGAAAGAAAGAGAGAGAAAGAGGAGAGAGAGAGAGAGAGAGAAAGAGAGACAGAGAAAGAGAGAGACGGGGAGTAAGATAGGACAGGGAGCGAGAGCGAGAGAGAAAGACAGGGAGTGTGTGTGAGAGAGAGAGAGAAAGACAGGGAGTGATAGAGAGCGAGAGAGAGAGAGACAGGCAGTGAGATAGAGAGAGGAGAGAAAGACAGGGAGCGAGAGAGAGAGAGAGAGAGACACAGGGAGCATGAGAGGGAGAGACAGAGAGCATGAGAGACAGAGATAAAGAAATACAAGTTTGTTCGAGGCCCCTGGCTTTAGCAGCATCAAGTGGACATATTTCAACCTGCAGCTCGTTTTTCTCTTGTGCTTCTCTCGGCGTCGTCTCGTGGGCCGGATTCAATCCCTTAGCGGGCCTGATCTGGCCCGCGGGCCGCCTGTTTGACATCCCTGTTTTAAGGCCTTGAGGATAGGAGTGCAATACCGCATTTCCTCCACTAGGGACAGGAGCGCCGTAGCGCTTTTCTACCTTTAAGGCTGGTAACAAGAAATAACATTAGTTTTTTTCCCCTTTACTTTTAGCTGATAAATCACCCATGCGGGTGTGATGTCAGCAATTTACAATCACCTGGACTTTTTTCAAGCGTGTAGTTTGCGCAAGTTAAGAAAAACTGAGCAACGCCACACGTATGCACTTATAGTCCGGAAAATACGGTAACGCGAATGTCGTGATGGGGCCACATTTTCTACCTGCGCGGTGTGGAGTCTTCGTGCGGGGGGATGATGACCACTTTGACGGTAACGGACGTCCTGAGCAAGTCGATCATCTGCTCGTGCGACAGGGAGGCCACGGCCACCTTGCAGATTTCCACCAATCGGCTTCCTTGTCTCAGCCCCGCCTGCCAGGCGTAACCGTAAGGCTCCACCTCCGCCACGATGCCCTCGAAGTTGACATGGAAGCCCAGCTGACCCAGAGCGTTGCGGCGGAGCGTCATCTCTGCCGTCTGACTGCCCTTGGTCAATAACTGAAAGGAAAAAACAGCTGACATAATTGTCCGCCTTCTTGCTACTACGGGGATCTACTACTGCACATGTGTCAAACTCCCGGCCCGCCGTGTAATCATATCCGGCCCGCAAGACCATTTTACATTATTGTTATTATTGGCCCGTCAATATGAACAACGCTGTCTCGTCCCTGGACATCATATTCTGATGTTTTAGTCACTACACCTATTCCTTCATATATGACATATACTATACTACCGTAAATTCCAGACTATAAGCCGCTACTTTTTTCCCAAACGTTCAACCCTGCGGCTTATTCAGTGATGCGGCCAATTTATGTAACTTTTCTAACGGCTGCCAGCGGCGCTCGAGTACAAAAGGTAAGATTTAGATCGGTGGAATATATGCGCCGAGGAAGACTGCAACTTCTTAACTTGTGCACAAATTAAATTAGCGTAGACATATCCTCATCATGCAAATTGCAAAAAGAAAGGCACATGACACAGCTTTCAAGCTAAACGCAATCGAGCAGTCCGATAAAGAAGGAAACAGAGATACTGCACGTAAACTTTACTTTGCGAGTGCGTTTTTGAATAAAGAAGCGTGGGACGACGTCTACATGACATAGTCTCTTTCCCATACTGGGGAAGGCGACCTTGATGACGTCTGTTACAAGGAGGAAGAAGAGGACGTTTTACCGTGCTTACTACAAGTACGATATGTTTTTTTAACAGAGCTGTTTACTCTGTTGAGAGCGTGTTGCTAGTAGCGTTTTGCTACCCTTCACAGGCACGGTTTGGGATGAAAGATATAATATAATTATTAAAGCTTTGAAAACTCTTTTGTACCGTCTTTCTTTGTAAATATGTGTAACCATGTATAATATGTATTTGCTACTGTATATTTTTGTAATGTATTTATTTGAGACACTTATTCTGATATGTTTTGCGAATTAAAAAAGAGGGGCAGAGCAAACGCGGGCTGACGGGAAGTGGGGTAAAGGTGAGTGAGACCTGTTGTGGTGGATATATATTTTTCCCACCCTTACCTTTGGAAATATAGAATTGTTTTCCTTGGATTAGTTTCAACGGGTACCCGGACTCTGCAGGTCTACATCAAAGGTTAAGTACCAGTATCATTTTTCCGTTCAATTTGCCGGCTGTGGTTATTGGACTGTGCACTTTATATTTAGCTACAGTCGTGGGTCTCAAATTCGGGTTTGTGTTAATTTTGTGATTGTGTTACAAGTTTTAATGTGGGCGCATGTGGCTTATATACAGGTGCGGCTTGTGTATGGACAAAAGCGGTTATCCTATTAAAATGTGGTGGGTGCGGCTTATAATCAGGTGCACTCTATAGTCCGGATTTTACGGTATATACCAGGGGTCGGGAACCTATGGCTCGCGAGCCAGATATGGCTGTTTCTATGAGTACCTATGGCTCAGACAAATTTAATTGCATGCAAATTTTCTCCATCTCGTTCAAAACTTGAGCTAATGATCCTGTTCACATACACGCAAAGCCAAACCAAAGCTGAATTTCAAAAGCAGTACTTTTCAGAATATATGGGGCACGTTTTCAATACAATTTACAGTCAAGGTGTCACACAAAAAAAAAACTCGTTTTGGCTGTACAAAGCTAAAGAATTCTTTCTATAAAAGCTCACTATATAATCTGTGTTTAGTGTTCAGATACTTTTTGATGAATCCACGGAACACATTGTAAATACGCCAAAACACCGGAAGAGAACTTAGTTATTTGATTGGGTGAGTGGGAGTGATGGGTGGAGCTATGCAAAAAGTGCAAGCACTCCCTCCCATCTCTCGCCCTACTCCGTCCGCGCCAAAGGTAAGCACATCAGGCTCCCTGTTGTTTGTGTAGCATTTTCATATTTCTACTTTTGACAGGACATATATATTAAGGGGAGCAAATCTTTTGGGATATTTCAGTTTTTTTTAATATATACATTGACATAGGAGCAAAGGAATTTGAATGTTACTTTAATGTTAAGTTGTTTAAATTCTAAGTTGTATAATTTAACAAGATATTTTTATTTAGAGCAAAATAATAAATACTGTATAAGTGATTTAAGGTTTAAATGTAATATTCTGGTCTGTTTTTATTCATATTTATGTTCCATAAACGTTCAGTTTAAGTGTGTTCAATAAATGTTTATCCTGGTTGGCCCGCGACCTCAAGTGTGTTTTGAATTTTGGCCCCTGAGTTTGACATCCCTGCACTACTGTTTTATTTGACTGACCTCGAGCCTCTTGACCACTTCCCCAAAGTCTTCCGTGTTGTTATTAATGGAGCGGAGCGACACGCTTTCCCCTCGCTCGTAAAAGATCTTCAAGGAGGCGGGGCTCCCGGTGGACCAGCCAATCACGTCGCGGGCGGCGCAGTTAAACACCACGGCTTTGGCCTCCTGATCCAAGAGGATGACGAAGTCGTTGGAAATAGCCAGCAGGCATTCTCGTTCGGCGCCCGCCACCTGGTCCTCGGCGTGGACCTGCCAGGTGACGGCCCCCAGACTCCGGAGTTCGGCCCCGCTGTAGGGCCGCACTTTTTCCCGGCGTTTGTGCGCCAAGGAGATGAAAGGGAACTTCCCGGTAGGCTCCACCGGCGTGTTGGTGACGTGGCGCTCGGCCAGATCCCTGAGGTACTCCTGGCGGGTTCGCGTGGCCATGGCGCCGAATTTGTCCGATTTGTGGGCGGCGTTTTCGGCGTTGATGACTTTGGCCAACAGGAAGTCCCTGAAGACGGACGACTTGGGGAAGGTGACGCCTTTGGGGACGGGTGGACCGAAGGGGGGGACGTCCTGGGAGCGGCTAACCGCCACGCTAGGGGACAGACAAAAGATTTGTTAAGGGAGCCGTCAATCATCCGTTTACCGCTTTGTTCGTGGATTGGTTTCAACCCTTAACCAAAACAATGGGAAGCAACAATTGAATAATACCCTAATGAATTCTACAGTGCCGAGCAAAACTCAAACTTAAAGCTAAAATAAAACCAAGTTTTTTCAACATTTCACATTATATTGACAACAAAAGACCTTAAAAGTAACTGCTACAGAAATATTGGCCCCCTGTTTTCTCAGTTCAGACAACTGACTCCAGAAGTTCCCTGGTGACTTCTGACTGATCCAATGTTGACCTAAATGACTAACACCTGTGTGTCATTAAGTTTCAGTATAAATGCATCTGCTCTGTTATGGGATAACTGGGTCTGTTTAAGAAGAGCAGACAGCATTATGAAGACCAAAGAATACACCAGGCATGTCCGGGATAAAGATATGGAAATTTAAAGCAGGAATGGGACACAAGACAGTTTTGCAACATTTACACATCTCCCAGACGATATCAAAATGGAGGGAGAGCATAAAACCACTGCAAACCTACTAAGACCTCGCCATCCCTCTAAACCAGGGGTGTCAAACTCATTTTAACTCGGAGGCCACAGGATAGAACAAACATTCTCTCGGGGGCCGGACTAGTAAAATAGAGAGAAAGAAAAAGAAATAAGAAAGAGAAAAAGAGAAAGAGAGAGAGAAAGAGGAAAAGAGAAAGAGAACAAGAAAAAGAGAAAAAGAGGAAAAGCGAAAGAACAAGAAAAAGAGAACAAGCGAGAGAGAACGAACGAGAGAGAACGAACGAGAGAAAATGAACAAACGAGAGAGAGAGCAAACGAAAAGGCGAGCGAGAGAAATACAAGTACAGCTTCTTTGTGAGTGGCACCTGGCTTTGACAACATCAAGTGGACATATTTCAACCTGCAGCTCGTTTTTCTCTTGCGCTTCCCTCAGCATTGTCTTGCGGGCTTGATTCAATCCCTTAGCGGGCCTAATCCGGCCCGCGGGCCGCCTCTTTGACTACCCGGCTCAAAACCCTTGGCTAAGACAAGGAGAAAAATAATCACAGAAGCAACTAAGAGCCCCATCATCAGTGGATGACCTGCAGGCATGCTCTGGGGTTGCTTCTCTTTATCAAAGACTGGGGGGGGATCGTTATAATGATGGGAAGATGGCTGGAGCCAAATTCAGGGCCATTCTAACAAAGAAATCTGTTGGAGTCTGCAAGAGACCCGAGAATGGGGCACAGGTTCACCCTTCCAACAAGACAAGCCAACAACCCTAAACACAAAGCAAAATCTACAATAGAATGGTTTAGAACTAACAATATAAAGGTGTTAGAATGGCCAAGCCCAAACACAGGCCTCAATTTTATAGCGCTATTGTGATAAGATCTGTGAAGAGCTGTGAATAATTTGATCCCCATCAAACCTTAAGGAACGTGAGCCGTTTTGTAAGTAAGAATGGGAAATAAGTCTGCTATAAGATGTGCATAGCCTGTGGCTGTGATTGCAGGAAAAGGAGGTTGAACAAAGGGGCCAATATTTTTGCAACGTCGACTTTTCAATCTTTTTATTTGTTAGCACAACATAAAACGTTAAATAACTTGGGTTTCTACTCACAATGATGTCTCCATGTTATTGTTTCTTGGAAAATATTTGAAGGTTCTCATGAAAGCTAGCAATGTGGCAGTATGTCATAAACATGGGGGAGGCCGAGGTTTTTGCTCATTAGAAGTGAAAGCTAAACAGAGTCAGGCAGACAAAATGCAAGTGACGGGTGTGGATAAGCAGGCGTGACACTTGGGACAAGTTTGCATATACTCCGTTAAACACGACCATCGCCTGTCGCAAACTCGCTTGACGAAACTAAAGCGGAGATGGAAAAACTCTGTCCACAAAGCCTATATATGTCCCGTCCGTCTCCATTTGACAGGACAGAGTTGACATGCTGCCACTCTTCGCACCGCTTTGCCCGCACAAAAGAGCCAAGAGTTACGCAATCCCCCTTTGTGGCCCCGGCGTGACGAGGGGAGGCTTGAAAGCGGCCCCGGGGCCCGGAGCTCCTCGCAGGCTCCGACGCGGCCCCAGCGAGACTAGGACGTTATCGTGTCCCCGCAGCCGGCTATTTATAGTCGCATGACTCCACGATTTCAAGTAGCGCCGTCAAAAGCACGCTTGGAAAACAGTTGGATTGCGGAGAATTTGGCACAATTTGGGGTGGCGGCAATATGCGATAAGGGATAATGGTTAAGTGCATTAAGACAAAAAGCATTTTTCGTCAGGCAAAGTGGAAGTGAATTCTGGGGCCATCATGACGACCGTTCTTCCTTAGGCTGAAGATCTCTACTGTAATCCCTCTTTTAAATGGGGACAAGAGCCCCCTACAATATGCGACCAGTAGTAGGGATAATGGATCGTTCCCAAAATCATGCGTTTCATTTCAAGACGGCAAGAACGACACACCTTCCGACAAAATTGCCTTTTGCAAGTCTTTGCTTGCAGCAATAAGGGATCGGGGATAATGGATCAAGTTCACATGAGTGCATTTCATTACAAGCAGGAATAACAGAAAACAAAGAGCCATCGGGTAAGACAAAAATGTGCTCTGCCAGTCCCCGGTTGCAGCAGTATACAATTAAGGATAATGGGTTAAGACCCAGCAAGTGCAGTTCATATTGTAAAAAAAAAAAAAGAGCTGCCAGGCTCGACATAAGTACATTTTGCTAGTCCCCAATTGCAGCAACACATCCCAGGAAATCATTGGCTGCTCCGTGCCTAGTCCAGAGGGCATTGTTTATCACGAAAAATATTGCTTAGCAAAACAAGACTACTGTATTACTGGTTACTTCGTGTTTCAAACTTTGCAGCCTCCGTGCATCACAGGTTGTAAAATATTTTGGGATCTATTATCCCCGTTCGCATGGGTTATTTTATGTAAACGACACTGATAATTGGGTCATTTGATTTAAAGTAACAAAGAAAAAAGGTTATCTTTTATGCACCCCTTGCTCTCACCACGGTGCCATCTAGTGGTCAAATATTACACAATGGGGCTTTTAACACTCTAAAAGTGTATCAGTTTTACAAATCACCTTTAAAAAAATACCCCTCCTGGTCCAAAAAATATAGAGAAAAAATAAACAAAAATGGGTAATTTAATTTAAAAAAAAAAAAGAAGCTGTATTGATTTAAATCGTTTTTAACAGAAAATAGTAAAAGTAAACCCTCATCCAAAA
This sequence comes from Urocampus carinirostris, assembly GCF_059441175.1. NCBI lineage: Eukaryota > Metazoa > Chordata > Actinopteri > Syngnathiformes > Syngnathidae > Urocampus > Urocampus carinirostris. The sequence continues at coordinate 29,240,026 of NC_142363.1, read as the reverse complement.
TAAATGACATTTTGTATTAAACAATGTACCGAAAATATTAAAAAAAATCTAAAAAAGTGTTACTTTAAACAAAATCCTACACAATGACCATCGTAAAAAAGAAAAAACTCATTTTGAATTAAATGATTTACAAAAGTGTTTTACAGTTTAAAAAAGTTATATTAAAAGTGTTATTTTGTTTATGAATGCAGACCATTTACCATTAAATTGATTGCCCCAAAAATAATGATAAAACCAATTTAGTATTGAAAAAAGCTAAGACAAATATGTTATTCCGATTTAAATACATTGAAATTCTCTTTTATATTGATATCCTAGAAAAAAAAATCAATCCTCTCCCAAATGAACAAATGTAACGTGACATATTGTACTAATCATGTACCAAAAATGTGTAACTTTGTTAAAAAAAGAAAGCTATTTGTATAAAAGAAATAATCTTTTTCTACCTAATCCAAGAAAAATAATAGTAAAAATATGTGACTTTTACCGTTTTAAACCTCTTTCACAGAATCCTAGAAAAAATTACCCCACTCCAAAAAAATAATACAAAAATTGTTATTCAAACAATCAACCAAAAATATTTCATTTATTTAAATTAAAAAAAAACATTTTATTGATAAACACTCTGAAATATTTTTAATGTATTATTATTATTTTCAAATTCTAAAAGTAAAAAAAATAAAGTATAATTATCATATTTTCATTACTTCCCTTGTTTTGGTAGTTGGTTGTGTATATTTTGTATATTTCCTCAAAAATAAATTATTAAGATAAACCACCAAATTGGAAAAATAATAAAAATGAAAAAAATCGTTTTTACTCTATTTACAATTTTTTACACCCTTGTCTCTAAGGTTAAAATAAAGTTTCCCTGAAAGGTTTTCTTCATTTGTAGTATAAATGTATGTAAAATGTCTGACCAAACACTTGAAAGGTAAATTGTGTAATATTTGACCGCTAGATGGCACTGTATTGTCTAATGCGGACAAAAACCAGTGCCAAATGAGCAGTGCGTAGCAGCAAGATGGCAGAAAGATGCCAAACATGGTGGCAACTATGTTTATATTATATTTATATATTATATTATATTATATTTATATTATATTTATATTATATTTATGTTTATATTCCGCTTATATTGTTTATATTGTTTTTTTTAACTGATTGAAGGTTTTTTTGGTTACCACCAGGAGACATTAAAAATTAAGCACTGTCCCTTGAAATAAACCGCCAAATCATAAAAAATAAAGAATAAGTGTGTTATTTCTATTGTAACATAAGAACAAAAATCACAGTTCACAAATGATTTTTTTTAACTAATTTTCTTTTTAATTGTAAAATATGAATTACAATATAAGATATTAAATCGGTTGACACATTTGAACTAGAATTTTTCTTCTTTTTTTAAAACACAAAAAGAATAAAATGAAATGAAATGATCTGCATTTATATAGCGCTTTTCAATTCAAGACTTCCCAAAGCGCTTTACAGTGTGCTCCACATTTCCCAATAGCGGCCGTGCAGCCATGTAAGGCGCTAACCTGCTTATTGGGGGTGTTAGGGGTTCAGTGTCTTACCCAAGGACACTTCGACATGTAACACGGACGAGCCGGGATTCGAACTGGGATCCCTTGATCCCAAGACGAGCGCCCCTGTATCATTATTATATGCCAGTGAAACACGAAAATCGTTTTGCTTATGGTCAAGTGTTTCCGTCCCAATTCAGGTTGCCCATTTCAGTTCCTCACCTGCGGAAGCACAAAGACCAAAAGTCCAAACTTACCTCCTGGTCCCGCACCGGTTCCTGCAAAAACACGCCAACTCTCTACTTGACGCGTTCCTCACTCGGTCCCGTATCCAAAAACATCCGCTCGATTGTTGACAGCAAAGGTGAAAGGGGGCGTGAGCACCTTTGGGTGGGATCCTTCCTCTATTGTCCCACAACTCTCAATTACATCCGGGAGGATCGGGATATCGCTCTTTGAGAAGGTGCTTCCCCCGAAAAAGGGAGAATAGAAAAATGAGTCCCCTCTCGAGAAAAAGACACAGCAGAGTGAGCCGTTTTGGCTTTGCTCTGGGAAAACCTCCTTTCCTTCAGGATCACATGGAGTGACGGGACGGGAGTCAAAGGGAGGCGGGCGATCGGGGAGAGCGAGCGAATGAGTGCGATTTGTGTGCAAAGGCGAGCGAGCGGCCGTGAGAAATAAAGAAGAGGCTGCCCCGCAATGTACGAGGCGCGCCGCACAAAAGAGGGAGCGGCACACAATGGACCTCATACTTCAGATGATACGTGGCTCGTTCCACAAAAACAGGAATATTCATTCATGTATAACGCACTCCTATTTTCTTATGAAAAATACCGTATTTTCCGCACTATAAGGCGCACCGGGTTATAGGGCGCACCCCCAAAAAATAGTTTTTGGTCCTATATTTTCCACACATAAGGCGCACCGGAGTATAAGGCGCTACAATGGGAACGTCGACAAAACAGTCAGATAGTTCAGTCAAACTTATTACCCTCTTAACATTCCCAAAGCTTGCAAAGAAGCAAATACGTGTCTCAGACATGTACGGAAACAGTGTCTGTACGATGTCACCAATCACTCAAATGCATCCTTCCAAATATAATTTCTTAATTTCCATTTTATTTTTTGCTGGCAACTGTGTGGACAGCAAAGTAAGAATTTTATTGGGAAACGGGGTTCTTTATTGTGCATATGACAATAAACACTTTGAATTGAATTGAGTTTAAAAATAGACTCATCACAGAAACATCAAGATCGTTCTAAAACAAGATACCGGGAAAATATAAAGCCGCGTAGCTCACCTAAGTTCTCTTGCAGCCATCACGTTCAATAATGATACGTAACCATGGTCTTCTTACAACCGTGAGTGTAGTCAATCCAGGAGAGTAAAATATTTACAAATACAGAATAGTAAAACATGTTTTCTCTATGCTGTAGTGCAACCCAACGTGTGATTCCCATTCATCTTTTTCGGCCAATTGCAGGGTTTGTTTCGCCCCTTTAGCCTATGCGAGCCTGTAAATGATAAAAAGGATCCGCCCCCTTTACCTCCGAATAACTTTAGCCAATAGTGACTGATTCAAATGATGATTGACACATTGGTTAGGAAATGAAACGCCGGTATATAAATCCCAGCATACACCGCTGACGACTTCGCTTTCGGGGGAAAATCGAGTCGGCGGCTGCTTGCTTTAGTTGCAAGACTTTGCGACTTAATATTGATCCATATACCTGTATAAGGCGCACTGTATTATAAGGCGCATGGTCAGCTTTTGAAAAAAAATAAAGGCTTTTAGGTGCGCCTTATAGTGCGGAAAATAAGGTAGATTTTCTCAGCTCAAACTGTGCAGTTGGATGCGACAAGAACCGAACCTGGGTCCCGGCGGTGCGAGCACCAAATTCTAACCAGTGGCATAAAAGATCCTATTACAGGGGTGGCGAACACGTTTGACACAAAGAGCCGAAATTTTTAACTGTGAAAGTCAAAGAGCCACACCACGCACTGACCCTGCCATGACAGACAGACACAGACAAACACGCACAATTAAAACCATATTATTTCCCATAACATAACACATAACACTATTTCCGTTTCGCTTTGCATTTTGACCATGAGGGGAACAGTCTGGACGCTCATGAAATGTTTACTTAATTTCCCGGCATTAGACGTAACTTACGCAGATGATTGGCTGTCCTTTATGTGTCCAGAGTAGCATAAAAACAAGAAATCTGCCAAACTAATTTCAAAATATTATTTATTATTTGACATTAACTCTGATGGATTCAAGTGTGTTTTAAGAGGGAAAAAAACTGAACATGAAACGTGGCAAAGAGCCACAGTATATAGAAAATATGAAAGAGCCGCATTCTGATTGGCCAAGGCTTTAGAGCCGCGTGTTCGCCACCCCTGCCCTATAAGCTAGAGTGAGAGCTCTTTGAAGCTAGAGCTCTTGGTGGTGATAGGAATGAGTAGAGAGGTGTTGTAAAAGGATAGTGGGATGTTTTGACGTGTTTTAAGGGATGGGCAGGGCATCTGTATGATGCAGCAGGGGTAAACCAGTGAAAGCTGTCAGAGTGTGTTGCGTCACCCTGACCCGAGTGACATGGCCGCTTTCTTATGTCCGGTTTCATCTGGAGGGACGAAAGCATGACCAACTTGGGTGCTGAGGTGCTTAACTTGTTTGGGGTTTTGGGCATTTGGTTTGGCCATGGTCAATTTTTGGTGTTTTTTTGCTACTTCTCCCTTTTTTTATTTTCTTTGTTTTTGTATGCGTTTGTCTTGCTATCGGTCACCCCTCTCGAGGGATATGACCAGGGTAGATAGATAGGTATAGAAGACTTTCGGAAAGGCAGTCGATTTTATCTCATGATCACATTTAACTTACTCACAGTACCAGAGACAATTGTTATTTTTGTTGTGCGTTTTACGCGTTACAATGAGAATAAATATTTTATTGCAACATCTTAAGTGCATCAAAAAATTAACATCCAGGTCTGGTACTGTAGTGTGATGAGATAAAACCCAATGCCTTTTCATATGTCATCTGAATCACTGGTGGTTCGGTGCCTTTACCGCCGCCAACTGAATTCAAATCCAGTTACAACCAATGTTTTGCAACATGTAATGTGTAACGCACATCTAAACCTTCCAAAAGACAGAAAACTGTCCATTATGTAAACCGTTTCTATTCAATCTCAACTCATGCATTGCCAATGACAGCTGTAGAGAGTCATCAACACGTCGTAGAAAATCATCAGCTACCCTCTGCCCAGTCTGGAGCACATAGTTTATCACTATAAATATTCATTTTTGAAAACAGACTACTGAAATCCTAGGTTACTTCGTGTTTCAGATTCTGCTGCCTCAGTGTATCACATGTTGAACAATATTTTGCGATCCATTATCCCTGATCACATATTGCTCTCAGCTGGGGCTGGCAGTGAGCATTTTTGCTGGACCTTGCAGCTCTTTTTTGCCATTCTGTCCAACAAAAGTGAACTGCACTCACGTGTCCACGATCCATTATCCCTGATCAAGTATTACTGCGAGTGGGGATGGGCAAAGTGCACTTGAGTCAAGCCTGGCAGCTCTATTTTTGCTGTTTCTGTGTTTCAAACCAATATGAACTGCACTTGTGGGGCCTTAATCCATTATCCCCAAATTCATATTGCTGCAATCAGAGACTGGCAGAGCAAATTTTTGTCCTACCCGATGGCTCTTTGTTTTCTGTTATTTCTGTAATGAACTGCACTCATGCGAGCACCATCCATTATCACCGATCCCATATGGCTTCAGGCGAAGACTTGTAGAAGGAAATTTTGTCAGAAGGCCCTTCTGGTCATCTTGAAATGAAACGCATTATTTTAGGCGCGATCCATTATCCCTACTACTTTGAAGATGCTTGTATCTTGTCCCCATTTAATGTGATAAATGCATAAAAGAGGGACTAGAGGAGAGAGATACAGCCTAAGCAAAGAACAGTCGACATGATGGCCCCAGAATTCACTTCCACTTTGCCTCCCGGAAAATGCTTTTTGTCGAAATGCACTGCTGAGTGCTGATGCCCTTATATTTCTTTTCTTTTATCCCTTTCAATCCGTTTCGCGTAACTTACCTGTAGCAAGTGTTATCCGAGCAAGGATCGTGCACCCTGACCACGATGAAGACGTGCTGAAAGTGGGAGCGAATGGCTTTGGGGGTGAAGGGGTGCGCACCGGGTTCCTGGAACACGATGGTCACGATGTCGTTGCCGATGTGGCGTTTTCTCAGCAGCTGATCGAAGGAAAAAAAATGTGTCCCAACTTTGAAAGCCAAGGAAACAATAACTGTATTTATCATATTTACCTGTTGCTTATTATTGGGGGTGTAAGGCAGCAGAGTGGAAACGTGAAACATGAGTTCGTAGTCCTTGTAGGATGTATACAGCGAGTGAGTGCCTGTGGAGTCCGCTGGTGGGGAGTTAAGAGGAAAACGATTAAAAACGAGGAAAGTATTTAGAGCGTGGATCTCGAATTTTTTTGAAGCTGAGAGCAGTGTTCCCTCTAAGCTGCGCGCGTGCGCAATTGCGCACTGCTCGCACATTCTCAGCGCACAAGAAAATCTAGCCAGCGCACAAAAATGAGGGCTCGAAATGACTTATTAAGAAGCGACTTAAGTCAAAGTTACAGTGCATGAAGGTCAAAATACAAGGGTTCCCCTGACGTTGTGTCCTAAATGCGGTATTTTGAAGTAGAACGAAGTTCAGTAAAGTAAGTAGAGTTTGTCGAGAACCGGCTTCTTCGGCTCGGCTCACTAAAAAGGAACCGGCTATTTCGGGTCCTAAACGGCTCTTCAGGTTGTTTTTGCTTCTTTAATCCCAACATGACCAAATATTAAGTAAATTTATGCACAATATGACTTAAAGGAAGGGGGGAATAGATTAAAAAAGAAAAGAAATACCAAAATTAAAAAGTAGTGAAAAGCTGAGAAAAAAACAAAAGGAAGGGGAAAAAAAGAAGGAAAAATTTAGAAAAAAGCCAGAAAAAAAAAGAAATGTAGGAAAAAAGTAAATAGAGAACAAAAAGAAAAAAGTAACAGCTCGGAAAAAAAAACAATGAGATTTTTTTAAAGGAATTTTTAAAAAAGTAGAAAAAAAACACAGAAAAAAGAAGAAAAAGTTTGTGTTGCATTCAAATAATTTCCAATAATATCAAGTGAATCTTGTTGCCAACATTGTACTTCCACTAAAAATGTGATTAAGTACAGTTCTGTATCTTACAACCAACTAAATAAGCCCCCAAAAATGTTAATATTATGCGACAAACCATGTCAGGAAATTAAAAAAAATGGATATCTTGTGAAAGAATTGTAAGAACAAACAACATTTGTAGGCTGTACAACCTTTGCAATAGTACATGAGTCAATTCATTCAAAAGAGAAAAATCATTTTTCATTGCCGGAAACTCAGCAAAATGTAACGTGATGTCAAGTTTTGGACATGTTTGATAATGACTTAGTTGCCACACTTGGGATTGCCGTTGCTCACTGTTGTTTCAAGCGTTGCTCACCGACTTTGTGTGAACGCTCAGACCCGTGGAAAATTACAGGGAACATTGGCTGAGAGCTAATTGTTTGTTACAAATCAGAGCAAAGGGCTGCAAGTTTGATATGCTAAACTTACTATGTTGGGACCAGATTGTAATTTCTAAGACTGGGGTTATAATAGGATCAGTTCATCACTTACACATCATGCAAATTAGAAATCACATTTCTTAAAATCCCAAAGATCCTCCACTGGTACGATATTTTCAGAAGCAATCCGCGGGCTACTCAGCTGTTAGAGGCTAACCGTGAAGACTCGCAATTAAGGGAATTCATCTGTTGATTATTTCGCCGATAATCATCTGAATCTATTGTCGCGCTTGTGTGAAAGAAAACCTTAAAATTCCATTTTTACAGGAGGAATGAAAAAAAACGAGAAGAAGAAAAATTAATTATGTGTTAAATTATTTTGACAATGTTACTAACCATATCATTATTTTTTTGGGGAAAAGACATCTTTCAATAATATTCAAAAGTGTTTCCAGGAAGATTAAAAAAACACTATTCTTCCTCCCCAATTATTGTTTTTTTTGTTCATTTATCAATTTACTTTACAGGAGGATGAAAACAACACCATAGTCACCCCCCCAAAAAGTAATATTGAAGAAAACGCCAATTTAATTTAATTTTAACTTATTTGGAGAAGGTAACTGGTGAAAACACTACTTTTATAATTAATTTCTATAATTAAGAAATATATCCTCGCTGCCACGTGGAAAACAAGCAGGAGGATGTAACAACACTATTTCCCTCCCACAAATATATGTGTATTTTTAAAATTTGGATCAATATTTTGTAAAAATATGTGTGGACAGATTTTATATATATATATATATATATATATATATATATATATATATTTATTAGGGCTGGGTGGTTTGCGCGCAGCCACAAGGTGCAAAGGTTCAGCGCTCAAGTCCAGCTACTGCAACCTCCGAGTGGGGTTTGCATGTTCTCCCCGCGCCTGCGTGGGTTTCCTCCAGGCACTCCGGTTACCTCCCACATTCGTAAAACATGCATGTCAGGTGGATTGGCCGGTCCAAATTGTCCCTAGGTGTGAATGATCGAATGAGTTGTCTGTCCCTGTGTGCCCTGAGAGTGGCTGACAATTTAAACCAGCCAATTAACCTGACATGCATGTTTTTGGGATGTGGGGGGAAATCGGAGTGTCCGGGGAGAACATGCAAACTCTGCACAGGAATGCTGGTAGCTGGATTTGATCCCATGACCTCAGAACTATGCCGCGGTCACGCTAACCACTCGGCTGCTGAGCCGGCCCAATACAATCATGACTTTTTAAAAATGATTTATAAAAAGTATTCAATTCATTTGACAATCAATGAATAGTTGCACCTCTATGTAAATATGTCTGATTTCACTTTGAGGTAATGGTTTCTATTTGCTTGTATTTACTTTTGGTGTCCAGCTGGGCTCTGTACTTGGTGAAGCCCTTGAGGCGAACCTTCTCCCCCAGCAGCTGCAAAAACTCCTCTAGGGCAGGGCCGGCCATCTCATTGTTGTACATCTCCTCCTCGCTGCTCTGACCGGCCCGGCAGTACATCACCCCCACCTTTACCTGGAAGCTCAACTGGGAATCAAAACAAACAGAAAGCCCCGTCAAGAAAGTGATCACGCATCCCATTTCCACAAACTAACCCCTACCCCTTGCTCGTCTAGCTTCATTAACTGCTCGGTGACTTTGGGAGTGTTGAGGGCCAGTCGGAGGCAGGTCAGATCCAGCTCTGGGAGAACGTACTCCAAGACTTCTTTGATGGGCAGACCTCGGGTGGTGCCATGCTTGGTGGTGGAAGGCACCGCGTCCTCTAGGATGGATCCCCGTAGTGTTGTGAGCTGGATGGACAAGGACAGGGGGACGTGTTGAGACACAAAGTAACAAATAAATGTATTACACATCTGGTGCAAAAGATTACTATAAACGTTTAATCTTTAGACGTCTGTAGTAGTCATTGATACTGGATGGAGATGAAATAAGTCGCAGGGCACACAGAGACATACAACTCACTCGCTCATTCACACCTAGGGACAAATTTGGAGGGCTGTAGTTGTCATTGTTACTGGAAGATTCTCTTATTAACATATAAATGTTTGCATGGACTTGCACCCTCTTATCTCTCTGATTTGATTTCCCCCTATGTTCCTGCACGGAGTCTGCGCTCGGAAAATGCCGGTCTACTTGTGACTCCGAGAGCCAAAAAGTCTGCAGGCTTGAGAGCGTTCTCCATCCGGGCCCCGGTGCTATGGAACACCCTGGCCCCGGAGATAAGATCTGCAACCTCAATGGAAGTTTTTAAATCGAGGCTTAAGACACACTTCTATTCCAAAGCATACGATTGATGCCCACCTCCTATTCTGTATTGTCCTGTCTTTTTCCGACTGCCTGCCTGGTGGTGATATGAAGGAGAACTACGATTTGAGATGAGTCAGCGGACCAGCGTTTGACCTGAAGCATGTGAACGCCTGCATGGACCAGCTGGCAGAGATGGGAAGCTGCATCGTGGCCGTCATAAGCTTTCTGGACTAGTTTACAGGCTGGGGGCGTCGCTGCTGTCATGCACTTTCCGGACAAATTTTCAACATGTTACCTAGTGTTTACTATGTTTGTGTACTGTAATGCTAAATGTAATTCACCCTGGTCATCCTGGAAGTGGAATACCACTTGTGAGGTCCCTTCTCAAGGTTTCTCCTTTTCCTCACGCTGAGGTTTTGAGTTGTTCCTTGCCCGCATGTTGGTTTAAGATCAGGTAATTGTATCATTGTAATCCTGTGCAGTCCTTTGACACATTTTTGTGATTAAGGGCTATATAAATAAATTTGACTCGACTTGGATGGAAAATGAAGATTTGACATCAATAGTCTTTGCTCCTGGATAGAAACTGTTTGATGTCTATGGTCATTATTGGTACTGGATGGAAAATGGAGGTTTGACATCAATGGTTCTCTTTGGTCCTAGATGGAGGATTTGATGTCTTTCATCTTAAACCAATACCAACGATAACCATAGATGCCAACCCTTCATTTTCTATCCAGCACCAATGACTGCCACAGACGTAAAACTTCTATGATCTATCCAATGCCAATAACGACCTTAGATGTCAAATCTTCATTCTCCATCCGGTAACACTGACAACTACAGATATTAAATCTTTAATCTCCATCCAGTGCTAATGATGATCATAGTTAAACGTCCGTTTTCCTTTTTTATTCAGTTCCACGATTAATTTCCATTTGGTGTCATAGAGGACAATGTACGTGAAATCGTTCATCTCAGTCCAGTATCAACGATGACCGTAGACATCAAACCTCAGTTTCTTAACCGGTCCCAATAACCACTATACACATCAAATCTTTATTTCCCATCCAGCACCAGTAGCTATGACCTAACGCTAACGCTAATTCAGGTCATGGAGATGTGATGCTACAGGAAACTTCTAGGCATAGCCCCAAGTGACAAATGGAATGGTGCGCAACACCATCAGAGGACACATTGGACCCTGCAAAGAACTGTTGTCAACTGTGCGCGGACGTCCGTGGTATTGTCACGTCACAAGATCATCAGGACTGGCTAGGATCATTCTCCAGGGCACAGTTTGAGGGGGCAGGACAAAAACAGGACAGGGACCGTCAACAGTGGAGAAAGCTGTCCAGGGTTGCCTCCTCAGTGGTTCCCCGACGGCCCAGGAGGTGAGAGGATCAGAGAACCACGAACTTAAGACAACTAAAGACATCAAATCTTTAATCCTCATCTGATACCAATTGTGACCAGAGAAGTCAAACCTCCATTTTTCATCCAGTACCAATGGCTACTACAGTTCTTTAATCTTCATCCAGTTCCAACGATGACCATAGACATAAAACCTCAGAGTATCAATAAAAACTTCACGTTCATGGATTTCCTAACCACCTGGGTTGTTAGGCCACCATTTTCTGTGGTGTGTCTGGGGCGAGTACATCCTGGTGGCACTTATCCCTCGCTAGGCCATTGAGCACAGAAGTCAAAAATCTATTTCAACAAAGTTAGCTTTGAATGAGTTAAAAGAACCGAAGAGTGCGATGGAAGAGGTGGGAGTCGAAATAACAACGGTACACAGAGTCCGCATTGTGCGGTGCTCGGGGGCTGAACTTAATCACTTTGCTATCATACGCAGCTGGAATGCTTTCTCTGGTACCGGCTTGGCACTGCCATTTTCGAAATTGAGTATTTTTGTTTTATTTTGGAAGGGAGGCTTGAAGGGGTTACTCCACGCGTGTGTGCACAGATAAAGCTATATAGCTCCAGATAACCTTACAGTGACTGACCTCGCTTGTTCTGAAGATGAGGCGGTAGTTATATTGCTGACCGTGCTCCTTGTCGTCCTCCAGCTTCTCCCTGCGCAAGCTAATGGCCACTGGACCTAAAGCGTCATCTATCCCAAAGTAGTTCCAGTGTTCTTGAACAAATAAAAAGGGATTTATTAAAACATTAAAAAAAAAATAATGGAGCTAGCTGGTGACTGTTAGTCCAACATGAATAGCACACAGGTCTACTAAATGAATGTTGAGACATTTTTACATTATATTTAAACTTGACTGTGAACATGTTTTCCCAGCACCCAATATAATTTAAAACAAGCTTGGAAAAAAATATATATTTATACAAAATCTGAAATAAGAATATTAATGAAATAAGAAAATAAAATAATGAAAAAGTAAAATAATAATCTTTTCTAATAATTTATATTCCACTGGTTCATCTGAAATATTTATTTTCATGTTTAAGTTAAAAAGTTTTAGTTAAAAAAAGGAAGATGTACTTAAATCTGTGTACCACATGTCAGAAAATAAAATAATATTATGGATAGATTTTTCTTTTTTCACTATAAAATCAAGATAAAAATATAGGATATTAAAAACAATACTATATTTATATGAGAAAAATAATAATTTAAGCATTATCAAGATTACATGTGTAAAATGTGTTATTATATCTTATTTTACCAGAAAAATTATGCAGAAGAAATATTAGATAAAAAATAGAATTTTTAAATTTTATTTAATCAGAAAAGACAAGTGAAATACCAAAAAACGAAAACAAATAAGTATTTTCTTTTTACTTTACGAGAAAATTAGGCTAAGAATAAAGTAAAATAAGACAACACTTAAAACGAGCAAAACCACCTATCAGATGAAGAAAAAAATATTTTAAAAATAATTGGTGCTAAATTTTATATACCAGTTAAAATAGCTTTCTAAAAAATTGATTTAAGAAATCCTAAAATATAACAGAACAATTTAGTCTTTTTTTCTTATTTTACAGGGAAAATATGATAAAAATGGAATAAGAAAAATATAGAATACATCACAAAAACCAGATATAAAATACAAAAAAACAACAATAAATTTAAAAAAAAGTCTTTTTTTCTTATTTTACCAGAAAAATCAAGCTAAAACATATAGTTAAATAAGACAAATAATATTTACTAAGCAAAATTACCCGACAGAAGAAAACATATCTTAAAAATAAATGTACGGATTTTCTATGAATTAAAAAAGCCTTCTAGAAAATAGTTTCATAAATATCTACAGCAAAGGCTCGCCAATCTTTTGGAAGAGAGCTACCTTGTTACTGATTAGAGCAAAGGGCTACCAGTTTGAAATACATTTCTAGCAGATAGCAACTTTTGTGATTACTACGTTGTTACAATTTGGATATCACTACTAAAAGCAGGGATAAAATGAGGACCCAATAAAACATTTCTTTTAAAGACAACGATCATGTCAATGACTTTGCATGCCAATTTTCTTAGAAAATGTACTTTTAAGGCCCTTACTGGTGCCCACGGGCACTATATTGGAGACCCCTTATCTAGCTTATGTTGAATGCGACAAATATTTGAAAAATATTGTCAACTCACCCCTCAAAAAGAAGAACTTGCGATAGTAGTAAGCACCAAGATCCACATGCTCCACAATGTAGTGTTTGGCTTTTTCGCTTAGCGTGCTGGGGCCCTCCTTGGGCCCCTCCAGCACGGCCACCCCGGCATTGGTACAGTGCGTGCTCACCGAGCTTTCGTAAGTGCTACCTTCCCCCTCGGAGTTCCCGGATCCGAATGCGTATTGCCCCAGGCGGTGCCGGACCACGCCGTCCGAACCGATCTCGTTGCGGAAGCAGGGGCAACTGAGCAGCATCTCGTTGCTCTGCTCGTCCGCCGAATCCGGGCCGGGGCTCCCCCTGGAGTGGAGGTCCTCCTGGCTTCCACTGGGGGAACTGTACTGGAGACTGTGCGTGGAGGAGAGCGTGGAGGTCGCCGAAGCCACGGCGGCGGCCGAAGCCCCCGTGGTGATATTATTCTTCCTCCGCCCGACGTTTTGCCGCGATTGGATGACCTGGTTGAGGTCGAATAACGCGCTCTGGACGTCGTAATGGGCGAAACCTTTTTGACACGACCACGGTTTCACCGGAGCTTCCTCTTCGGCGTCCGACCCGGTTTTCGGGGAATCCGACTCGCCTCTGGCGTGACGGAGTTTACGGAATATGGACTCGCCTCCGGTTTCCGATTTGGTCCGTCTCTTTGGCGGTTTGTCTTTGAGTTTTGGGGAATCGACGTGATTTTCGGACAAGTCTGTCTTGGGCCGGACCTTCAGCATGTCCTCCAGTTGATCTGGAGCCGGGCTACGCTGGTCTACTTCCTCTTGGTAGCCTTTAAAGGAATCCCAAACATTAGGCACAGAACGTATAGTGTCCCCTCCTCGCAATTATGTAAATATGTTACAAAATATTCCACACGCTGGTAGGGCTGCAACGATTAGTCAACATTATCGAGAATTTTTTTTTTTTTAAAAATCTATGATATAGGCAACATTGAATTCCCTGGCCTTTTCATGTGTCGTCTGTATCCCTATGGATGGGCCATGTGGATATGGGAACTGGCCCACCCCACGCCGCGATCTGGGTTCAATTCCCATACCTGTCAACCTGTACGTTTTTGCCGTACAAAGTACGTTTATTATGCATTTTAAGACGTGTACGACGTACAAGAAAACACAAATTTGTCAATGATGGGTACCATCCCTTATACACAGACTATCATGAAACGGTAAATCAATCAAGTCAAAGGAGTTCGCCGCGGTAGCCCCTATCTCGGTATAGTTTTTTTCCGTTTCGAACGAAGCGAGCGGTTTGATGCTACTGTGCGCATGCGTCTGCAGCCTGGGGATTTCCCATCATGCACCGTTCCGATCACACGTGAACAAAGCGAAAGCAGAGCAGTAGGCCTACATTACAACATAGTTTGGAATTTTCTTTGGATACAATCATCAAGTCGCAATGGCTGAACCTGAATTAAATCGCCGTAAGTTAAATGGAAGAGGCAAGCAGCACAAGGAGTGGGAGCAAATGTCAGGACGATACGAGGGATTGATACAAGCTTCGAAGAAAGGTGTGGAATATTCGTATTGTGTTGCTTGCAAAAAATACGTGAAAGTAGCTGCCTCCCGTTTCTATGAAAACGTAATAAAACGTAGGAGTTTGGAAAACGTATGTAATTTCATCATTTGTTAAGAATATGTACAGAATGATATAACGAAACACATGTACAATAGAACATGTTAAACTACATAAATAAACATGTTTTTAAAAAAATACGGTGTAAGATTATTTTGTATTTATAAGGGAAAATACAACATTTTGTAAGGGCATGGAGCCCTGGAGCGCGACAGTTATAAATTCCTGTATTCAAAGTGATGCAATTGTGAACAAACATCTATGTCCCTAGAGGTTTGGTGGTTAGGAATCAGCGCTGTTATCATTGCTATCTGGTTTAAGCCCAGTTTCCACCATTGCTTTGCGATTGTGGTCAGCGACTGATCAATAATTTCACAAACATGGTCAGGCATTTCAAATATCGTCCACATATAAGCCACACTGGTTTATAAGGCGCACGTTGACATTTCTTGGGGATTTTGGGTGCGCCTTATAGTTGAGACCATGAAGCTTCCATTCACACTGCAGTGCTTAATGTTCAATTCAAATTTTGTGTGAAATCAGATGTTTTTGTGAGATTGTTCATATTTCCAACTAAATGCGACTTGTTTGGGGAGGAGTGAATGTTGAAGAGGATCCACAGAGCAGAAGTAAATGGAAGGAGACCAAGAGGAAGGCCGCGATTGACGTGGATGGATGGTGTTATAAGAGCACTGCAGGAAAGAGGTCTAAATATAAAGGAAGCTAGGGCTCTTGTTGGTGATAGGAATGAGTGGAGAGATGTTGTAAAAGGATAGTGGGATGTTTAGACACGTTCTACGGGATGGGCAGGTCACCAGTATGATGCGGCAGGGGTAAACCAGCGAAAGCTGTCGGGCCCTGCTGTTGAACAGAAGAGTGTGTTGTGTCACCCTGTCCCGAGTGACGCGGCCGCTTTCTTGTGTCCCGTTTTATCTGGAGGGACGAAAGCATGACCAACTTACGTGCCGAGGTGCTTAACTTGTTGGGGTGTTTGGGCAATTGGGTTGGCCATGGTCCCCCAAAAACTGTGTTTTTTGCTACTTTCCCCCCCTTTTTATTTTCTCTGTTTTTGTGTATGTGTTTGTCTTGCTGTCGGTCACTCCTCTCGAGGGATATGACCAGGGTAGATAGATAGTGACTTCTATCTCTATTCACCATGTCCCACATGCGCAGAAAAGGACACATGATGCCACACGCAATGCGGCCATTGTTTGCGGAAGCACTCATGGATGCAAACACCGTTGAGTATATAGCAATTTGAAAGTTATTGTGCAACTGGTAGCTGAAAAAGAGTTGTCCCCTCAAATACGATTCAAAACCAGAACTTCACTTTCCCTCAATAGAATGCTTTCCGTGTTTTGGTCTGCCATGGGTGTTGATTTGTGAAAGAACATGGAAAAGGAGCAGCTACGAAAGAATGGAAGATTCGGATTTAGGCACAACAACAGTCGCAACAGAAGGCACCCTCGCCCTATTGTGTAGTGCGCCCTGTATACATGTTAAATACATAAATGATACGAGCAATGGAGACAACACCTTTTAACACGATGTGCTCTATAGTCGTGAAAATATGGTATACAAAGATTTTTGGGGGTAATTCCGCCATAACGACTCAACGACGCTGCATTTATTGGCTAGTTTCATTAAAACTAGCCTCTGATTGGCCGGTGACAATTCTGATTGGCCAAAAAAACCCATCACTCAAATAAAAAAGGGGCGGGGGGGGAAGACAAAAGCCGAAACTGTAAATCCTTGAAAAAAAACCGTAGTGTGTTGCGATCACGTTATCAATTAGATGTCAGGTAATCGTGCAGCCCTAGTATGCAAAAATAGTGCACGACTTCATCACATTTTGCACGTTTATGAACTTTGGATTACCTTTAAGCATTTCGAAGAAGCTCTCACCGGCGGCGCCGTGCTGGTCTATGGACGAGGTGCTGCCGTACTCTCGATGTAGAGGGGACCATTTCGCACCTAGCTGGGGACCCCAATCCTCTCCGCTATCTCCACCGGCCTCCATTTCGCTTATGGTCATGTCACTATTGCTACGTTGACGAATGCGCTTGGATTGCGCTCTCCGACCTCTGTACTCTCCCGGTGCCAAGTACCGAGTGTCCGTGCTGTAGTTATTAGCCTGGGCCTGGGTTCGGTTTTTCAAGGTATTGTGTATATTCCTTAGCATGGACGAATCCTGAGGACTGAGGATAGATCCCAGTTTGACGTGGTTCTTCAGAGGCAGGCTGGTGATTTCCGATTCCGGGTTGACGTGCCACAGAGTCCTGGAGACGTCTTTCCTGGGGGGCCAGTCCGCCACGCGAGCCCTCACACCCATTTTTGGAACCCCGGCGCTCACGGCGTTGTAAACATCTGGGCGGGCGTGGCGAGGGTAAAACTCCTCGGTGACGGGTACGGTACCGCCAACGGCGCACTCCATTGGCGGGCGCTTGACGCTCGTCATAACGGAGGTTATAGGCGCTCACAGGCCGGACATGACTGCCTCCGGGATGGACAGTCGCTCCCTGACTTCTTATTGTCGGCAGGAAAAATGAATGGGAGGGCCTTGAGACTAGTAAGATCGTCCATTAGCATGTTAGCATGCCTGGAAAAGACACAAAAAACACAAGTTACTTTCTGACATTTTTTTTAAATGAGTAACACAGTAAAACCATACACGTTCCATTTTTTGTTGCCATTTTAGCTATTACGAAGATCCTGTTTTATGGCTTTATGATGTTTTTTCACTTCTTCAACTATATTACATTTAGTTACTCATGTTTAATATGATTATTGCATTTTACGAACTACAAACTATGCTATAGTATAGTATACTATAGCATTTTGGACACTAACGTGTAGCCACCCGGAGCTATCCGGCTTCAACGCCGCTATACAGAGACACGAAAGCCGGGGGGAATCGGAGAGGAGGCGGACTTGCTAACACGAGGTGGTGTATCCCTGGATTTTCACAAAGAAAAGATTTGCCGCAGGGATGTTGAACTTTTGGACTAGCCTGACGTCATCCACTCCGCTACAAGCACCCCTAGGGCATCATGTTAATCCGTTAATCAACAACAGGGTAGACTGCTGGAAGTGTGAATTTCCCTACGGGGATGAATAAAGTATCTATCTATCTATAAGTCAGTTTTTTTCATAGTTTGGTCAGAAGGGCTTATATCCGAAATTATTAACACATTCATACACATTGAGTTTGAATTTTGTATTACCAGCACTGTTTATCACTTCACATGTTATTTTCGCACTGAACCACAAGAGGGAGTGCTAGGCTTTTGTTGATAATTTCAACCTGGCCTTGTTGTGTTGGGGACATTTTTCAGAGCGGAATTTGAAAACGAAGCAGTTTATTGTCTTCCTCCCGAGTTGGAACAGTAGTTTTTGAGAAAAGTGACAAAGAAGTTGATTATTTCATTAGATTTAGAGATTTGAAGTGAAGCTGATCGTTTGGGTACATGTTCTTTATGCTGGTTATCTGAATAACTCTTCATATGTTACGTCGCAACCGATGAGAGCGTCTAAGATATACACGTACGTGTAATATTAGTATCAGAATCACCTTTATTATCATTATATTTCTACAACGAGATTATGGTTGTATTCCAGTCGGCATAAAAATGTACAAGATCAAAAAAAATGTAATATGTTCACCTCTAATATGAATAATTTACATCTGAAATAACTATACACAAGTGGGATATTGCATTTAAAACTAACAATCAACGTGACAACTGAAAAATCTTCCATTGAAAAAAGTGATGGAAATTAAGTGTAAAAAGTAAAGTGGTAAAAAGTACAATGTAAACCCTTTAACAGTGCCAAAATAAATGAAATAAAACCAGGATACTGCACTTAAAATGGTGACAGTAAATGTGACAAATCCTCCATTACTCAAAGTTATGGAAATGAAGTCAAGTGTAAATAAGTAAACAGTACAATGTGAAACCTTTAAAAGTACAAAAATGGATAAGGTAAATAAGTTTTCTGCAATAAAAGACTTCTTCTGCATAACTGTATTAGAATTAAGTCAAAAACCTATGTCTTATCTTATCAATCTTATTTTAAATTGCCTTTTAAGATGATATGTATGTTATTGGCATTGGATTTCACTTTTGATAGGCAAAATCCATGAAGTAGAAACCTTTTTTTTTTTACATGGAATCCTCCATTATACACTAAAAGCCTTATTTCATTTAATTAACAAATAAAGGTAATCCATATAAGCCTTCTTATTTATTTAACTGTACAAAAAATACTGTCAAATAAAAGCAATAGTAATCAATAATGGGGGCAGCAGTATCTCAGGAGGTACAGCGGTCGTCTCGGGACCACAGAGGTCGCAGGTTTGATTCCCGGCTCCTCAGAGTTAAATGTCGAAGTGTCCTTGGGCAAGACACTGAACCCCTAATGCCCCTGATAATATGGCCTACTCCGCTATCGGTGTGCGAGTGTATTGTAAAGCATTTTGAAGGTCCTCAGCAACTGGAAAAGTGCTACATAAATGCAGTCCATTTACTATTTAATAAGATAGACTGGTGAGCCAATCAGAATGCACAATGCGTGATGCGAAACCATGAAAAGTAAACCACGCAATAGCAAGAGATTTGAGTTTCAGTTATTGCCGGTCCACTCCTTTGTAGATTTTTAAATTCATTTATATTGTCTTTGTTGTTTGTCATTGATATACTTGTATCGAGCATTGTGTTCTGTCAGACAGCACACCACAGGGACAAATAAGGGAGGGCTCTTTGCATCTAGGGAGTCAGAAAAGCACAACGAAATTGTGATCACCAGCGGGTGCTTCGTGGGATTATTATCAGGTTTCAGAAGCGATTCAGGCGGCGTCTGGGAGAAAGCAAGAGCGGTGCTGCTGGTCTGGCCTACTGCTGACAGCTAAGCTAACAACTCTTCGAAGCCACCGCTGGGGACCCTGTATTTAGCCAACAGCAGGTCCACTCGTCATGAAATGGATGCTTGGAGAAACAACTCGAGGGAAACCGCTACATTCGGGACGGTCTTGTTTTAATCATTGCTGAGATTCGTCTCCATACAAGGACACCCGATCTCTAAATTGCTTTCTTACACTGAAAGGAGAAGCCCATCAATTAGTATGACAGTAAAACCATTCATTCAACTGTTATTTTGTGTTCTGTATTATTTGTAGATCTCCAATTGTTTTTTTTTTTGTTAGTCGTATACTCTCAGTAATGACGTCATCTTGAGGTAACAAACACCTCTCAGATAGGACACACGGTGTTAAATATGGTGAAATGACATCTGAGCCCTTTAGTGTTACCTGTGGTGTTCCGCAGGGTTCAGTACTTGGCCCCCTTCTTTTCAGCATTTACATGCTTCCATTAGGTATTATTATTTGCAAGTAGAATATCAGTTTCCATTGCTACACAGTAACAAATAAACACGACTTGATCTTTTGGGGGCTTTTGCGACATGGTTGGTGTAAAGTGTAAAGAAGAGGGGAGCCGTTTCTTTTTAAAATGAAAGTGGAATAAGAAAGCTTGATGCGGTTGAGAAAATGGTTGGATCGTTCTTTTTTCGCCCACTTTTTTTACACAGAGGAGGAAGTCGCCAAACTCTTGGAGCCCATCTCCCAAAAGTAAGTTAAACTTCACTTTATTTAGCTTTATAGAGCATTTTATCTTATGCATATTTTATTTGTTAGTACAAAACAATACAGGTTACTTATAAAAGCCTTAAACATACAAAGTATAGCACTGAAGCAACTTACTATCAAATTCAACTTATGAACGATCTTTCGGAACCTATTTTGTTCGTAAATAGCAGCGTTTGTATTCAAAAGCACATTAATTTCTTTATTTTATTTCCCGCTTTGAATGTGTTCACATTTCAGTTTGGAAGACCTTTCAAAACAAAGTTTAGCAATTGAACTTGCATGACTAAACGCTGTTCTTTCCAAATCACTGATTAATCATACATTGCAAAATGTTAACCCTTCATTTTAAACAATGTTTTAAACCTTCTTTGAACGATATGAATAGGCAAGACCGGCAGGCCTGCTCCAGCTCCGCCGCAGTGAAAAGTCACTGACATGTTCAATTTCAGATAAGGCCGTGCGGGCTTTTCAAAGCAATTAGAGCCAAAACATCTGAGGCAACACATGAAAGAGAGCCCAGCGAGCATTCCCAAATGACACCCACCCAGTCTGCGCAAGGCAATTAGGATTTTGCGCAGATCAGCTAACTTCGGTGGATTCGTGACCGCCAGAATATATACGATGAATGAAATGGACGATAGTTAGACCCGAGGAGTTATCAACGGTGGGATAGCTTCCAATTAAGTTGCGGAAGGGAAGAAAAATGAGAAAATCAACTCGGAAGCATAGGCGAGGTGCAATGAGTTCAGACATTTGCAGAGCGGCCGACCAAAAAGGAAAAAATAATTGATTTGATTATCTTGTACCTGCCAATACAGAGAAAAAATGTGCTTATTTATCTATGTATTCTCATTTTAAGTATATTTTCAAATAATTATTATAATTTTTAGCTCGTTTTTCTAGTGGAATAAGGAAAACAATATATCCTTTTTTTTTTAAAATACATTTTTTTAAATTTAATATATTTATAAAAATAAAAATATTACTATATATTCTATTTATGTAATCATTTTTATCGTTTTTTATTTTACTATAGTAAAATAATACATTACTTATTTATGTATTCTCAGTTTTCTCGTTATATTTGTATATATATTGTTTTTCCGATAAAAAAAAAAACAGAAAAACAATACTTTATTGTATATATTTTATTTAAATCTTGTATTTCTGGTGGAATAAAAAACTTTTTTTTAATCATTTTTCATTTTACTATAATGTATCCCAACCAGTTCAGGGTGTCCCCTGCCCAATGCCTGAAGATAGCTGGGATGGGCTCCAGCACTCCCGCGACCCTACTGAGGATAAGTGGTGCAGATAATGGATGGATCGATGGATATACTTGTATCCTTTTTTAGAAAAACAAAAAAATGTATGCTTTTTGAGTTTTAATTAGTATATTTTTTATTTATTGTAAAGTATAGTTTTTAAATTTCAATTTATTTTCATCCTTTTGATAGAAAAATAATTTAAAATGATGCACCAATGATTTTTTTATGTAGGGGGGAAAAAAAGGGACACTGTGGACAAGAGTGGAACAAAGACAACTTTTTAAATATGTTGTTCAGAGATCCCTTAACCACCTGGGTCGTAGAGATAACACATCCTATGGTGTGTCTTGGGTAAGTACAGCTTGGCAGCACCCAGTTCTATCCAGCCCGTTTTTAATTTTTGGTTGCTGCTGATCGTAAATTGAAGTTTCTCAGCCAGACACTCCTGATCAAAAAGAGGAGAATGTTGGCAAATGCATTAGAGCTAAAAGATTGGACCGAGGCACTCGTAAAAAAATGCTTGGGGTTGCAGCGCACACATCGTAACAGGTAATAGTAATTCAATGTTTATAATTGTTGCAATCGAGTCTTTATTACTTACTCTATACTCGGGGAAAATATCTTATTTTCTTAGATTCAGCCGACTGTTAGCATGTAGCCTAAATACCAACGGTAGCCTTGTAAACAATCCCTGGGTCGAAAATAAAAACAGGCATGGCCAACAATCAGGCAAAAAAATCCAAGTAATTTATTAGATACATTTAATTATTTATGTATTTATTGTTTTTATTTGGAAGCATCTCTTGATTAGGCTACTAGCTAGTTAGCTAAAGCTAATAAAACAACAGAATATTTTGCCGAAATAATAAGCAATATGGACTCTACAGCAACAATCATAAAGGAGTAGTTTCTCTTACCTGATATGAAGTGTGCACTGTCCTTATTGTTTTTGAGAGGGACCACATCTCGTTTTATTGCGATTTTGTTTGTTTTCCTTGTTCTGCTCATAATAATGCGTCTGAAGAAAGTTAGTGATAAGGGGTAGCAAAAGTGGAAAACAGGCTCTTTCAGAGCCGTTTTAGCATTTTTGATGAGTGCCTCGGTCCAATCTTTTCGCTTTAATGTACCATAAGTCTCTTTTTTTTGATCGGGAATGTGTGCTGGGATTCTATAAAACTTCAATTTAACGTTTTTTCTCTGATTTTCACACCCAAACACACAACGAGGTTGTAACATCGTACCAGCAGAAACGAAAAATTGGTTTCATCAGCGTTGAGTTATCCCTCGCCTCCAGCTAAGACTGCGACGTAATGCGTTCCGGGTTTAAAGCCTATGACAAAAATCACAACTTATATATAGATCCATTTGTATTTGTGTTTTTTTTTTTATGTCCAGCGTGCCGGATTATGAATCCCATAGTTTTCCTACCCCTACTCTCAACTCTTTTTAACCTTTGCTGGTTGCCATGGCATCCGCAGTGAATTGGGATGCAGAATTGCATTTTTGCAGGATCAAACTCTGCAAGCTGCCCATGAAGAAGAAAAAAAGGCAAACAGGGCCTTTGAAAATCATCTGAGAAGATGAACCCACGCCTGCAAAAATCAAGACAGTTTGGGCACTTGGACTTTGCAACACTGACTGACTGAGGCTGTGATCCTATTAGCCGCCTGCACTCGCCCGTTCCGGAGAATTGCAGCAGCGACGCCTTCGCTCTGCATCAGCAACATCGCGGCTGATTCTTATTCCTAGTCCGACTTTTCAGGAGTTTGTCTTTATGCGCTCATGAAATAATAATCACTGATGAAATAAATAAAGATAACTACCGGGGCGCTAGAGGCTGCCTGTTTATAACACCCGCTAATAGGGGCTATCATCTCTAACGAGCTGGTCTTTTTGTAGAGGAGTTTACATAATTGCTTGCTTGTAGATTTAAGTAAACACCTCTTCAAAATGACCATATTTTCCAGACCACAATGCGCACCTTAAAAAACAAATTTTGCTAGAAATTCGAAAATGTGCCTTATAATATGGGAAGCCTTATAGACAGGAATGAGGGTAAATTGCCAGATTACAACTAAAGGACTGAATATACAGTTGAAAGGTGTGGGCCTGATGATGTTATGATAAGAGCTAATCATTCAGCCTTCCACTTTGGCATGCTTTTTATGCTCAATCTCATTCGAGTTGCAGGGTCCGTAATCCTTTTTTATGGCCAAGTTCAAGCACGGACTTGAAAGCCAATTTTCCAATTTCTACAGTACCAGGAAAGAAAAAATTCAGTGTGAATCATGTATTTTGCCCAGCCACAAATATATCCGCGATGTACATATTAGATTTTCAATCTAGCGTGTACATTAATAAAGACGAAGGATCGACCGGTACAAATACTGATTATTGGTATTAAGAGGAGGCTAATAACTGTAGAGCCGATATTCATTTGGTGTATGGATTTAAGAATTAGTGTAATCTATTTTAATAATGAAAAAAAAGAATATTTGTTATAATTTAGAGTAAAACTAACAGTGCAGGAAATAAAATTAGGCTTAGCAAAAATACACAAAAACCCCGACTTTTTAAAAAAAAAAAAAAATAAATAAATAAAAATATCAATACAACCACCATGACATAAATTAACAAAAACATTGAAATTTTAATGGAACTTGCGAGTTGAAATGTGTGGGCACTCCTGTTTAAGAGCTGGCTTGATGAACTTATGTTATGGTAAGAGCTAATCGTTCAGCCTTCCACTTTAGCGTGCTTTTAATGCTCAATCTCATTCACAAACACACACGCGATTGACAAACTAATGTTATGACAAGAGCTTATATATCAGTCTTCATCTAAACATGCTTACCTAAAACCAGTTAACTACACTTCTTAAGCTCAATATCTCAATATTATCAGTGGTCTTGATTCATAGGGATTTCAAGACTCATATCATAGCTGGCGTGGTTTACCTCGCTCTAACGTTATTCTTTCTGCTTCAGTGGCTCTGCCCCTGGTCGCTTATCCAATCGGAAGGCCCGGTACGAGTAGTGTCCGAGACAGAAGGTAGGAGAGAGGGAGTGAGTCTCTGCTGCATCTGAGCCTAAATGACCGTATGTTTTATCAGCGCTCAAATAATGCAGATACGGATATCCTTCAAATTCCCAAATATGGGTGCCAATAAACAACCAACCTAATGAGCTGTCAACCCCTTTTGTTCTCCTGCCAAATTTTTGGGAACCGAATGCGGCCCAAAAATCAAATGTTTTGTCCCTCCTTCGCTAACCAGTAACAGAAAAGTAGCTATTTTTTAACAGTTTGCTGACCTTCTATCTAATGTGGAGGTTTCCAACTCATTTTAACTTCAGGGGGCCACATAGTAGAAAAATAATACATAAATAAAAAGAAAGAAGGAAAGTAAGAAAGACAATGAGAGTGGGAGAGGTAGAAAGAGTGAGAAAAATAATGAAACAAAGAAATAAAGCAAGAAAGTGAGAAAGAGAAAGAGAGAAAGACAACGATAGAAGCAAAACAAAGAAAGAAGAGAGGGAAAAGACAGAAAAAGATGGAAAGGGTGACAAAGAATGACATAAAAAAAGAAAAAGAGGAAGAAAACATGAGCGAAAAAAGAAAAAGGGATGAAGAGAGTGAGATGGACAAAGAGGGTCATGTAAAGAGATAAAGAGAAAGACAAAAAGACGCAAAAAAACAAGAAAGGCAAGAGAGTCAGAGAGAGAGAAACGGGGAGAGAGAGAGAGAGAGAGAGAAAGGGATAGAGAGATGGAGAAAGAGATAAAGAGAATAGTGACAAAAACAATAAGACAGACAGAGAGACATACAGTGGAACCTCTCTAGTTCGCAGTTCCACCTTTGCGGGTTCAGAGCTTCGCGGGTCAAAAAAATATACCTTACCTTCTCAATAAAAGCATTTATTGACTTGAGCAAGTGCGAGCTTATGTCAACCGAGGACACGGTGTGGACACTCTTATTGTAAAGGGGAGGGGGAGGCCCTGACACAATGCTTAGTCATGGTGAGTTACCGCTTCGCTCACCCCCCCTCCTTCAACTCCTCCCACCTCATCCCTTTCTTCTGTGGCGCTGTTTATCATAGAGGAACTCGGCGACGCGACGTTAGTATATTATCTTCTGTCACATTTCATCTCAAGTTTGACTTTATTATACCAAATTATACTGTATACGTTTTTTTTAAGAATTTTTGAAGGGGCGCCGCTACTTCGCGGATTTTCAGTTTTCGTGGGTGGTCTTGGTCCCCATTAACCGCGATAACCGATGGATTACTGTATAGAGGAGAGAGACAGAGAAACAGAGAGAAAAATACAGCTAGTTGGTTCGTGGTGGCGCCTGGCCTTTGTGAAATCTGCAGCCCGTATTTGACCTTTTTTTCTTCCTGAGCTTCTCTTAGCCTTGTCCTGGGGCCTAAACTGACACCAACAACCTAACCTATTCAAACCGAGAGGGATGAATCCAAGATTGTTGTACAAGCTTGTAATTAGTGCAGGGGCAAATAGGACAGCGGGGGTGCAGCTTTTCAAGAAGTGACCCCCCCCCCCGTCCCATACAGGCCACCGCTTCCCTAATTCCACCGACAAAGATCTCTCTGTCCGACACTTTGCAAATGGGCCGGCGCGGTTCGCTTGGTTACGCTTGTTTACGTCGAGGCTGCCAAGGGACGGCCGCGAGAATTCCATGCCAGAGGAGCTGGAGCGATAAGGATTAGGCTGAGGGACAAGAATCGGTGAGAGAAAAAAAAAAGAAACGATGAGGCATCAGGGAGGGGAATCAACTGTCACGCATGTCTCACTCAGGAGTGTCAGATGACGGTCATTTCAGAAATTGCGTCATCTGGTCAGACATTGTTGAGTCAAGGCTCAGTTTGGAGGAAATGACGTGGGTTCCATGACTGTCTGCCGAAGGGATGATAGACAAATGACGCCATCAATTAAGAAAGAACTACAGTAAGAAAATGGAAGGAAACAAACATTGAAAAATCAAGTAAACATCAAGTAAAAATTGTGTGATAAGCTTCCATCTTTTCTCGAATTGATCTGGATGACCCAACCCTCTGTCAAAGTGTGTGTGAGAAATAAAGTTATTATAAAAAAAAAAAAAAAAGAAAATCAAGTAAAGTCAATCTCTTTCAGGATCACATTTTGCTCCAAATAAAGGATTCATTCACTTTTATTTTTATAAAATATAAAAATTTAAATATTAAAAAGATTTAAAATAATAAATGGGGCAGCACGGCGACGCAGTGGTTAGCGCTTGTGCGGCACAGTTCATGTCATGGGAACCTGTCGTGGGTTCAAATCCAGCTCCAGACTTCCTGTGCGGAGTTTGTATGTTCTCCCCGTGCTTGCGTGGGTTTCCTCCGGGCACTCCGGTTTCCTCCCACGTTCCAAAAACATGCATTTCAGGTGAATTGGCCGGTCCAAATTGTCCCTAGGTGTGAATGAGCGAATGAGTTGTCTGTCCCTGTGTGCCCTGCGATTGGCTGGCAACCAGTTCAGGGTGTCCCATGCCCACTGCCCGGAGATGGCTGGGATGGGCTCCAGCCCCCCCGCGACCCTAATGAGGATAAGCGGTACGGCTAATGAGATGAGATGAAATAATAAATGTTAATCTACGTTTTTTTTTTCATTATAGAACAGGGGTGTCAAACTCATTTGAACTCTGGGAATACACAATACAACATTCTCTCGTGGGGGGTGGGGGGACGGCAGACTAGTAGATTAGAGAAAAGAGAGGAAGAGAGAGAGAAAAAAAAAAAAGAAAGAAAGAAAGAAAGAAAGAGAAAGAAAAAGAGAAAGAAAGAAAGAGAAAGAAAGAAAGAGAAAGAAAGAAAGAGAAAGAAAGAAAGAGAAAGAAAGAAAGAGAAAGAAAGAAAGAGAAAGAAAGAAAGAAAGAGAAAGAGAAAGAAAAAGAAAGAGAGAGAAAGAGAAAGAAAAAGAAAGAGAAAGAAAGAAAGAGGGAAAGAAAGAAAGAGGGAAAGAAAGAAAGAGGGAAAGAAAGAAAGAGAGAAAGAGAGAATGAAAGAAAGAGAAAGAAAGAGACAGAAAGAAAGAGAAAGAGAAAAGGAGACAGAGAGAAAGAGAAAAGGAGAAAGAGATAAGAGAAAAGAGAAAAGGAGGAAGAGAGAAAGAAAGAGAGAATGAAAGAAAGTGAGAGAGAAAGAAAGAAAGAGAAAGAAAAAAAGAAAAAGAAAGGAAGAAAGAGAAAGAAAGAAAGAAAGAAAGAAAGAAAGAAAAAAAGGAGAAAGAGCATGAAAAACAAAAAAAGAAAAAAAGAGAAATATTAAGCGAGGGGGAAAAAGAAAGAAATCCAAAGAAAAATAGAAAGAGAGAAAAGAGAAGGAGAGAAAGAGAGAAAGGGAAAGCAAGAGAGAGGGAGAAAGAGAAGAGAGAAAAGGAAAAAGGGAAGAGAGAGCAAAAGAAGGTAAAAAGACAGAGTCAAAGAGAGAGAGAGAGAAAAATAAAACTACAGCGTCTGCGAGAGGCACCTGGCTTTGGCAACTTCAAGTGAACATATTTCAACCTGCAGCTCATTTTACCTTTGCGCTTCTCTCACTATTGTCTCGCGGGCCAGATTCAATCCCTTAGCGCGCCTGATCTGGCCCGGGGGCCACCTGTTTGACACCCCTGGTATAAATTATTATTAGATATTAGTAGTGATTATCTAAATGTTATATTTTCTCATTTTCAATGTATATTTTTTCTGTTAAATTTAAAAGTACTCCTTAAAATGCCAAAATTAAAATTGATAGTGAAATGCAACTCAAGAGTGCCATATAAAAAGCATTCAATTAACAATAATATAAATGTATTCTTAGTTCATGAGAATTATTGAAATAACAGATAAAAATAACACATAAACGGTGCAAAATTCTAAAAATAAATCGGATTTTATAGATTTTACAGGCAATTGTGTTCACATAGAATGTTATTTCAGGATTTATTTTAAGAATGTTTTTTCAGTGAAATGTGAACAATTAAAAATGTTTCTTTTATTTAATAAAAAAAAAACTTTGGCAAATACAATTTTCTTCTGTTGGCACATAATTTTAGGTTCTTTTAGATTATACACGGTAAAATATACTTAGAAATGTGCAACCTTTTTTCTCAAATGTTAATGTTATTTTACAATGTCATTGAATGATTGTTTTAGGTAGAATAAGAAAAAAATGGAACATTTTGAATATTTTAATACAATTTATTGATTTAAGTTCATATTAAATATATTTCCCTTTTTTTAATTTTCAAGAAATATTTAATTATATTGCAAAAGAAGATTCATAATTTTTGTAAAACGAGACAAATAATGAAATGAGCAAAACAACTAAAGCAGATTTAGTTGCAAAAAAAAAAAACAACCCATACAATTTAAAGCCTTAGTTCTGGCACATATGTCCTATTAAAGTCATTTGGCAACACCAAAATACTTTTCTCCTTAGTCAACTAAATCCTCCAGCCTTCCCATTCCTTAACACTCCCCTCCCTCAACTCTTTTACTCTACCGATGCGTTTCTTCAATGACAAAATCAGCTCCATCCACCATTTTCTACCCTTCTCTCTCGACAAATGAACCTTTCCCCTACAGTAATCCATTCTCCTCCTTTCATCTACTCAGTACAACTGAATTACCTGAAATAATCGCCCTATCCAAGCCCTCCACATGTCTGCTTGACCCTATTCCTTCTTCCCTGCTAAAATCCTGCCTCTCTTCTCTGCTTCCCCTCATTTCTTCCAGTATCTATTCTTCACTTTCCACCAGTTCTGACCCCTCTTCCCCTAAAACTGAAAAACCCTGGTTTGGACCCCAATAACCTTAACAATAACTGACTTCCCTGCCCGCCTAAGCTCCATGGGGAGCAGAGCTTTCAGCCGCTCTGCCCCCAGCTCTGGAACTCATTGCCGCCTGACCTCCGAAATTCTGCGACCCTGTCCACCTTCAAATCCGGACTCAGCGCTCACCTCTTCAGACTTGTCTGCCTCACACACTGTCCCTCTTAACTCTCATGTGTTTTATTGGCTATTTATTACTTGCTTGTTTGTTTTACTCTACGTTCATTGTTGTGTCCTACTCGTATGTACAGCAACCTTGGGTGTCCTGAAAGGGGCTTCGAATACAATGTATTATTATTATTTTTCTCTCTTATTACTGTATTTTAAAGCCCCAATGTGTAGTATTTGACCACTAGATGGCAGTGTGTTGTCTGGTACAAGCGAGGGCCAGTAATACATGGCACAGCGTGGTAGCAGGATGCTGGACAAACAGGTCGCGAATCTAAGTGGGGATTCCATAGTGAAAAATAAAAATTTCTTGACTTGTGATTGTTTTTATGACAATTTAGATTGGTATCTTAGTTCATGTATTTTTCCTTAGTATTATATGTAAATGAAAGCGTTTTTGTACCAGTAAGAGGCAGTAAATATTGGACACTGTTCCTTTAATATTCAGTCGTATTCTGTCGCTGTTTAGGGTTAACGTGGATACTTTTGGGAGGCCAGGTACGGATTGACTGGTTTTTAGTAATTTCATATAGGGAAGATTCGCTTAAGATATGAGTCAAGTCAAGTCATTTTTATTTGTGACGCCCTTAATCACAAAGAGTCTCAAAGGGCTTCACAGGTTATTACACAGACTATTTTTTCAGACTATTATTACACCATCCCCCGATCTGGAACCAACATGAGGGCAAGGAAAAACCCGAAAACCTCAACATGAGGAAAATGAAGAAACCTTGAGAAGGGACCGCACATGTGGCATCCCCCTTTCAGGACTACCAGACAGCAAAGGATGTTGCAATCACAAATAATACAGAGATATTGTCCAAGAAAGGTATAGGTGAGCAATTCTAGATAAGTGTACGATCCGAGAATGGATTCATCTCAAATGGAGAGTTATGAAGGTATTATGTTAACTGAGTTAAAAATCAATTCAGTGGTAATATTTTCACTGACAGTTTCAGAAATGAAAAAGATATTCCCATCTGGCAACGAACAGTCCAGAGACCTGGCAACTTCAGAGCGACAAAAACAGACAGTCCCATTCTGGAATGCCCCCAATTGGCAAAGGGGAACTGATGAACGTCTGTGGGAAGAGGAAAGGAGGCATGCCGAGGCAAATTCCTGCAGAAATACGCAACGTCGGCTGTCGGACTTTTAAAGCTTCTGACTCGCCCGTGACAACTTCACTTCAGCCGAAGCCGCCGATTGACGAGGAAGCATCCAGACCTTTCATCATTCTGCTCGCTAGTCATCAGAGCGCCGCTGGCAAAATAGATCTTACTCACTTCACGTAGAAGGGAGTTCTTATGAAGAAGCGGATATATATCTCCATCTTTCCTTAGCATTTTGGACCCAAAGAGCCATAATAGCAAAATAATCTGGTTTTGAGAGAGCTATACCATCCATCCATCATCTGCACCGCTTATCCTCAGTAGGGTCACAGGGGGTTCTGGAGCCCATCCCAGCTATCCTCGGGTAGTGGGCAGAGGACACCTTGAACTGGTCACCAGCCAGTCGCAGGGCACACCGAGACAGACAACTCACTAGCTCATTCACACCTAGGGACAATTTGGACCGGCCAATTGACCCAACATGCATGTTTTTGGAATGTGGTAGGAAACCGGAGTGTCCGGAGGAAACCCACGCAAGCACTGGGAGAACAGGCAAACTCCACACAGGAGGTTCGATCTCATGACCTCAGAACGCGTTAAATGTGAAACTGGAGTGCCACGTCCAATTTCGTTGTCACAATATGTTCAACCCATTTTGTAACAATGACACACACACACACACACACATATACCATATACCAAAGCCATATCCCCCTAGTGGGAGGTGGCTAGAGTCAGGAACACGTTCATATTTCTGAGATTCATACAGAGGAGGGGATTCCCAGCCCCCTCGCTCAACCCAACTGATGCGTTGGGAGTCATTAGGTGACCAAACCCCCCAATTCCAAACCCCTAATGCCGAGCGCCAAGCAGGGAGGCAATGAGTACCAATGTTGTAGGTCTTGGGCACGACTCGGCCGAGACTTGAACCAGCGACCTCCCAGTCTCGGCGCGGGCGCCCTTCCCCCAAGGCCACCGAGCCTATTCTATTCTAACCACTGTGCCGCCCCGAGAGCAATACCATACATTTCAATACAAAATTCAGCAAAACCACCAAGCCCACTCTCCAAACAAAATCCATTTTTTCAGTGCATTCTATTTCACTGTGTCACTTTAGATAATTGATAAAATTCATGAAATAAGAATGATGCCAAAGCCTGTGTCCCATAGCAACAGTACTGTATAGCACTTAAAACTCATCTCCCTCCTGCAGTTCCTTTAATGGCTGAGGTTTATTTTGAATGTAATTGTTTTCCTAAATCATGGTTACAAAACGAGTTATTTTTTAAAAATGTAACAAAATATTACAAACGAGGATAGAGGTGAGTAGAATACCTGCGCTGTGTACATAGCTCCACCCACCCCTACTGCTCGCCCAACCAAATTGCTATGTGTGCTTGGCTGGTAATTTTTGGGTGTTTACAGTTTGTTCTGTAGGTTTTCAAAGGGGGTCTGTTGGGGTCACAACTTGACTGTAAACTGAAGTGGAGATTGTTCCTTATATATACACAGGACGTGACGCTATAGAAGAAGTTTGCAAGACTTGGGTTATATCTCCAAGCCATATATATACTCATGAAAAGAGCCATATCTGGGACGTAAGTTAGAAACCCCAGCTTTAAAATGATTCCTTTTTAATTCTCATATTTCTTTTCGTAATGGTCTTGGGTTTCTTTCCCCCACCATACAACAATTCCAATACAGAACAGATTGTCGTATCCTTTGAATGCAAAGCTAAAATAAATGTTGGAAAGTAATCAGAATGTTAACATAATGAATATTACTATCTTAATCCGACTATGCCCTGAATGCAAACGTAATGAAGACTCTTCATCGCTCAGATGATAGCCAGAGACATGCTTAGGCAACCCAACAAAAACAATAAAAAAGCAGGTTCATTTTTTTCGGAATGAGTACCATTTCTAGCTGCATATTCTTATGCCCTAGTTGAATAAGTAAAAATGTACTACACCGAATATTGTAAAAAGATAAAAAGTATAAACATCCATTTAGAGACACAGCTAGGCTAACATTAGCTTGTCTTTTTAGTTTTCAGATCTTTATGTATCAATGCCAAATTTTGGTTATTTATTCAGCTGATGAAAGACGAGCAGTGGTCTGCGTCACTTACACGATATCGTGATATTCCAAACCTCACTAATCAGCTAGCATTGACTATTGCCTAAGAAATCGCGTTGCTGTTGAAGTATTTTATACATTTGACTATAAAGGATTTAATACGATTGAATACAAGTTACATTTATTGAGTGCAATGAAGATTTTCACCGAGTAGGCTTTAGTTCAATGAATGCAGAATATTTTGTCTGGTTCTGTTGATAACAGGACTCTGACGGAGGACGGCAGGCATTGTTTAGAGAAACGCTCTCCGCTGTTTTGAGTTTTCCAGACTTCGCGGCGAGGTGGTGGAGCTCACATTGGGCTTTATTGGCACTCCCATGGGAGGAGCCGGCACACCATCTTGCGCAAAGATGTGGGCCCAGGGAGAAGCCTGGAGGATTTCAAAGAGGCTTCACACGCTAATTCGGCCATTTTCGATGGAGTAAACTTAGCTAAATTGTTAATGAAATGAAATCTGCCCCCGTGTGAAAATGTCAGCTTTTCTTGTTCATCTTTTCCATCAAGAAACGAGCGCGCATTGTTGGGTGAATGTAGCTTGTGTTTGGTTAATGGAGTCAGATAACTCATTCGAACAATTTGGTAAACGATAAATTTTGATATTTAATTCCCCAACACTGTGCAGAGAAAACAACCTCAAGTTCAAAATCTTCACGGTTCTGCTCCTTGCATGATTTATCTGCAGATTATGTCGTTTTTCTAAGTATCCCGCCGTTATCATGCATTCTCATTCCAAGATGACGTTTCGGAGCCTCTATTCATGAAACTGTGTTCCCTTTTCTGTCACAATGGTTTTTGTCCATCTTTTTCCGTGCAACAGGGCCTCGTCGTCTCACTCGTGCAGTCGGTGAGTGCAGGGCAAGTGCAAAAGCAGCCTAAAGCAGACCTCTAAAAAGAAAAAAAGAAAAAGAAAAAAAGAAAAAGAGAACCCTTTCCTACCTTTCCACCACAACTACTCAGCAGGCAAGTCACCTCATCTGAATTTTTCGCATTCTTCCCCCAAGAGCACTCAACCGCTTTCCTTCCCTGAGCGCTCCTCATTTTGCATGACCTTGGCATCCCGTGCTAAGATTTTCATCTGATCAATAAAAGCAAATCAGGTAAAAAGATAGAAAAGGGAAGTACTTCCAAGTTGGCCCGTTTCCACAAAAGATTAGCGGATTAATTGGCCATTAAATGAGGGAAACTACTGTAAGTGATGTTGTTAATGCAAGCAATTTAAATCGATTTAGCATTATCAGATTATGGCCTATTGACTTTTTTTGTTTGCTCGGTTTAAGGAGCCTTTTTTTTTGACTGGTCAAGGTAAGTCATGTTTATTTGTGACGCGCTTAATCACAAAAAGTCTCTAAGGGCTGCACAGACTAAAGACTATTAATACACCATCCCCTGATCTAAAACCTACATGAGGGCAAGGTAAAATTCAAGAACCTCAGCATGAGGAAAGTGAAGAAACCTAAAGAAGGGACTGCACATGATTCAAGTCACGTCAAGTCATGTTTAGTTGTGACACCCTAAATCACAAGGAGCCTCACAGGGCGTCACAGACCAGACTATTATGACACCATCCCCTGATCTAAAACCTACATAAGGGCAAGGAAAAACTCAAAACCTTAACATGAGGTAAATGAAGAAAGCTTGAAAAGGGACCGCACATGATTCAAGTCATGTAAAGTCATGTTTAGTTGTGACACCCTTAATCACAAGAAGTCTCAAAGGGTGTCACAGACCACAAACTACAGACTATTAATACACCATCCCCTGATCTAAAACCTACATGAGGGCAAGGTAAAACTCAAAAACCTCAGCATGAGGAAAATGAAGAAAAGGGACCACACATGAGGTCATCCCCTCTGTCCAACGAACAATAAAAATAAAATATTAAAACAATTTAAGTATAGTATGAAATAAAATAAAAGGTATGACCAGGTTGAAATGGATGTAGCATTAACAAACAATACAGAGACATTGTCAACATGAAATATTGCACATTAATAAAGAAATAGAATATAAGTGTGTCAAGCCTAGATTCAAACACTTCCACGGAGGTTGCAGATCGAATCTCAGATGGCAGAGCATACCTCCTACTAAGTAAACTGCTTTAAAGGCACAGTGAGTATTATATGATCACTAGGGTACTAAAATGCACAAGGAAGAACACAAACTACAACACACTGTTTTACTTCTCATTATTGCTCAAAGATTTGAAATATATTTCATTTTGGTTCTAATAGTTTAATTGACGGTGGGTGTCATGAACGATGCTTTAAATCACATGTGTCAAACAGGCGGCCCGCGGGCTAGATCAGGCCCGATAAGGGATTGAATCCGGCCCGCGAGACAACACTCAGAGAAGCGCAAGAGAAAAACAAGCTGCAGGTTGAAATATGTCAACTTGATGTTGCCAAAGCCAGGTGCCTCGAACAAAGACACTATACTTGTATTTATTTCTCTCTCTCTTTCTTTCTTTCTCTTTCTTTTTTCTTTTTTGTTTCTGTCTTTCTTTGTTTCTGTCATTCTTTCTTTCTTTCTTTTATTGTTTCTGTCTTTCTATCTTTCTTTGTTTCTGTCTTTCTTTCTTTCCTTCTTTCTCTATGTCTTTCTTTCTTTCCTTCTTTCTTTTTTCTCTTTTCCACCCCTTTTCTCCCACTCTGTCTCTGTCTCTTTCACTTTCTGTGTCTCTTTCTGGAGTTTTATTTTATCTTTTAGCCGATAACAGCTGAAGAAGCCATCCTTTTTGCTTTTACTTCCTTTTTTCCTTTTCTCTCTTTTCTCGTTCTCTCTTCCTACCCTTTGCGCTTTCTTTTCTCTCCTTCTGTTTTTCTATTTCTCTTTGGATTTCTTTCTTCCTCTCCCTTTATTTTCCCCCTCTCTCACGACTTTTTATCTTTTGTTTTCCACGCTCTCTCCCTCTCTTTTTCTTTCTTTGTCCCCCTCTCTCCTTTTCCCTCCCTCTTTCTCTCATTTCTTTATCTCTCTTTTTCTTTCTCTTTAATCTACTAGACTGGCCCCCGACAGAATGTTTGTTCTATCGTGCGGCCCCCGAGTTCAAATGAGTTTGACACCCCTGCTTTAAATGATTAGTTTTATTATTAGTAGTAGTATGAGGGCTAAGATATTTATTTTGTAGGATAAAAAGTGAGTGCAACACTTTTTATGCATTTCAAATTAAGTTGTATTTAATGCATTTGTTTGAGCTCAACATTCATTTTTACAAAGTTACAAAGTATTAACTCAATGGGGCTGAATCATTTTGCAGACCCACTTTTTCGTTTTTTATTTGTTAAAAAAAAAAACTTTAAAATATCCAATAAAGTGTGTTTCACTTCATGATTGTGCCCCACTTATTGTGGAGGCTTCACAAGAAATTAGTTTTATATCTTTATGTTTGAAGTCAGAAATGTGGCAAAAGGTGACAAGGTTCAAGGGGGCCAAATATTTTCGCAAGCCACTGTATTCTTGTATCTCACTCTTAGCTTTACTGCTCAGGCGCCAGTTAGAAAAAAAATGCTCACATTAGCTGCATCGTTGCATAAGTTGCAGAGATGAAAGCTTCGGAAAAAAGTCACGACTTATAGTCCGAATTTTACGGTATATACAATTTGAAGGTTTGGAACACATTGGGTAAACAAGACCCCCACCATATGGCAATTAGACAATGTTTAGTAATTGCGGTCAGCAGTATTTTTTGGCTGATGAATCGTGACATAAATAGAGCACTGAAACTTTGAATTCTTATTAAGGTTAAAAAAAACAAATGAAAAACACTGTGGTTTATATTCTAATAAATACGGTAATTCCATTCCTATATGACACTTTCCAATTTTGAGTTGTTTTGTACAAGACAAGAATCAAAATGAACAAAATATTTTGACGTAGTTCAAAGCAAAACCGAAACTTACCTAAAACCAACCCACCCACAATTGGGACATATCGTGGCTTGTTTCGCAATCGCTACTCTTAAGAGTGGGCAAATACTTCTTGGTTGGCGACCGAACAAAGCAAAACCGAAACTTTTTACCTAAAAACAAACCACCCAATTGTGTTGGAACGTATCGTGGCTTTTTGTTTCAGTCAGGCGTAGTTTTTTTTTCGCAGTCGCTACTCTTAAGAGCGGGCAAATACTTCTTGGTTGGCGACCAAACAAAATCAGCAAGAGGCTTGGCACACACCTCTGTTTACACCATGAAAAGGTTTTCAGCAAGTGTGGGATTAAAATAGCAGCGATGTGCGGCTAGGAACCAGATCATTAACCGTTGTTGACGCTCGGTGCCGGCGCTAATTCACGAGACGCCGGCTGCGGCGGGGCCCCGAAAAAGAAGAAAAGAAGCTTAGGGAAAGACAACTTGGAAGTAAAACAAGTTTTATTCAGCACATTGTTGCATTGTAAAAGACCCAATTTTAGGATAAATGAAATACAGAGATCATCTTGCCCATTTTTGTTTTTTTCTTATTTTAATATATTCTTCGGTTATACAAGACATTTTTGTCATTCATTTTATTGTTCTTATTTTACTACTTTAAGGGTTTTTTTTAATAAGAAAAATGAAAAAAATTATTATTTTTCCTTTATCAAATTTATTTCTTATTACGTAGTTTATTTTAAGATTTTTTTTTGTAATACAGTTAAGTAAAATGAACATTATTCTTTTTAAGATTTATTTCAGAAAAAACTAAATTGATTTTGTTGACCTGATATTGTTTTTGATGTTGTCGTGTCACTTTAAAGTTTTCTTGCTTTAAGGTTCTTTAAACTTGTTTTTCCAATAGTCCCGTATTTGTTTCCCAGCTGATGTTTTTTTCTGTTTATTTTAAGATAGTTTAAAAATAATATAATTATATGTTTTTCTTATTACAAAAAAACATTTTTAGGATTTTCTTTTAGTAAAATAAGATTTTATTCGTTTTCTTTATTTTACTGTGTCAAGTCACATTCATTTGTATTGCCCTTAATCACAAAATCTCTCAAAGGACTGCACAGGTTACAATGACACGCTTCCCCGATCTAAGACCAACATGCGGGCAAGGAAAAACTCAAAAACCTCAACATGAGGAAAATAAGAGACCAAGTGGTCATCCGCATTCCAGGATGACCAGGGTGCAATAGATTTTTCAGATTCAGATTCAGATATACTTTATTGTCATTCTTGTACACATGTATACAGAACGAAATGTCGATACATCTGACCCGCACAGTTTCCTTAAATATACAAATATAAATATGTAGTATTGAGTAAGGGATTTTATGTACAACACTGCAAAAAAATAAAAAAATTGTAGAGTGAAACACGGAAGTGGGGGGTCATATAATGTACAAAAAAAAAATATATATATATATTTATATGGATATGCAATGGTAGATAAATAATTATAGCTATGAGTACTGTATAGTAGTGCAGTAACAATACACAAAACATAATGAACATCAATTAAAAACATAGGTAAGATGTAAAAAAAAAAATTCTAAATTTTAAATGGGCAAGATGATCCCAATTTTTTACTATTATTTTTTTTTTTTGTTTTACTAATTTGAATATTTTTTTATAATACAAAAAAAATGTTTTAGGATAGTATTTCCGTAAATAGTTTTTTTTGTTCATTTTTGTATTTCTATTTTAATATTTTAAGACATGGTAATATAATAAAATATAAATGAGCGCAATTATTTTTATTATTATTTATTTCAATTTAATTTTTGTATTACTAATTTTTTTTGAAGATATATGAAAAATATATCTTCAAAAAAATATATATTACTCAGGTTTTATTA
The DNA here is from genome assembly GCF_059441175.1 of Urocampus carinirostris. Lineage (NCBI taxonomy): Eukaryota > Metazoa > Chordata > Actinopteri > Syngnathiformes > Syngnathidae > Urocampus > Urocampus carinirostris. The sequence goes on along the minus strand of NC_142363.1, from coordinate 29,201,479 downwards.
TTTCTAATTGAATATTTCAAAGCCATTTTTGAGACCTTTCATGAAAAACTAAATATAGGAAATTGTTATTGTTATTAATCTTCTGTTGTAGATATTTTCCTTAGTAAACTGGAAATAAATGGGAAATCTTGTCATTTGATTTTTTCCTATTAACCCCTATTAAGATTATTTTAATTAAATAAAAATAAAAATGCCACTTCAACAATAAGAAAAACCATTATTTCGCATTTTAATTTCTAATTGTATTTTTCTTGTTTGAGTATTTGTAAGACTTTTTTTTGTAAAACATGAAAAATAGTATGGTAATTTGGCTCTTTTTGATTTTTCTTGATTTTACTATTACAATATATTTTTCCGCAGTGAAAAAAATGTCGAATTTAAGACTTTTAATATAATCAAAAAAAGCCATCTTTATTACTAATCTTCTATTTTTGAGATTTATTTTTGTAAAATGGGAAAATTGTCATGAACCAGAACAGGATCAGGACCCAAATGCGTGACGTTTCTCACACAAGCCTTTTATTTTACGGGAAATGGGGAGTCATGCACGTTAGTCAGCAGTGTGGCGTGAAATGATAGGAAGCCAAAGGCTGACGAGATCGATACCAATTGCCTGAATGGATATCGGACAGATGGGGTCGATACCGGACAGGACGGGACGGACAGGATTGATAATGAAACAAGATATCAAAAATAAACAGGACAAACTAGACGAGAACGAAACTGGAAACCGATATTAAACAGGACAAAAATAAACGGGAACGATACCAGACAGTGAATACCAACAGGAAACAGGACCGAGTCAAAACCCACATCTTGTGGGGCAGAGGCTCATTGACGGACTGAAAAAGGAAGAGTGAGAGCACTGAGCTTAAATAGACGGAAAGCCAATCTGTCAACGAGCCGCAGCTGGCGCCACACGGGCTGGGCCAATTGGCCGCCATGGCAACCGTGACAAAAATACTGGTGATTTTGCTTTTTTTGCAAAAATTATTTTATTTAGACTTGTTTGGATAAAATAACATTAAAAACGGAAAAAATATATGCTCAGGAAAAAATACCGTAAAATTGAAAAAAAAACAAGTTAAAATAACATTAAAAAAAAAGAAATATATTTTTAAAAAGTGACATAACGAAAACGATAACACAATCAGGTCAACGCAATCAATAACGGTATTGTTCACTCAAAGAATGAGCAATTATTTCCTGCAAGCTAGCGCGAGCTAACACAGCTGCGAGCACATTTACAATGAGGTCACACACACACCGAACCATCAAAAACGTCAATCATAGTTTTGCAAACACTTTCTCCTCTCGTAGATGCCCCGTGGCGCGTAAATATACGAGCTGGTGACATCACCCAACTCATCTCTTTAAATTATCGATCCATCGGATACGATGCACATCGATACCATCACGTGGACGCTTTGCACACAAAGCTACTCGATACGAATCCCCGCCGGGGAGGATTTATCTCACGATTGATATGTAGTCGTGCCACAAACAAAACAAACAGGAAGGGAATCGTTTACACCAGCGCTGTCCTGACTCCAGAAATATCTGCTTATTTTTTCCTAGCTCATTTGTATCCAGGTAGACTCGTATGGAGGACCGAAAATTCCATAATACAATGGTAACATCAACTTAGGAATGTCTCTACATATGACAGTTTCAGGTTACAAAGGCGTTTCATGATACAAAGTCAAAAATACAGTAGAGTACGCGCTGCTATAAGCAGCTCCCAGAGTTTCCCGAGCGTAAACAAACTGGCTATCGCGTGCTCACAGCATACTCTTCGTGTCACCATCACAGTTCAGATATGAGAAGAAGGGTTCCGGCAAGATAGTAGGGAGGAGGACACATCCATCATTTAATCAGCCCAGACTAAAGACATTTTAGCAAAATTCAATGAAGTATCGGAACTTGTGGAAAGGAATCACTGGGAAAAAGTGTTGACTATTGCTACATCTGCCTTGCTTATTTGTATCCAGGTAGACTAGTATGGAGGACCGAAAATTCCATAATACAACTGTAACATCTACTTAAGAATGTCTCTACATATGAAAGTTTCAGGTTACAAAGGCGTTTCATGATACAAAGTCAAAAATACAGTGGAGTACGCGCTGCTATAAGCAGCTCCCAGAGTTTCCCGAGCGTAAACAAACTGGCTATCGCGTGCTCACAGCATACTCTTCGTGTCACCATCACAGTTCAGAGTTCAGATATGAGAAGAAGGGTCCCGGCAAGATAGTGGGGAGGAGGACGCATCCATCATTTAATCAGCCCAGACTCAAGACATTTTAGCAAAATTCAATGAAGTATCGGAATTTGTGGAAAGGAATCACTGGGGAAAAGTGTTGACTATTGCTACATCTGCCTCGCTCATTTCTGATGATATATGAAAAGACGGCAAAAGCAGACATCGTTGGATCAGTTTTTCAAAAAGCGCAGGGCAAAAAGGTAAATGAATGCTTTTATTATTTCTTATATTCTTTGTTTCTTTCACATTATGGGCTTCTCGTTTTATATTTACTGTGCGGTTTGCGTAGTGCAGTGGTTGGAACATTCGCCTAGGTGGATACATATGTTGGCCTGGGGAGGGATGGGCGCCACCAGGCTGTACTTGCCCAAGACACGCCACAGGACCTTATTGGCTAAATATACAACCAACCGATCTAATTTTAACATATATTTGTTTCATGCTCTGATGCGCTTTCATGATGTATTTAGAAATATCATACTGTACTTTTGTGGGGCTTGGAACGGATTAGCACATTCACATACAACATGCGTCTCTACTTACAAAGTTTTCAGGTTACAAAGCTACTCCCAAAAATATAGTTCAAATAAATGAATGGATATGGAAATAAGAATGAAAATATAAAAAAAAACATGTAGTTAGTTAAATACTAAGATCAAGCTATCTAGCTAGGTAGTGCTTGTTTGACTCGCCTCATGCATGTATCTCATGAAGTTACCCGGCAGGCTATTCTGTAGCTTGATTGCTGTCCTCTAGCTCAATAACTATTCTGTAGCTAGCTAGATACTGTAGCTAGTGAGCTAACTCGATCGATAGTTAGATAGCCAGCTACGCAGCTAGCTTGATAACTAGGTGGCTAGCCAAATATATCGCGAGCTAAATAGCCTAGCTTACTGGCTTCCTATCTAATTAGGAAGCGAGCTATCTAGCTAGCTATCTAGCTTACTGGCTTCCTATCTATTTAGATATCTATCTAGCTAGCTAACTAGCTTACTGGCTTCATATCTATCTAGATAGCCCTCTAGCTAGCTAGCGGGGTTGCTAGCTAGCTATCATGTATCTAGTTCATGCGGCAGATGAAATGCATCGTGAAATGTTAATGAAATCACTTTATTCCGGTTTTTATTATCTTGGGTGTCATGAAATGCGCTTTAAAAATGATTGTTATTTATGATGATTATTATTAGTAGTATTATTAGTAGTATTGTTGTGGAAAATAGACTTGCATTTGTAGAATAGAGTTGCATACATTTAGAAAGAAATGTAGAAAGACTTGCTTACAGTGTGACAGAATGTTGACATCATTTCGGGAAGGTCCTTGGGACCTTCAAGGACTCTCTGAGCAAACTGAGGCGAACAACATGTCCTAATAAGGGTACGACAGCATCTTCCTTGTTGTTACTGAGGACTAGGGCCGCCTTTTGGGTTGTACTCAAACTGAAGCTATAAAAGCGTTGTTATGTCTGGAGTTCTCAGAGTTTCTTTGGGATGACGAAATAAAGAGCTCCCCCTCATGGCAGGCTTTGGTGTACTTTATTAAATCACGTAAGAAGACTTAAAAGATTATCGAACCTGCATTTTCTCCTACAGTATCGTGAAGGCTAAGTTCCAACCGTGAATGTTCGTTATTGTGCAGTATGAAAAAATACACTGTCATTTGTATTGCCATTTACTCATATTTCTACTTCATTTCAGAATTATACTTTTGTATTCCTCTCATCTACTATTTTGCTGTCCAATTAAAAGTTTTTGAAGGCATTAGCCAGATCTAACAGATTTAGCCAGAGGGTAGTTTGACTTTACGACGTCTTATCCCTGGATTCTCTATTGTACATTGGAGGGTCGGCCTTCAATTCACTTGTACAGCCATGTGTTTCCGAACGACAGGGACAGTTGACGGCAACTTGACACATTCTCAAAAGCTGAGGTGTCAATATGGCAAAAGCCTGTGATGTTTTCAAGCCCTTTACTACCCTGCAGCTTGGCATCCTTTACCAGATTCGGGGATCCCTTAACCGCAAGGGTTGTCGGGGTACAACTTCCTGTGGTGCGTCTTGGGCGAGTAGCAGGAGAAGCCTTCCGATCAGAGTCAGATACAACACTTTCATCATCTGCTCTCTGTTGTTTTTTTTTATGTAAAGCAGGGGTGTCATACTCATTTTAGGTTGGGGGTCACATGGCAGTAAAAAAAAACAAAAATCACAGGCACTGGAGTAGTAGATTAAAGAGAAAGAAAAGAAAGGGGTAGAGAACTAGAGAAAGAAGGGGAGAGAGAAAGTTAGAGACAGACCGAGAGGCAAAGAGAGTACAAAAGAGAAAAAAAGGAGAAAGAGAGCAAGAAAGCACAAAAAGGAAAAACAAAAAAAGAAATAACAAATAAAAAAGGAATGAACAAGCGGAAAACGAAAAGAAAGAAGAAAATAAATGAAAATGCAAAAAATAATGAAGAAAAGAAAGAGAAAATAAAGAAGGAAAGAAGTAGTGATAGAGAAAGAAAGGGGGAGAGAAAGCTAGAGATAAAACAGGAGACAAAGAGAGTGCAAGAGAAAAGAATGAGAGAAAGAGCGAGAGAACACACAGGAAAAATAGAAAAAATAGAAATAAATAAGGAAAAGAACAAAAGAAAAAGGAAAAAGAAAAGAAAGAAAGAAGAAAGAAAAGAAAGAAGAAAAGAGAAGGAATAAAAAAGAAGAAATAAAAGAGAAGAAGAAAGAAGGAGACAGAGAAAGAGAAAAAAAGACAGTGAAACTGGTAAGTGGTTGTTACGTGCAAAAACAAGCCCCAGAAAAAAAAAAAACCTTGGCAAAATGGACAACACTAGGGGTTGCTATATACAGTAATCCCTCACTTCTTCACGCTTTGGTTATCGCTGTTTTTTGTTTTAATTGAATTGTCTTTATTGTCATTGACATCAACGTATCGTGCATTATATTCCGAGCAGATAGCACACAGCAAATTCTATCACGGGGCAAGATAGGGAGGGCTTTGTGTTGGGTGGGCGTGACTAATAGGTGGACGCACAAGTCAATGTGTCCACCACCAAAAACAAACCGCCGACCACCGCGACAGCTATAGTTATAGTATTTCGGTGGTTCGTTTCATTGAAAAGAAATTCATCAATTAAAATTGGACTCTGAAAGTCACAACCACGCAAACAAATGGTGATCACCAGCGGGTGCTCTGTGGATTGTTTCCGGTTCCGCTAAGAGATTGAGGTGGCATCGAGAGAGAAGGCAGTAGTGAGACTGCAGGTCCGGCATACTGCTACGGCTAGGCTAAAAACTCTCTTAAGCAACCCCCATCGACCCTGTATCTCACCAACGCCAGATACAATTACCATTACCCATGTAACGGTTGACCTGGAGCTACGACTCGTGGGAGACCGCTACATTCGGGACAGTTCCTTTTTAATCATCGCAGAGACCTGGCTCAATCTAAGGATACCTAATGCTATTGTGCAGCTAGTCAGCAGCTCTCAAAAATCGCTTTCAAAATCTTGTTATACCTTGTACAAAGACAATAAACACCCTTCATTCTACTGCAATTCCGTGTTTTGATTTGTAGATCTGTAGTTGTTATTTTGTTACAGTGGTATACTCTCAGTCGGTAAGGATGTCATCTCGAGGTCATTTTACCCTTGGGGGCTTTTATGAAGGTGCAATGCTACTTTAGGGATTATAACCTTTCGCGGGGGGTTTCTGGTCACCATTAACCGCCGTAACCGGGGGTTCTATAATACAAAATGTTGCTTTGAAACTTTATACCTGTCAATGTCAGAATATAAACGAAAAAGGAAACGAAAAAACATTGATTGGCATGAAAAATCCGGTCCTTATCGGAAACGTCTTCCCCGACCTGTCGGTTCTTTCCGGGCAGGTTACGAGGATCCCGCTACGGCTTGATTAGCTCGTTCCAAAAAGGTCACGGAGCTGTGCCGGCGAATGTAAACAAGAGCCCCGGCAATCAAAGTCCTGATCAAAAACTGCTTTGCAATCAAGGTACGAAGCCCGTAATTCGATCAGGCTGATAAACGAGGCCGGAGACGCTGTGATTAAGGCACCGTCGTGCTAAGCTAATCACAAAGGATGCTAAATCGCTTTGAAATCCAGACGGCATTTTGCTTAAAACAATACAAACCAAAATGGACTGATTTTATATATCTCTTTACCAGTCACTGAGGACCTCCAAAGCGCTTTACAATGCATTCCACACATAAACCCATTCACACACACACTCACACACCGATGGCAGAGTCAGCCATGTGAAGTGACTACCAGCATATCAGGGGCATTAAGGGTTCGGTGTCTTGCCCAAGAACATTTTGACATTCAAAGCTTTTAAAAATAAACTTTTCTTATTAATTTTAACAAAAAAATGAATACATTTGACACACAGTGAAATAAATAGGACAGATTTCTAATAATTTTTCAAATTTTACAAAGTAAACATGTTAAAATGGTGGAGGAAATGATTTTACATACAAAAATATAACATAGGTTACAAAACAAAACAGATTCCTAAATTGACTAGAACAAAATCAGATGAAATCTAGCAAAATGATATTTAAATAATACTTTGAAAATATCAAATAGTAATTAAGAAAACTTTAAAAAAATGGGAACAAATTTTAAATATAGAAGAACAGTATAAAAATATTCAGAAAATACAAAATACTAAAGAAATATATACTGAAAATGAAACATTTTATAAAACAAATATACCAAATAAATTAAAAAATAATGATACTAACAATTAAGAATATAAATTTAAAATCAAGCCAATTGTTGTTTAAAAACTACTTTAAAAACACAAAATATTTGTTAATATAATACTTAAAATTAAGAAAAGGTAGATTAAATGTATTCTAATAATATTTTGAAAATACTTGATAAAGTCAAATATTTTACAAATAAATATTAAATTATCAATAAAAGTAAAAAAAGAGAATATTGTTTTAAAAATACTGAGAAAATACCTCTTGCGCCCAATAATTACTACTTGAAATAAAGCAAAGTTAAAAATATTCAAAAATATTTAGAAAATGCATACAAAATATATTGAAAAAAATGACTTGTAAAATTATGAAAACAATGTTGGAAAAATTAAAAAAAAACTTTTAAAACACCTAAAAAAATACAAATATTAAAAAATGGCCCTATTATTTAGCAATACCCGGAGTTTGTTTGGCTGCCGTCAAGAAGGGGACTTCGTTGCCCCGGCAGCAGGACTTAAAGGAGGAAGACTGGCTTCATCCCGAGGGCTGTTCAGCAGCCGGCGCCCCCTAGTGTTCAGTTGTGTTCTGCCCCTGGTATTTTTTATACATTTTATTCACTTTTAAACATTTTATTCAGTCTTATTCATTGTTTGAACTTCAGCACTAAAGCACTTTACGGTCGAGCATTGGTTCTTCCCATTACAATTTGACACAGGGAAATACTGCCTTCATTTTTTTGCATGGCCCATAATAAATGTCCATAATTGATACATAATCGTCCATAATTGATACATAATCCATTCACTGATGCATATTTGATTGTGCCCTGTTTGAATGTGGCATGCATCTGTTCTCTTGGAAATAAACAAACCAGCGGCAAAACTGCCGCTCACGCCAGGCTAGCCAGCCAAACAAATAACGACACATAACGAACGCCAACCAGGTCAAACAAAACCAGAAAGCCCTCGGCAGCCCCGGCGTTAACGGTTAGCTAGCTGTACAAAATACCAACAGCAACACACTTTGTGAAAAACACGAACAAAAAGCCACAATCACCTACCTACAAGCTTAAATGAGCAGTATGCAACTGATGTCCACTACAATCGCTGTTTGTTTCTGAGCTGGCCTCACATGTTGTGTTAATGGGATTCACCATTTTGAAAGTGTTGTGTTTCTTCATTGATGTCACAGCTTTACTGCATAGAGGCCAGATGAGTCAACTTTGCAACTAATTTTCTCGAGTCCTTCAGAGCGTCAAATATTTTGCAACGTATTTGTGTGACTCCCATTGGTATGCGAGTGTGTGTGTGAATGGGTAAGTGTGAAGCACATTGTAAAGCGCTTTGGGAGGTCTTCATTGACTCTAAAAGCGCTATATAAATGCAGACCAGTTACCATTATTGCATATATATGGGTGGGTTTTGGGATCTTTAATTTTTAAAACCTGAACTTAAAGAACATTGGACTAGTTTGCATAACTGCTTTTCGGACTTTTTACCGATACTGTTGTAATTTCGGCTAAGCTCCTTTCCACCATTTTGTACTCGCATATTTTTCTAGCCACTACAAAAAAACTAAACAAAAACAGTTTACTCAGGTTGGACCACCGTTTCCTAATCGTCCTGATGTTTTCCTGAAGACTTTTCATAAAAAGGAAGCCTTTAAGCGTGCAGCACTCCCGTCCTTTCCTCTCAGTATTACGAGCAGAGCAGGAAGCCAACGGGTGGAAATGGACGCAGGATGCCGAAGGGAGAACACGACACGGCGGAAAACATTGTCGGGACAAGCGGCGATCCTCCGATACTACATAACGACGCGTTGCACCTGAAGGGCGGGAACGAAGACGGTCCCGACCGACCCCGTCCCCGTCCCACGAGGCCTGTCGCGTTCCTGCCTCCTTCTCCGATTTCGGGGACAACAGAAAAGATCCTGTGGTTGCAGTTTTTTTCCCACTCCAGATTTTCCACGAAAGGCTCGGTTTGCAATTCTGTTTTGCGTGTTTAATGTGTTCCAGGCAAATATTGGAGAGAGAGAAAGAGTGAAGAGACTGACAGACAAGTCCGGGCAACAGTGAGGAGATCAAGAATGCTGGATTCCACTCCGAATAGTGTTGCCGTGTATGTTGAGAGTAAACAAGCTCGATCATACATGTTAAATATCCAAAATGAAAGGATAAAGACCACTGATTAAATATATACTGTACTTTAATAATCACAATTAACATTTTTCATGTCTTTTTTGATTTTTTTTTTCACATTTTTGATTTTTTTTATCAGTTGTATTGTCTATTTGTTATTTTCATTGTTCATTTATTTTTACAATTTCCATCATTTACTTTCAATTTTTATTACTTATCGTTGTTTTTACTGCTTTTATTTGTCTATTTAATTTGGGTATTTTCATTATTATTTTCAGTATAATATTTTTTATTAAATATGTAAGATTTTGATGGTTATTATTATTCTTAAATTTTCTATCATTTACTTTAAATTTTTATTATTTAGCATTGTTATATTTTCTACTTGTATTTGTATATTTTATTTTTTCACTATAATAATTTGTATTAAATAATTACTATTAGTATTTTTTGTATTTTCATTATTACCTCATTTGTACAATTTTTATTCAATATTTACAATTTGCATTATCAATTAGTTTATTTTTAGTATTTTATTTTTGTGATAGGCATATTTTTGTACGTTTTATTCTTAATTGTTTTCATATTACTATTAGTAGTTTTGAAATTTTTAGTATTTATATTTAGTTTTTATTTGTATTGTCATTAGCAATTGTGTTATTTTTACTATGTTTGCTTATTGTCCTCATTTTTATTATTTGTATCGTTTGGTATTTTTATTTGTATTATTTTAATTATGTTATTTTGAACACTTATTTTGTCTTATTTTTACTTTTTTATTATTTAGATTTATTATTTGTATTATTTTTTTTATTATTTTCATTATTATTTTGTTATTTTTACCATTTTTTATTGTATGTTCTATACAATTATTATGTGCATTATTCTTTTTACATATTTATTTGTTTATTTTTACTATTTTAATTATTATTAGTTTTCCTATATTCATTTACTTTTACTTCAACTACTACTTTTATTGCTATTACTACTCTCTTTCTCCCTCTCTCCTCTTTTTTCTCTTTCTTTTTCTCTCATTCATTATCTCAATTCATCTCTTCTCTCTCCCTTCCCCCGAAGCCCTCCCCTTTTTTGTTCTCTCCCTCTGTTTTTTCTTTCTCTGTAATCTACTACTCTGGCCCCTGTGAGAGTATTATTCGTACCAAGAGCTAAAATGAGCCGCTGTGCTAAACTAACAAATAGAAACGAGAACCAAAACACGGAGATGAGCAAGAAGTCACTGTCCACCCCATTCCTCCTTGCTGCTGTGTTCCGCTTCGAACAGCTTTGCTAAAAGTAAATTAAAACAGATAAATGGTCTGCATTTAAACAGTGCTTTTTAAGTCACCGAAGACCTCTCAAAAGCAGTTTACAATGTGCTTTACACTAAGCACAGTTGGGGGAACAAAACTCAGTAGGGTTCCTGACCATCAAAGCATTGGAAAATGTTAAAAATGTCCATGATATGTGTGTCCTCCTGCAGAAAATCCTCACATTATATACATCTTTCTGCATTTGCAAATATTTTTGAAGAGGCTCCGGGAAGCCACCAGGGCAGCGCTAGTGAGCCACATGCGGCTTTAGAGCTGCAGGTTGCCGACCCCCGGACCAAAGCAACACTATTCTAGCTTGGAAACCCTCCCTTATTGTCAGACTAGCCAAAAGGATGACATCATGGTTTTTGTCGCGTGCTGCCAGCTTCCGACCCGGACAAAAGCTCGGCATTCCGATCGGGAAAAAAGCTCGGCATTCCGACCGCGGGCGAGCAGGAAAGCCGCGGTCGGACCTCATCACGTCAATACCCTCAAACGACTTATATTGTCCTCGAGTCATGTGACTTTGGGGCATATTCTGCTTAGTCACCTGTTTTTCAATGTTATTATAAATTATAAAACATTTTTATGTTATTTGTTCAATTACCGTATTTCCCGCACCGGATTATGAGGCGCACCACCAAAAATAGCCTTTTGTGATATAGCGCACTGGACTACAAGACGGACGGAATGAAAACTACAGAATGAGCTACCGTGTATAACTTGTACATTTTACAAACTCATGGTGGATTAAGTGAAATGAGTGGTCAAAAACTGTCGCAGACCAAAAAAAAAAAAAAATAAATAAATAAAAAAATAAAAATAAAAAAAAGAATCGAAAAACGTGTATGCAACAGGCATCGAACCCGGGTTGCGGAAATGAGAGCGGCAAAATGTAACCACTGGACCTCTAGTGATATAAATGACATTCGAAAATGCATTGGATTTTATCTGATTTTCACACTATTTTTACTCACTGTGTCAGGACCAAATGTTAAAGAAAGGAGAAAACAAGGTAGTCTGAAAGATACAGTGCCATGGAGAAGTATTTGCCTCTTTCCTGATTTCGGTGTTTCAGATCATGAAACCAATTTTGATATAACACAAAAACAACCCAAGGAAATACAAAAAGCAGTTTTGAAATGTTGAGTCCATGTATTAAGGCACGAAAAAAATCAAGGCCCATCTTTTTAAATCAAAGTCACTGTGACTAGCCACAGATTTGTGAAAGCTAAGTTCAATTACAGAGGCCACGCCCTAAATTGATTGCCGGTGTTGGATTAAGAAATCATTTAAAATTGAATCTCATAGGCAAATTGAAGTAGGTTGGATGCCGACCTCTGTTCACTTAAAAATTAAAGCTAAAAAAATCTCATTATCACAATTGATATGCCACGATCCAAAGATAATCCAAAGTAACTGAGATCAATCCGGAAAAAGACATTTCCAAGGCTGTAGGAATGTAATAGATAGTCGTCCGTAAGTTGAATTTGTTTGTAAGTTGCTTCAGTGCTATATTTTGTATATAAGTATGTTTAAGGCTTATATGAGTAACCTGAATTGTTTTGTACTAAAAAAAAAAACATTACATAAAATAATATGCTCTATAAAAAGATAAACAAAGTTGAGTTCAACTTACTCTTGGAAGATGCGCTATAAGAGTTAGACGACTTCCTATTCTGTGGTAAAGTGGCCGAAAAAAAGCGTTCCGACCATTTTCTCAACCACATCAAGCTTCCGTATTCCACTTTTGTTTCAAATGAAAGGGCTTGCCTCTTCTTTACACCTTACACCAACCATATTTAATGGATGCACGAGATATTAAACAATACAAATGTCAAAGTTCTTAGTGTGCTGGAGATACGGTACACATAGTATGTTTACACATGAACCAGGAAGTAGAAGCAAGGTTTCTTCTTCCGGGTGGATGCTGGGTGACCTCTCACAGCGCCACACGCCGGTAGCGGCGGAAAGAAGCACTACAGTAATGTCTTGTACTCGGAAAAAGGTGCACACAATACAAAATCTAACTCACATCTACGTCCGGATATTTTTCGACATCCCGAAAAAAACGTATCTACTGCTTTACTTAAGTCGAATGGTCTGTATACTTTTCTCCAACTGCCTTAAATTGGATTGAAGACATTTTAATGTCAATGAGGGCTTTATTTTTTAGAATAATGAATTTAATGCTTTTTAAGACTTTTCAAGGAACTGCAGGAGCCCCGTATATAAACACAGTCCATTTACCATTACACATACCTGTCAACCTTCACGGCTTCATGCCCTTACAAACTGTCATATTTTCCCTTACAAAATAATCTTACACCATATTTTTTTTCAAACGTGTTTATTTATGTAGTTTAACATGTTATATTGTACATGTGTTTCGTTATATCATATATATTGTTCATTAACATTTTGTTGTGAGATACGGAGTTGCTCGACATGAATGAGGTTTATTAGAAAAAAAAAGGTCAAAAATTGAGTAGTTTAGACGTTCACTGTAGAAGGAAAAAATACATGCAAATATAATTAAGTAGAATAATACATTTTCTTATTCAAATTATGAATTCATTTTCTGCATTAAATTATTGTTGGTAATATACTGATTAAAGGGATAACCACAAACTTGTCTTTTTTCATTTTCTCATTTTATACTTCCTTTTTTTCTTAATTTCTTTATACAACATAATCATTCGTATTATAATGCGTCAAAGCAAGTGAGCCGTTTGAGAGCTTTCTTTAATGAGTTGAGCTGAAAAAGCCGGTTCTCTACAAAGAGACTGACTTCCTTTCACTACATAACTACCACACGAAATCCGAGGCGGCAGACGCATGCCCACAGTAGCATCAAACCGCTCGCTTCGTTTGCAACGATAAAAACGATACAGAGAGAGGCTACCGCGGCGAACTCGTTTGACTTGATTGATTTGCCGTTTCGTGATAGTCTGTGTATCCCGGATGGTACCCATCATTGACAAATTTGCGTTTTTCCGTACAGATTTTCTTGTACGTCGTACTCGTCTTTAAATGGATAAAAAAACGTACTTTGTACGGCAAAAACGTACAGGTTGACAGGTATGCATTACATGTTTTACCCAGGAGCGCCAAGTCTAATCCAGTGTTCTGGTTTGCCCGCGTACCTGTGTCCTAGACGCATTATTTTTGCTGGGGACGCATCGTGTCAAATCAACGTGCGTCCCCGGGACGCAACTTTTTTGACATGAAAATTGTCATTATCATTTTTAGACAAAGATTTACACACCACAAACTTTTCGTCAGGCAGATCCGCCATTGTTGTTTTGGTCTTGCGGTTCGAGTTTTCGTCTGCACGCCGATCTCGAGTTGTGTAGTGAAAGTCCGTCTCTTTTTAGAGAACCGGCTTTTTCGGCTCAACTCATTAAAGAGCCGGCTCTCAAACGGCTCACTTGTTTTGATGCATTATATTACGAATCATTATTGTTGTATAAAGAAGTTAAGAAAAAAAAGAAGTATAAAAGGAGAAAATGAAAAAAGACAGGTTTGTGGTGATCCCTTTTAGTCAGTATATTACCAACAATAATTTAATTCAGCAAATGAATTCATAATTTGAATAAGAAAATGTATTATTCTACTTCATTATATTTGCATGTATTTTCCTTCTACAGTGAACGTCCAAGCGACTTCATTTTTGAACTTTCTTTTATAATAAAGCTCATTCATGTCGAGCAACTCAGTGTCTCACAGCAAAATGTTCATTAACAATATATATGATATAAGGAAACACACATATACAAAATAACGTGTTAAACTACATAAATAAACATGTTTGGGGTTTTTTTTCAAAGTTTTTTTTTGTATTTTGTAAGGGAAAATACGACAGTTTGTAAGAGCATGGAGCACACTAAATTTTGGGGACCCATAGATCTCTGTTGGGACCCATAGATTTTTGAGCATGCGAGTCCCCGGGACCCATTACTTTTCAGAGGTAAAATGAACACTGTAATCTCGTTGCAGATCCTCATCAACAAGGACAGATTCAATTCAATGTTACGCCCATTATAAAACTCCAGACTATAAATCCATAAACTAAACACAATCTGAATCAAAACCGGATCTGATAACTTTTCTCCAACCGCCACTCATTAATCATCAATCCAAATCTTATCAAATTCAGTAAGCAACAGGTAACAAAGCTCATTTGTAACATCCGCTGGAATTCCCTTTCGATACGACGGTGGACGAGTCTCGGCACGATCTCCGCGACCGGAACGACGTTTTGTTTTCCCAACCTTGGCCGCTAAGTATTTAAAATAGAGCGTGCATATTTTCCTTTGCGGTCGGCAGATGCTCGCAATTCCCAGAGATGGCGAGAATGGATTTGAGTTACAATTAAAGCGGACAAAGCGGAGATTAGACTCACAAGTGGAGATGACAGTGGAATCAATCACGGGCGCTGTGGCTCGAGTTAAGCTTTTAAAGAATGCCAAAAATGTTTGATCCTTGTCCAGGATTGAACTTTAAAGTCACCCCCTTCCCCCATTTTATGTCTTTGCTTTACTGTCACTGACACTGGGATTCAAGTCAACAAAAGGAGAGGAGTATTTATTAGGTGGTTACATAAGCTTCAAATAAATAAAAGTGCTTTTTAGGCACAGAGGGGCTGGGTAGTTTATCACAGTGGTTGTAACTCAATAAACAAAAGCTATGCTAGCTATGCGCTGCAGCTGCATTGCAACATCGAGGAAACCATCTGGCTAAATTTTGCTCAATGAGATAAACAATTTCATCAATTCTGCCCACCGTTAAAGTACAAATGTACAGTACTCTCAGTGAGCATTTCAGTCATCAACACAGCCTAGAAAATCATCAGCTGTTCTATGCCTATTCTGGATGACATTGCAAGCTCTCATCTCATCTCATCTCATTAGCTGCACCGCTTATCCTCAGTAGGGTCGCGTGGGTGCTGGAGCCCATCCCAGCAATCATCGGGCAGTGGGCAGGGGACACCCTGAACTGGTTGCCAGCCAATCGCAGGGCACACAGGGACAGACGACTCGATCGCTCATTCACACCTAGGGACAATTTGAACCGGCCAATCTACCTGAAATGCATGTCTTTGGAATGTGGGAGGAAACCAGAGTGCCCGGAGGAAACCCACGCAAGCACGGGGAGAACATACAAACTCCGCACAGGAAGTCCGGTAGCTGGATTTGAACCCACACAGGAGGTTCACAAGACCTTCGAACTGTGCCGCATACGCGCTAACCACTGGGCCGCCGTGCTGCCCGACATTGCAAGCCCTCGGTACCAAAAGCAGAGTTATCACCCTGTGCACCATCTCTTTGACCTGCTGTAATCTGGCAGAAGGTGAAGGTCCCTTAAAACAAAGATTAACACGCTCAGAGACAGTTTTTTTACAGAGAGACACCACCACCCTAAACAAGCACACAAAACTGATGAAAAACATTGTACCTAATAGGAGCCAACTCATTTTTAAGCAGCAAAAGTAAATGGTTTTTAGCGCTTTTCAAGTCACTGAAGACCTCCCAAAGTGCTCTACTATGTAATTCATACATACCCATTCACACACACCGATATAGCAGTGTCAGCCATGCAACTACCTACTTATTCAGTGTTTTTCCCAAGGACACTTCGACATACAACAAGGAGGAGCCGGGAATCGGACCTGCGACCTCTTGATTCCAAGACAAGCGCAACCTCCTGAGCTACTGCCGCCCTATGCATTATATTGTATTTGAAAAATATAGAATCAAGAGAAAATGGCTACTTTATATGATGAAAATTAAATATATAGTCCTCATTTTCTAGATTTATAACTACAATTTATTATAATACTGCATACTATTATCATCATTTTAGGAATTCTTATTGTGGCCCCTTCAAGGTTTCTTCATTTTCCTCTTTCTGAGGCTTTTGCGTATTCCCTTGCCCTCATGTAGGTTTCAGATCAGTATTGTTGTAATGGTAGTCTGTGCAGCCCTTTGAGACTTTTTGGGATTAAGGGTGTCACAAATAAACATGTCTTAACCTAAAGTTTGATATAGATAGATAGATAGATAGATAGATAGATAGATACTTTATTTATCCCCGCAGGGAAATTCACATAATATATAGCGATACATAATGGTGGTCCTGCTGTGAGGGTCCCTGTCCCTTTGGGAGGAGGGAATTCTCCCACCGTGGTCCGCTGGTATATGATTAAATAAATGTTATTTTACCAATTCACTAAATTTCTACAGTATTTAAGCAAAGAATAAATAATAAAGCGAAATAAATGCTCATGGTATAAATATTATTTAGGTCCATTCAGTTTTTTATATTTGAGTAGAGAAATAAGTACAAAAAAATAAAGCGGGATATCATTTATTTTCAGACAAAAAAATGAAGTTAAAAATAATATGGTATATTAAGAATATTTTATATTTTAACTGAAAAAAATACATTGAAAACATAGTGAAATCAATTAACTAATGTTAAAAATGAGCCCAAAAATATGAATATATCGTGAAAGACCATTTTAATAATATAACACCCAAAAAAAATCAAGAAGAGGTAATGTTTAATTTCACAAAACATAAAAAAAATTGTCAATTATAGAAATATGTTGATTAATTTAAAATGTATTAATGGGCAGTTAATCGATTAGTTCTTGCAGTTCTACAGGCGATAGGAATGAGTGGAGAAGTGTTGTAATAGGATAGTGGGATGTTTAGACGTGTTCTAAGGGATGGGCAGGGCAATTGTATGATGCAGCAGGGGTAAACCAGTGAAAGATTTCGGTCCCTGCTGTTGAACAAAAGAGTGTGTTGTGTCACCCTGACCCGAGTGACATGGCCGCTTTCTTGTGTCCCAATTCATCTAGACTGGGACGAAAGCTTGACCAACTTGTTTGGGTCTTTGGGTTGGCCATGGTCCAAAAATGTTTGTGTGTGTTTTTTGCGATTTTTTTCCCCCTTTTTTAACTACTTTGTTATTATATGTGTTTGTCTTGCTGTCGGTCACCCCTCTTGAGGGATTTGACCAAGGTAGATAGATAATTCTACAGTAAACAACAAAACAGCTAAGTGTCCGTAAATTAATTCAGTTTTGATTTGAATGGACATTAATGAAACCACTTTACACACGCTGACAACTTTTAGTTCTGTAAAAAACAGATGTTCTTGAAGTAGCATGGCAACTCCTAATTGAGTCCATCAACAGCCGTGTAACGTTTACGGTACCACCTGTGAATGGGTGTCCGGGAGCATTACTGGGGACAATGCGGATTTTGACGATAACAATGTCGGGGAAAGGGTTAGGGGACTTAGGGGGTTCATTTAATCCCGAATCCCTCGAAAGTGTTGAAACCTTTAGGGGGAATTTGGAAGGCTCCCCACTGAGTCATCCCTGCACCTTATTCGCTTCGACCAACGGGGCGACGACGGCGGCGTGTACGTGAGTGCGACCACCTTAAATGCACCATTACAACCCCCCCTCCTTTTTTTATTTCATTTTACTCACCTTTTCTATCTCCCAGACGTATTTTCTCTCCTTTTGTCCAAGCCAAAACACAAAACGAATCCCTTTTCCCGTTTTCGTTCAATTCGGCGCCCACAAGTCCTTGACGTGAAAAGGCAACACGCGACCTCCTTCGTCCACGTCCCTCGTCGCTGTCTTTTCCTTCAAACGTGGCGGCTGCTTCTTTTTCTCCTCTCTCGGCCGAAAAGCAACTTGTAAGTTTGATAGTGAAGGAAAAAAAAGTTGTTGCTTTGCCTCGCTGCGCTATGCAGCTGCTGTTAGAAGGGATGAGCTCATTCGCTGTGGCTCTCTTCTGCCTATCCGCTGCCACCTAGCCAAGTCTCGCGAGAAGTGGCGGGAAAAAAAAACCGAAACGTTCCCGTGGCAACAGGGGCTCACCTGTGGTGGCCTCGTGCGCATGCGTGAATGAACTGAGCGGAGGCTTACCCGGAAGTAGTGTCATATTTTAGTAACTTTTAAAGTATTAAACTTCCTTTAAACCTGACATCCAACCTCAAGCAACACGAAAACTATTCATATATAAATTCAAATATTTATTTCGCCATTCTTTTTGTTTATACCAGGATTGACAAACTCCCTTTCGTTCGGGGCCACAGTGTAGGAAAAAAAAACACTTTCAAGGGGTCCACGCTAATAGATTTAAGAGATAGAGAGAGATAAAGAAAGAAAAAACGAGAAAGAGAGAAAGAAAGGGAAACAGACAGAGACGGGGAGAAAAAACTAGAGTGAAAGAGAGAGAGAGGAATAAAGACAGATAAAAACAAAAAGAAAGACATAAAGAGGGCAGGGGTTTGAGATAGAGAGTGAAAGAGAACGAGAAATATAGAAAGGGAGAGACGGATCAAGAAAGAGCGAGAAAGAAAGAAAAAGAGGAGAGAAAGAGGGAGAGAAAATAGAGAAAGAAAGCAAAAGAGACAGAGGCAGGGAGAAAAAAAGAGAGGAATGGAGAGGCAGTAGCTCAGGAGATAGAGCGCTCGTCTTGGGATCAAGGGATCCCAGTTCGAATCCCGGCTCGTCCGTGTTACATGTCGAAGTGTCCTTGGGTAAGACACTGAACCCCTAATACCCCCAATAAGCAGGTTAGCGTCTCACATGGCTGCAAGGCCGCTATTGGGAAATGTCGAGCACATTGTAAAGCGCTTAGGGAAGTCATTGACTTGAAAAGCGCTATATAAATGCAGATCATTTCATCATTTCATTTTAAGAAAAAGAAGAATCAGAGAAATACAAATACAGATGGAGAAAGACAAATAGAGAGACATAAAGAGAGACCAAAATATGAAAACAGAAACAAGAAAAAGAGAAAAAAAGAATTAGAGCTCATGTTCCTTTATGAGTGGCGCCTGGCATTGGCAACTTCAAATGGACATATTTATATTGCAGCTAGTTTTTCTCCTGTGCTTCTCTCAGCTTTGTCTCACGGACCGGATTCAAACCCTCAGCCGGCCTGATCTGGCCCGCAGGCCGCATGTTTGACGACTCTGGTTTATCCAGTAGTTTAAAAGCACTGTAAATTTTATTTTGGTTTAAAAATATCACGTATGTATATTTTGTTGTTGTCTCATCTCATCTCATTAGCCGTACCGCTTATCCTCATTAGGGTCGCGGGCGGGGCTGGAGCCCATCCCAGCCATCTCCGGGCAGTGGGCAGGGGACACCCTGAACTGGTTGCCAGCCAATCGCAGGGCACACAGGGACAGACAACTTATTCGCTCATTCACACCTAGGGACAATTTGGACCGGCCAATTCACCTGAAATGCATGTTTTTGGAACGTGGGAGGAAACCGGAGTGCCCGGAGGAAACCCACGCAAGCACGGGGAGAACATACAAACTCCGCACAGGAAGTCTGGAGCTGGATTTGAACCCACGACAGGTTCCCATGACATGAACTGTGCCGCACAAGCGCTAACCACTGCGCCGCCGTGCTGCCTATTTTGTTGTTGTTTAATCTTTAAATTTGATATGCAGATGTGCAAGTGACATCGAATATGCTTAATAACCCGTTCCTTGTGTTGAGTTAAACCTGTCATAATTATTATTTTTTTTACCTCACTACCGTAATAACTCGTCTGCTGCGCAGGCACAACCAATTACCGTACATGATTGATACCTTTGTGGTTTTTTTCTCTGTATTTCTGCAGCACTTCCTGTTTCCCTTGGAAATTTGTATTGCTATTTGACTGTTTCATGCTAATATAAGTGTTGGATGTTTAATTGTGTTTTTTGAACTTCCGATTTTCAAGTAATGTCATATTTTAGTGTGTTAAAGGTTATATTTGATTAGATTTAGCTGTTTATTGTGAATAATTACTCAACTATTTCATAGACTTTCTTTTGTAGTGTAGACATTAAGCAATACCAAAAACGAATTCATATTTATAAATTAGGTTCTGAAATGATTGACAGGTAAAGGTAAGTGGCATATGACGATTTGGGTAATTTTACAAGATACATTTATATATTTTTCAGAGTTTTTTTAAAATTGTTTATTAATTATTTTATATGCATTCTAAATATAATTTTCTTTGTAAACCCGTGTTTGGACGAAGCCAAGTCTCGCGAGAAGTGACGTTAAAAAAAATCCGAAACGTTCCTGTGGCAACAGGAGCTTACCTGTGATGAACTCGTGCGCCTGCGCGAATCAATGGCGTGGAAGCTTACCGGAAGTTGTGACGTCGTGTGTTGATGTTATTTTCTAATTTTATATTTCAAATTGTCGAATTATTGTATTTTTTCATGTTGATATTTCATTAATTTTAGCCTTCTTTTTATTAAAAATATTTCAGTAAACTAATGGTTCAACAAAATTCCTTCCGTACATCTCAGGCATACCAAATAATAACAATTAAAAATCGCACATTCCTGGATTTACTCAGTCACCACGGACACATTTTAACCTTTTAATTTGCATGTCTGCCCTCTAGCGGAGGAACATTTAATCGTCACAACACATCACGAGAAAATGCAATTAAAAATGCTGTATTGTATCTTCTACCGAGATAACTCTCATGAGAGCTAAGACTCAAATCTAGAATCTAAAAACTATGAGGTCAACCACTGCAAATGTATTGTTTTCCCCGCAAATTATCATATGTTTTGCTTACTATACCCAATTTAGGTTAATTAGTAATTAGTATGCAGCCATTTCGAAGCAAACAAGCTTGGAATGCATTCTTCTTCTAGGTCATTGTTTTGTAACGTTTGCTTGTGTGCAGTGAATATTAATTTGAAAAGCCTGGTGGGGATTTTAAAATCCGATCTAGAGCGTCATCTGCTGGGCAAAAGAAGGAACACAGACTCGGCATTACTGAACAGGTGTTGCTTAAAGGGACAATGTGTATTATTTAGCACCTTGCCGTGGTTAAAAAATGAATTGATTTAAATAATAAGCAATCACAGGAAGAATCTTATATGTTTCTTTTTCATTGGTTGAGATATTTGTCTTTAATTTACATAACGAGCCTAGAATGAGCTGACTTACCAGTAATGGTCCACCATCTTGCTGCTACACGTGCCCAAAAGTAACATAAACCTCACAAAAGACGAGGCAAAAGGAAAGGAAAAAAATAGAAGAAAAACAATAAGGTTTGGTCGCCTCAGGTCTCCATAATTTGTAGTTTCCCTTGTGCTTTTTAGCACTCGTTTTCAGTTGCATGACACGATGTAGCGACATCTAGCGGTCAAATAATACACACTGTCCCTTTAAATGAACGGATCGTCTTAAGTATCACAAGAAACAAGTCGAAAAATGAGCGCAACTAATAGAAATACATGTTACATATAGTTTGAAGACAGCCGAGAAATCCCAAGAAAAGTTGAGAATATCATGCCAAAAACGCTCTAAAAAAAACTAAAAATATAATATTATACATTACTTTAATAAAGCCGACATGTTGTCTATTTTTCGTGGTGTATTTATAATACAAAAGTTCAGAATATTTCAATAAGTCATAGTGTGTGTAAAATGTATCTCTAGGGAGAAAACCAAATCCTAAAGCCTTACTTTTCCATAGTTAACAAATTAATGTTCCTGTTTTTGTCCACATAACAATATTCAACTTATATTTAATGTAACAATTTAAATCTTATTTCTTGTATTATTTATTAGGACTTGCTGTATGTAAGCAAATACTTAAAGATTTAGTTTGCATGATGTTGTTTAAATTTTTAAATATATAAAAATATGTAATAATAATTATCAATATTATTATAATTACAAATATATCATCATTACTTGTCCTCATAAGGCAGGGGCTGAGAGCTGCTTTTATGTTACTGTGGTATTAGTATGTTATTAATGTGACTACCATTTTATTACTATGTTATTATTAGAAGTGGGGTTAAAATAGGCTCAGTTAAACATCATGGTGGTTAGAAATCATATTTCTTAGAAAATCCCAATCACCCATCGGTGGTGAGCTATTTGCAGAATCGGTCCAGGACTACCTGTACCCCCATTTGAGAACGACAGAGAATCAGCCCGGAACCACACAACAGGAGTTGGTCAATGACCTGAAAAGAGCTGGGACCACCGTTTCCAAGGTTACTCTCCGTAATACACTAAGACATCATGATTTGAAACCATGCATTGCACGAAAGGTTCCCCTGCTTAAACCAGCACATGTCAAGGCCCGTCTTAAGTTTGCATACGAGCATTTGGATGATACAGAGGAGTTATGGGAGAAAGTTCTATGGTCAGATGAGACCAAAATATAACTTTTCAGTCATAATTCCATTAAGTGTGTTTGGAGGAAGAAGAATGAAGAGTACAATCCAAAGAACACCATCCCTACTTCGAAGCATGGGGGCGGTAGCATCATGCTTTATGGGATGTTTTTCTGCACATGGGACAGGACGAGTGCCCTGCATTAAAGATAGGATGATTGGGGCTGTGTATTGTGAGATTTTGGGGAACAACCTCCTTCCCTCAGTCAGAGGATTGAAGATGGGTCGTGGCTGGGTCTTCCAACACGACAACTACATGAAGCACACAGCCAGGAAAACCAAGGAGTGGCTCCGTAAGAAGCATATCAAGGTTCTAGCATGGCCCAGCCAGTCTCCAAACCTGAATCCGATCGAAAATTTTTGGAGGGAGCTCAAACTCCGTCTTTCTCAGCGACAGCCCAGAAACCTGACTGATCTAAAGAAGAACTGTGTGAAGGAGTGGGCCAAGATCCCTCCTGCAGTGTGTGCAAACCTGGTGAAAGACTACATGAAAGGTTTGACCTCTGTAATAGCGAACAAAGGCTACTGTACCAAATATTAACATTCCTTTTCTCAGGAGTTCAAATACTTATTTTCAGCTCTGTCACACAAATAAATCGTTAACAATTCATACATTGTGATTTCTGGATTTTTCTTTTTAGTTTATCTCCCTCACAGTGGACATGCAACTACGATGACAATTTTGGACCCCTCCATGATTTCTAAGAGAGAGAAATAGCAAATTAGCAGGGTGTTCAAATACTTATTTTCTTCACTGTATAATCTGAAATTAAGACATTAACTCAATGAAAGACATTCGGATTTGCCTGAATCACCACTTTACTTAAGCACTTACGAAGCTTCCGATGATATCCTTGTGGAGTTTTCGGAATATCACCTTCATGAAATAAGCCTTAAAAAGTGGTGCTCATTTTTTTTTTAAGTTTTGGTTAATTTTAACAATCGCTGGATGTAGGGTTCGAGGTCAATAGTAGCGACTTTCCTGCTATATCTTTTAAAGGGCTCCCCCTCTGGCGCTACTAGGAACTTCTCAAAGTTCCATGACACGTCCGTCCTGGTGACGGGGCTCCAAACCAAGAACTTGGGGTCCTCCATCAGCGAGTCGGGGTCGTCGTCGGGGTAGGGCAGCTTGTCTTTGAGGTAGAGGAAGACGGGGTGGGCGTTGGCGCCGTTGACGTCGCATTTCTGGAAGATGGTGAAGTTGGGCTTGAAGCCCCCGCCCGGGCGAACGTGCTGCAGGGAATTTAGGATCTCGTCATTGCTGCCATTCTCCTGCAACAACAAGAAAATTGACCTGCAATCAATGGTTGTTTAAAGGGGAATTATCCTCTTTGTCATGGTCGCCGTGGCGACCAGTCTGCCCCGCCCCCTGGGCACCAGCTGAAGCAGATCAGCTAATTGCTTGGGTGCTACTTAAGGTTGGGTTGTGGGTATTGCGGTTGTTGGCTCATTACACCTTTTCCGTTCTGTTATGCCCTGTCCTGTTTAGTTTGATTTGGAGGAAACCTGTACCTGACCATTCTGAGTGTAAGAATGTTTTTGTTCTGTTTTGTCCCGGAGTTTTTGGACGACTTTTATTTTGGTAAATAAATTGAGTTCTGCCTTCCTGCCTCCGTTCTGGTCCGGTCCCACCTTCGTGACACTCTTATTTGAAGCAATTTCACTGTAGTTTCTAGCGTCATCTTGTTTTCATGTTTTGTTCCGTTAGAGCCGTTTAATGTTGAAACATTATGTAGCTGGTTTACCCGCATGTGAGTGCATACCCTGCGTCTTTCTTTCATCTTTTGTTAAGTTAGTATTAGCTGGTATTTGTACATATTCTGTTTCTATCTTTCACGTTTTGTTCATTAAGAGCTCAGGTGTCAAACTCAAATGAGCATAGGGGCCACATAGTAGGCAGGGTTGGGTAGGGTTACTTTAATTGGATTACTCCAATACCAAATGTGCTAATAAAAGACAAAATAAACGAAATACGAATAAAATTATGACTCACAACACGTGGTAAGCTTTCTCTCCTGGCTTTGATCTCCGGCAAAACTAACATAAAATGCGACAGAAACAAAATGAAAATAAATCCAAACAGCTTGCCGACATCATTTTTGCCGTTCCATGTGTTCCGTTACTCCCCAAGCCTGCACAAAATTTAGTCATTTTATTCATATTTAGTTTCTTTTGTCTTTTATTAGCCTATTTGGTATTGGAGTAATCCAAAAGTAATTGAAAGTAATCCAGCTAAAGTAACCCTACCCAACCCTGGTGGTAGGTGATGAGAGTGGGAGAGAAAAAGAAAAGAAAAAAAGAAAGAGAACATTTGAGAGAAAGGAGAAAAACAGAATCAGAAACAGAAAAAAAGACGGAGAGAAAAGAAAGAGGGTGACAAAGCGCGAGAGGGAAATAAAGAGTGAGATGGAAAGAGATACAGAAAGAAATGAAGAGAGGAAGAAACAATGAGAAAGAGGAAATAAGTTGCTACATCCACACGTGAGTATCTACGCTGCATCCTCTTTCTTTCCCATTTTGTTCAGTTAGAACCAATTAGTGTTCCAACATACCCTGCAGCTCCTTTCATGTTGTATTCAGTCACAGCTAGTAAGTGTGCTCGCAATATATTTCATGTTCTTGTCCCCATAGCATTCTAGTTTTGTCCACGTGTGGGAATGTTTGTACCAACTTTCAGGTTTTGTTCTGTTAAAGCATGTTGGTATTGAAATATTATGCAGTTGTTCTATCCATGTGTGAATATGTTCCCTGTGTCCCCTTTCTTTTGTATTTTGTTCAGATAGAATTAGTTGGTATTCCTACATATCCAACTGAGTCTTTTCATGTTTTGTTCAGTTAAAGCTAGATAGTGTGCCTGCATTTTATCTGATGGCCTGGTCTTCACGTGACTCTTGTTTTTCTGTCATCTCGCTTTCATGTTTTTTTCTGTGGAAGCTGGTTGGAGTTGGAATATTCACTGCGTTGTCTTTTTTTGCGTGTTTTTCCCACCAGTTGGTATTTCACACTGTCTTCTTCCTTTTAAGTATTGTTCCGTTAGATAAGGGGGCGGGAGCCTATGGCTTGTGAGCCATATATGACTCTTTTCATGAGTACATATGGCTTGAAGATAAAATATACGTTTTGTTGCATGTGCAAAGCTGAGATGTTCAGTCCAGTATATTTCGTTCAAAATTTTACTCAGTTTAGAGTCAAGGTGTCACCCCAACAGACACAGTTTTGCTCATTGTTGGGACACTTTACTAGAAAACACAGAACAAACTTTAAATACCAGGAAGCTCTCGAAAAGCACCTAGAGAAATTTGATTGGGGGAGTGGTAGGATTGGGCAGAGCTATACGCACTTTTCCTTGCCCAGCGCCGCCTGCACTGTGCGTAAATATGTTGATATCCTCGTTTGCAGTATTCGGTGACATTTTTAGAAAAATAACTTTGCTTGCACCTTGTTTTGAAACTGTTATTTAGGACAAAAATGACTGTCAAAATGAGCCTCAACACTCTGGTGTAACTGCAGGTGGACGACACATTTTACTTGGTATATTTATAGTCATATGGGGCACAGGCTCTAACAATATTCTTAATTCATAGATCTTCTCAAATCATCAGACATTACACAGTGAAATTAAATATGCTGAAGAATTAGCTTTTGCCTGGAGAGCGGGTTTGGCAGTTTGTTGAATTTTGTCTTAAAATATATGATATAGCTCTCTCAAAACCAAAATATTTTGCAATTATGGCTCTTTGGGTTAAAAAGGTTCCCGACCCCTGAGTTAGATCTACAAACATGAGGCACAGATGTCAGGAACATGATGTTCTTACAGCTGAGGAAACACTGGCATAGTAGTTTTTACACAAAAAATATCCATCCTTCTCTTCATCTGATACACAAACGAACATAACAATGTACATATCAAACATGTGAGGAAAAATACCTTTTGAGGAACTTGGGAATGGAAAATTACTTTAAAAGAAAAGCAAATAAGAATGACATACATTAAAAAGGGTGACATTGTAAAACAGCATGTGTACCGGGTTTTAGTGAGAAATTTAGCATTTGAAATAGTCAAAAAACGAAAAGGTTGATTCAGCTAGATAGTTAATACTCGAGTTATACGAAAATTCACTGAAAACGTTTGATTTTAATCTATTTTCTATATCAAGAGTCTCCAACATTTTTCATTCTGAGACCTGCTTTTTGCTATCTACTCGCGCAAAGGGCACCTAGTTTGATTTGTAATTCCAAAATAAGAACTTACCGTTATTACCAGTTAATTATTGGAAAATGAGAAGAAGAGACAAAAAAAGACAGAGTAAGAAAAACAGAGAATGAAGAGAGAAAGAGTGAGAAAAAAAAGATTGTAAAGGAGAGAAAGAGGGCGAGAAAAAGAAAAGGCAGAGTGAGTGCGATAAAGAAAGGGACAAAGAGAGCTAGAGAAAGAGAGAAGAGAGAGAGAACGAGAGGGATAGAAAGTAAGAGAGAAAAGGTAGAACTAGAGAGAGAGAGACAGAACGATAGGAGGAAAGGGAGAGAGAGAGCAAGAAAGAAAAAGAGAGAGAAGTAGGGTTAAATTGACTCAGTCATCCACTAATAAAATCATTTTACAAGAAAATCACAATGACGCAGCACTGGTGAGTCATTTTCAGAACAGGACCGCGGGCACCTGAGCTGTCCTTAGAAGGTACTCTGGTGCACGCATGCACCACGTTAGAGACCCCTGTTCTAAATCATATAAACTCAATAGAGAAAAAAATAACAGGATCACTGACTTCCCACAGGTAAACACATAATCAACCAACCTTATAACCAAACTGGTTACAGGGAAAGGCCAGGACCACCAGCCGATGAGGGTACTTGTCCTGGATCTGCTTGAGCTGGACCCATTCCCGTCCGGCGGTTCCTCATAGCGACGCCACGTTTTGGATCAGAACCACTCGCCCGCGGTAAACGTTGAAGTCCACCTGCTCGCCCTCCAGCGTGGTGGCCTTCAGGTCGTAGAAGCTCTTAGCCACGAACGCCATTCTCCCCGAATAAGGGAAAAACTTTGCGTTCGGGAGAGGACGGAGCTTCGGGTAAGATGAGGCGGTAGTCATATGACTCTGGGGTCCAGCGGGTCAGGTAACTGCAGGGGAAACTGATCTATGCCAGAAATCTGATACTCTCTCATCAAAAAAGCACTTCGAAAACAAAAGGATTTGTTCATTACTTGGATCGACATAAAGAACAGTTTTTTTCAATCCAATGTCTCATTTTAGTGGGTCTGTATCAAATAGGGGTCAGCAACCGAAAACCTTGAAAGAGACAGAACTAATTAAAAAAAAAGAACAACAAATATGTCTGGTTCAGCTGTGGCTGTTTTAAAGGGCTTCGTAAAAAAAGTTGAGTTGAGTCTTTTACGTTTTGGGTTCAGTTACAGCTAGTTAGTGAAATGAAATGAAATGATCTGCATTTCTATAGCGCTTTTCAAGTCAATGACTTCCCAAAGTGCTTTACAATGTGCTTCACATTTCCCAATAGCGGCCTTGTATTGCAGCCATGTAAGACTCGAACCTGCTTATTGGGGGTATTAGGGGTTCAGTGTCTTACCCAAGGACACTTCGACATGTAACACGGACAAGCCGGGATTCGAACTGGGATCCCTTGATCCCAAGACGAGCGCTCTACCTCCTGAGCTACTGCCGCCCCCAAGTCTTAGTAAGATAGAGTTAATGTATCATCGTTATGTAGCAGGGAAGCACAGTCGTCACTGCGTTAGAGTAGATTTAATGTCTTTAAATTCTGATGATCCGAGGGAACTTTGTTGTTCTGTTACTGTGTACTATATGACTGTTTTTCTGTTATAAATCCATCTATCCGTTATCTGCATTGCTTATCCTCAGTAGGGCTGCGGGAGTGCTGGAGCCCATCGCTCATTCGCACCTAGGGACAATTTGGACCGGCTAATTAACCTGACATGCATGTTTTTGGAATGTGGGAGCCCGTCAGAACATGCAAACTCCACACAGGAGGGTTTGATCCCATTACCTCAGAACTGTGCTGCACATGCGCTAACCACTGCGCTGGCGTGCAGCCCTCTGTTATAAATCTCATCTCTCATCTCATCTCATTAGCCG
Organism: Urocampus carinirostris; assembly: GCF_059441175.1. NCBI lineage: Eukaryota > Metazoa > Chordata > Actinopteri > Syngnathiformes > Syngnathidae > Urocampus > Urocampus carinirostris. The sequence goes on along the minus strand of NC_142363.1, from coordinate 29,172,700 downwards.
TACCGCTTATCCTCATTAGGGTTCGCGGGGGGGCTGGAGCCCATCCCAGCCATCTCCGGGCAGTGGGCAGGGGACACCCTGAACTGGTTGCCAGCCAATCGCAGGGCACACAGGGACAGACAACTCATTCGCTCATTCACACCTAGGGACAATTTGGACCGGCCAATTCACCTGAAATGCATGTTTTTGGAACGTGGGAGGAAACCGGAGTGCCCGGAGGAAACCCACGCAGGCACGGGGAGAACATACAAACTCCGCACAGGAAGTCTGGAGCTGGATTTGAACCCTCGACAGGTTCCCATGACATGAACTGTGCCGCACAAGCGCTAACCACTGCGCCGCCGTGCTGCCCCCTGTTATAAATCATTTTCTAAAATCTTATTTAGTGTTTATATTTATGGAATCAGCTTCTCTTCTGGACAGAGGCAATACAATCCATTTCATTTTGAAGTCTTCAAAAACAAAATATTTTTTGGGGTTTAAAAAAATATGTTTATTATTGGGGGCATTAATTTATTTGATACAAGAACATGAATTTTAGTGAGGTTTGTAAGCTACAAAACAACGTAATTGTAGGTCTTTACATGTCAATTCAAATTAATTATTTTTTTTTAAATTTATCTTCAATTAAGTTCACCAATTTGGGTTCAGGCAAAACATCCAATAAAGTTGGAACAAATGATCTGAAATAGTACCGTATTTTCCGCACTATAAGGCACACCTAAAAGTCTTAATTTTTTTCAAAAGCTGACCATGCGCCTTATAACACAGTGCGCCTTATATATGGCTCAATATTAAATTCGCAAGGTCTCGCAACTTACTCAACGGCCGCCGACTTGATTTTACCTCGAACAAGGAGTAGTCCGCGGTGTATGCTGGGATTTATATACCGGCGTTTTATTGGCTAACCAATGTGTCAATCATCATTTCAATCGATCACTATTGGCTAAAGTTATTCGGAGCCTGGGATTGGCTAGATGCCCAAAACAAACCCTTCAATCGGCCGAGTTTAGCAATGGCGTAGCTTTATATACCGGTGTTTCATTGGCTAACCAATGTGTCAATCATCATTTGAATCGATCACTATTGGCTTAAGTTATTCGGAGCCTCGGATTGGCTAGATGCCCAAAACAAACCCTTCAATCGGCCGAGTTTAGCAATGGCGTAGCAAGCTTGCTACAATACGCCATAAAGAAACATGTTTCATTAGTCTGTATTTGTAAATATTTTACTCTCCTGGATTTACTTCACTCACGGTTGTAAGACCATGATTGCGTATCATTATTGAACGTGAGAACTTGGGTGAGTTATGCGGCTTTATATTTCCCGGTATCTTGTTTTAGAACTATCTTGATGTTGCTGTGATGAGTTGAGTGAATTAAACTCAATTCCAAGTGTTTATTGTCATATGCACAGTAAAGTTGTGAGCGAAAATAGAAACATAGAAATGTTTGGCATTTCTTGAATCCCAAGACTTTAACCTTCCGAATGATGGAAGGATGCATTTAAGTGACATCGTACGGACACCGCATCCGCACGTGTCTACGACACGTATTTGCTTCTTTGCAAGCTTTGGGAATGTTAAGGGGGTAATCAGTTGGACTGAATCATCTGACTGTTTTGTCGACGTTCCCATTGTAGCGCCTTATAATCCGGTGCGCCTTATCTATGGAAGATATAGGACCAAAAACTATTTTTTGGGGGTGCGCCCTATAACACGGTGCGCCCTATAGTGCGGAAAATATGGTAGTACTTTCCTAATCCGATCTGGGTTATTTGTGACAAGATTTTACAATACAAGAATACAATACAACTACAACTTGCAGAACTACAATAAAAAGATATTTTCCAAAAATGCAGGAAAGATCAATTAACGAGCAACGTCAGAAAACATTTAACATCTTTAATCACTTTTGGCCACATTTAAAGAAAACCACAGTAACCTGTTTCAATCCATTTAAAAAATGTTTCACGTCACATTTTAACAATTTCAAAACATTTCATTAAAATGACAATTGTGGCAAAGGCTCCTTAAACCTGAGTAGTCTTTTAGCTCATTTTTTTCACATGCCAAACAAAATTAAAGCAAAAAACAAAAAAAAGTTCCGCAATGGCACGATTTGTGGGATTTTGGTGTCAAGAAGCTATGCTAAAGTAAAAGTGATAAGTTTCGATTACCCAGGCCAGTCATATTCATTAAAAATGGCACCCTCTTGTGGCATCTAAAAGCACTACCAAACCTTTTTGATATACGATTTCCTCCATTTTTGGCAGCAGCGGATAGCAAGCAGGGTTTCTGTACCGCATTTAGAGATAAAACAAAACAAACGGATCGCATTGAACACGTCCGTCAACGAGTAAAGCCTCACGTTTCAAGCGTTCAATTATTCATCGTCTCACTTTACAACCCCGTCGACGCATTATAAATTAACAAACTATAAATAACTTGGAAAAAGCGAGAGGGTTAGAAGTGGGGAAAGTAGCTGTGAAGGACAGTGCAAAAAATAAAAGGACCAACCGAAGGAAATCGCTGTCCTAAAAGATTCTGGCGCAGCCGCAGACTTTGCTGCCCATTTTATTCTGTCCGCTTTCGTCCAGGCCGGCTTTATTAAGGTAATCGTCCAGAGATCCCAGAAGGTTGTCCACATCTCGCTTGTGAGCTTGCAGCACCAGTTCTGTCACGCGATTGAATGACTGAAAGATGAATGGCATGAATGAAAAACGCTCGCTTGATCAGGTTGGCTTTTGATTCAAATTTCCTGCGTTCATTCACAAAAATGGACTCAAACTGTATTGATTTTTTTCCAATGACGGATAATGATATTCTCAAACTCATGAATGGCCGGCCTAGCCGTCACTTTATTGAATGAGGTGCCGATAAAACTCTGAGTTAAATAATGTGGAGTTGGTTGGTTGGCTGGATCCCTTAACCACTAGGATCGTAGGGGCACCATTTCTTGTGATGAGTCTTGGGAAAATACATCCTGGTGGCTCCCATCACTCCCCAAGCCTACATATGTTTCCACCCGGTCTTAAACCAGGGACCTTTTCAGTGTTAGGCATACGTACTAACCACTGCACTACAGAAAATCCTTGATCTGTCAATACTCTGATATCAACCCAAAAACGGACACAAAAACAACGACCGAAAAAGCCACCTAAAAAACGGCCCCAAAAATAACAAAAAAAAAGGAATCCCCCCAGAAAAAGATGTAATAATGACCCCAAAATAATTGAAAAAGCAACCAAAAAATGACCCAAAAATGTCCCAAATATGACCGATAAATGACAGAAAAATCACCCCCAAAACGGAAAAAAAACCCGAACCAAAAACCCCAACTGAAAAAAAACACAGAAAAAAAAACAGTCACCGAAAAACATCCCATGTCATGATTACTGATGTGACTCACCTGTGCCCGCTCATTTGGCGCCAACCGCCGCGGGTTCTGATTGGCTCCCTGTCACTATTTGAAATCAGTCCTATCAATCCCCTGTTGTCAGTCCGTCTGCGAACCTCAGACAAGCATCTTTCGACCCTGACTCCCACCTGTCCCGTTTTTGCTCCAGTCTGTCTCCGGCTTTTGTTCCTGACCACGTATGCTCTCCCGTCCCGACTTACGAACCGTTTTTGAGCCCGACCACGTTTTTGCTCTCCTGTCCCGGCTATCGACCATTTTTTCCGTCCTTGACACCGCCATTGCCCCCTACGAAAGATTTACTTCCATGTTCGGATCACAATCCAAGTACGAGAGCGACTTGCTTCCCGCGCCTAGCGAACACCAGACTGTGGGCACAGCCCTTCTTCTTTCCTTTAATAAACTTGTGAGAAATGCAATTGGGTCCTGTGTCTGTTCTGGTCTTGACATCCCAGGCATATTCCCAGACTCAAATACCTAACGTAAAAAAATAAATAAGGAAAAAGCGACCAAATATTGCCCCCCCAAAAAATGATGGAAAAATGATCAAAAAACAAATTCCTGCGAAGAAAATAATAATAAAACAGTAAAATATAATACAATTTTCTAAAAACATGGATTTGAAATAAGACATGACAATAATAGATTGATGGTTTTGTGAATCTTATACCTTGCCTTGAAAGGAAAATAGATTCCATAGTGATCAAATCTATATAATCTTAATAAAAATGATCCCCAAAAAAATTCCTGCGAAAAAAATAATAATAAAACAGTAAAATATAATACCATTTTCGAAAAACATGGATTCGAAATAAGACATGACAATAATAGATTGATGTTTTTGTGAATCTTATACCTTGCCTTGAAAGGAAAATAGATTCCATAGTGATCAAATCTATATAATCTTAATAAAAGATTATATAGAAATATTTGTTCTTAATTTTCAAATATCTTAAGCCGGCCAAAGTTTGCGGTGGACTAAACTGCCGTACCTTGTCAATGTTGTGGCTTGTCGATGCGCTGGTCTCAAAAAAGTCCATTCCGTACGTTTCCGCCAGCTGCAACATTACATTTCATATTTAAAGTCACATCTACTGAAATAGTGAAGACATAATCTGATATTTACGACTGTAACCCCTCGTTTAAGCTTTGTGTCACGGTCGCCTTGGTGACCAGTCTGCCCCGCCCCCTGGGCAACAGCTGAAAGCAGTTCCACTAATGGTGGGTCTGTATTTAAGGCTGCATGGTGGGCTCTGCGGTTGCGGGTTCATTACTACTCATTATTCACAATCCCGGTCTGTTATGCCTTGTCCTGTTTTAGGCTGTTATGCCTTGTCCTGTTTTAGTCTGTTATGCCTTGTCCTGTTGAGTTCGTGCCGGAGGAACTCTGTATTGTTCTGTTTTGCCCCGGAGTATTGGGCGACTTTTATTTTATTAAATAAAACCTATGGATCGTCAACGCATTTGAGTTCTCCCTTCATGCCTCCTGCCTCCGTTCTGGTCCGGTCCCCTTCCACGCCACCACGCCTCGTGACAGAATGAACCAGCCAACATTAGAACTCAGCGAACGATCCCAGCGCGACTTGGGGAGAGCTGGAGAGCGCAGTTCGGCAGGCGCCTACTGAGTTGGCCTTCCCTGCCCGTTCGAACCACGGCCCCGCCCGTCGTGGCCCTTGCTGTGCCTCGAATGGGGTCCCAGGAAGAATTGACGCCTGCCTGTTCGACTCTCATGCCTGCCTGCCCGACTCCCGTGCCGATTGCCTGCTATTCCGTCTCCCCTGCGTGCCAGCCCGTCTCCGACTCCGACTCCGCTGCCTGCCGGGCCGACTCCGACTCCGCTGCCTGCCGGGCCGACTCCGACTCCGCTGCCTGCCGGGCCGACGCCGCTGCCTGCCGGGCCGACGCCGCTGCCTGCCAGTCCGACTACGCTGCCTGCCAGTCCGACTACGCTGCCTGTCAGTCCGACTACGCTGCTCCTGTTTTGCCGGTTCTGGTTTTGACTCTCTCCTGTTTTGCCGGTCCTGAGTTTGACTCTCTCATGTTTTGCCTGTTCTGATTTTGACTCTCTCATGTTTTGCCTGTTCTGATTTTGACTCTCTCATGTCTTGTCTGTTCTGATTTTGACCCTCTCATGTCTTGTCTGTTCTGATTTTGACCCTCTCATGTCTTGCCTGTTCTGATGCCGTCTGTCCTGTCTGAATCGCCACTCCTGAATCTGCTCCCCCTGAGTTTGACTCTTCTGAATCTGACCCCCCTGAGTGCGACTCTTCTGAATCTGACCCCCCTGAGTGCGACTCTTCTGCATCGGCCTGTCCTGAGTGCGACTCTTCTGCATCGGCCTGTCCTGAGTGCGACTCTTCTGCATCGGCCTGTCCTGAGTGCGACTCTTCTGCATCGGCCTGTCCTGAGTGCGACTCTTCTGCATCGGCCTGTCCTGAGTGCGACTCTTCTGCATCGGCCTGACCTGAGTGCGACTCTTCTGTAGAGGCCTGTCCTGTTTACCCGTTCTGATTCTGCCCTGATTTTGCCTGTCCTGTTCTCGTCGGTTCTGCCTGTCTGTTATCCCCTGTCCAGCTTGCCCGCCGGACCCCCCCCTGCCGAGCGCCGATTCCGATCCGCCCGACGCAGATGGCGCCTGCCTCTCCCCGTTCCTGCGTGTTCGGAGGAGGGAGCGGGGTTGCCCCAATCGTGAGCGTCGAACCATTCCGGGGCGTGAGGTTGTAATTTTTTCTTTTTTGGGACCTCGGGAGCTGTCCCTTAAGAGGGGGGCTCTGTCACGGTCGCCTTGGTGACCAGTCTGCCCCGCCCCCTGGGCAACAGCTGAAAGCAGTTCCACTAATGGTGGGTCTGTATTTAAGGCTGCATGGTGGGCTCTGCGGTTGCGGGTTCATTACTACTCATTATTCACAATCCCGGTCTGTTATGCCTTGTCCTGTTTTAGTCTGTTATGCCTTGTCCTGTTGAGTTCGTGCCGGAGGAACTCTGTATTGTTCTGTTTTGCCCCGGAGTATTGGGCGACTTTTATTTTATTAAATAAAACCTATGGATCGTCAACGCATTTGAGTTCTCCCTTCATGCCTCCTGCCTCCGTTCTGGTCCGGTCCCCTTCCACGCCACCACGCCTCGTGACACTTTGTCTTTTTTCAAACAAAAATTAGGGATGCAACGAATACAGTGAAGAAAAGAAGTATTTGAACACCCTGCTATTTTGCCATTTCTCCCACTTAGAATTAATGGAGGAGTCTGAAATTTTCATTGTAGGTGCATGTCCACTGTGAGAGAGATAAACTAAAAAGAAAAATCCAGAATTCAAAATACACTTTATTTGTATGATACAGCAGGAAATAAGTATTTGAACACATGTGTATCATCTAAATTTCTGACCCTGAAAGACCTGTTAGTCTGTCCATTAGAAGTCCATCTGCACTGCATGTATCATCCTGAATCAGATACACCTGTTTGAGGTGGTTAGCTGCATAAAGACACCTGTCCACCCCATGCAATCAGTATAACTTTAACTTGTAACTGTCCAAAGACACCAGAGACAAATTTGTACACCTCTACGAGGCTAGGAAGAGCTACGGAGCAATTGCCAAGCAGCTTGGTGAAAAAAAGGTCCACTGTTGGAGCAATCATTCGAAAATGGAAGAAGCTAAACATGATGGTCATTCTCAATCGTAATGGAGCCCCATGCAAGATACCACCTTGTGGGATCTCAGTGATTCTAAGAAAGGTGAGGAATCAGCCCGGAACCACACGACAGGAGTTGGTCAACGACCTGAAAAGACCTGGGACCACCGTTTCCAGGGTTACTGTAGGTAATCCACAAAGACATTATGATTTGCACGTCACACTGGGTATTTCTATATTGTATTCTTTTTGCTTTATTATTGTATTGTTCTCAGCTCAGGGATGCTGCTGGAAATGTGAATTTCCCTTCGGGGATGAATAAAGTATCTATCTATCTATCTATCTATCTATGATTTGAAATCATGCATGGCACGAAAGGTTCCCCTGCTTAAACCAGCACATGTCAAGGCCCATCTTAAGTTTGCAAATGACCATTTGGATACAGAGGAGTCATGGGAGAAGGTTTTGTGGTCAGATGAGACCAAAATGGGACTTTTTGGTCATAATTCCACTAAGCGTGTTTGGAGGAGAAAGAATGAAGAGTACAATCCAAAGAACACTAATCCTATTTCGAAGCATGGTGGCGGTAGCATCATGCTTTAGGGGTGTTTTTCTGCACATGGGACAGGACCAGTTCACTGCATTTAAGAGAAGATGACTGGGGCCGTGTATTGTGAGATTTTGGGGAACAACCTCCTTCCCTCAGTCAGAGCATTGAAGATGGGTTGTGGCAGGGTCTTCCAACACGACAACGACCCGACCCCACAGCCAGGAAAACCGAGGAGTGGCTCTGTAAGAAGCATATCAAGGTTCTAGCATGGCCCAGCCAGTCTCCAGACCTGAACCCGATCGGAAATCTTTGGAGGGAGCTCAAACTCCGTGTTTCTCAGCGACAGCCCAGAAACCTGACTGATTTAGAGAAGATCTGTGTGGATGAGTGGACCAAGATCCCTCCTGCAGTGCGTGCAAATCTGGTGAAAAACTACAGGGAATGTTTGACCTCTGTAATAGCAAACAAAGGCTAATGTACCAAATATTAACTTTATTTTTCTCAGGTGTTCAAATATTTATTTGCAGCTGTATCACACAAATAAATTGTTAAAAAAAATCATGCATTGTGATTTTTGGATTTTTCTTTTTAGTTTATCCCTCTCACAGTCGACATGTGTTCAAATACGTATTTTCTTTACAGTATATAAGTATTCATGTTTTAACTCAAACCTTGCTCCCGTCTTCCCTCATCACTCGTCTCCTGGACTCTTCGTCCGATTTGTTTCCCACCAAAATCCTCTGCACCTTTTCTGGTGCGTACTGTTGCGACGGCCATGACACCAAAGAAGAAAACGGCAGCAATTATTTACGTTCTATTTACAATGTAAAATTCTTACTGGCTTACCTCATCCACGTCGGAGGCCCACTTGACAATGTGCTGAAAAGAGGACTCGCTCGTGATATCGTAGACGAAAATAATACCCTGTGGGTGGGTGGGGTCCAAAAAGACAGATTAAAACAGAGCATCCTTATGGACCCTTCGATAGCCTGCGTGAAATTGCAGCCAAAACTAGAGGCAAAAGAATATTAAAACTCGAGAAACCAAGCTTCCGTTTCTGCTAGTTCGGTGCTAAAATGTCATGAGGTGAGTTTGTTTTCCAGAATCCGTGAAAGAACGTTAGTGAGCCAGCCAACACTCCTGATCACTTGTGGTATATGCATTAAAGCGAAAAGATTAGACCGAGGCACTCATCAAACATGCTCGGGTTTGCAGCGCACACTTCACATCAGTTAAAAAAAATTAAACGTTTATTACTGTTACTACCGAGTTCATACTACCTATTATATCGGCAACGTATCTTAGCTTAGGCTACCTGTTAGCGTGTCCAAACCTTTTCAGCTGAGGACCACAAAAGTCATATCAAGCATTTAGACAAATTACCACATTTTCCGCACCAGATTTTAAGGCGCAGCCAACAAAAAAAATAGTCTTTTGTGAGATTTTTTTCATAAATAAGGCGCATCGGACTATAAGGCGTATAGAATTAAAATTACAGTAAAGGTTAATGTTACACAATAAATGCAAAAGTGCTGTAATTGAGCAGTGATCAGTCAATTACTGTATATCGCTGATCAATCGCAATTACATCCTGTAGCATAACATTCATTGAATGCCACAGAAATCAAACCCAGATCACAGCGTGGATCGTGTCAAATCTTATCCACCAGACCACTGGAGATACAGACGACACATTAAAATGCTTTAGATATTATCATTACACTATGTTTAGCCATGGTACCAAATTGTAGATATTATTATTGAAACAGGCTGGGAGGATATTGTCAGATATTCAACTGGTCCATGGTACCGCCAACTCGCAAAGTCATGAATCGCACACGATTCTGAACTGATTGGGCATTGTGGGAAGTAATTCAGTCATTCTGAAATGAATGAAGAGAACTTCATTGTGGGAAAGGCTACCAGTTTGATATGCGTTTCTAAAATGAAAACGTAGGTCATTACTATGTCGTTACGATACGATAATATTGTCATGTTACTATCAAGTTGTAATTATAGTAGTATTACAAAAAGGCTCTGTCAGTCACTCACTTGTTTAAGGCCATTGAGTGATTTACATATATAAATGATAGGCTGTTTTTAGAAAGCATTTTGGAAGACATTGATCATGTTGATCTCGAAAATCACGATGACCCATTACTAGTGAGCTATTCTCAAAACCGGTCCAACTCTGCAGTTCTTTCAGGGGGCAACCTGGTGGCTGCGGGGAACCACGTTGGTAAACCCTGCTCTACTGTAATAAAAAAGGGGAAAAGAGGAGAAAACTTTCACAAGATAACACTTGGAAGCAGTTTTCCTAATTAACTATATTTGCGAAATTTGGATCTTGACACAGTGAAGATTATGTCATTTGTTGCCATGGCGCCCAATTGGCCCGCCCATCTGGCGCCAGCTGCAGCTTGTTGACAGATTGGCTTCCTGCCAGTATTTAAACTCTGTCCTGTCAGTCCCCTTTTGTCGGTCTGTCTGCGAATCTGTTTTCACACGGCAAGCCCTTTTTCGCCTATCCCGTGTTTTTGCTCCTGTTTGTCTCCCGCTACGATCTGTTTGATCTCGACCACGTCTGCTCTCCCGTCCCGTATAACAACCTGTTTTGATCTCGACCTCGTCTACTCTCCTCCCCTGGCTTTCGACTTGTTTCCGATCCCGATCACGTTTTTGCTCTTCTTTCCCGGCGACTGACCCCTTTTTTCCGTTCCCGACACCGCCATCGCTCGCCACGGAAATACCACTTCCGCGTCTGAGCAACCTGCTCCCCACGACCAGTGATCTCCGTATTGTGTGTGCAATCCTTTCCCTTCTTGCCAATAAAATTGTGAGTAACGTTACGCGAGTGGGTCCTGTTTCCGCTCTGGTCCTGAGAGATTATACTCCTAAAAATCTATTCACCACAGTGTTAGAAAGACAAGTATTCTTCCAAGCTTTTGGTCACCTGTGCACGCCTGTAGTACTGTTTGGTTATAGTCTGATAGCGTTCCTGCCCTGCCGTGTCCCTGAAACGAAAATTCAAATGAATAGTGGTTCACACAGAGGGATAAAAATCAAAAACTCACCATATTTGTACCCGCACTTTGATTCCATCTATTTCAAGTGTTTTCATTTTAAAATCCACACCTAGGAAAGAAATTCAAGCAACAGTTGAAATAATTTTAGTGCAACTTACTCCGCCCAAGTGAAGAACCTAATAGTGATGCGTTCAGGGGCATTGAGTAAATTTGATTGACCCCACTTAAAAACAGGTAAAGTCAAGTCAAGTCAAGTCATGTTTATTTGTGACGCCCTTAATCACAAGAAGTTTCAAAGGACTGTATAGACTACAGGCTATTTTGACACCATCCCCTGATCTAAAACCTTTATGAGGGCAAGGAAAAACTCAAAAACCTAGAAATGAAGTAAATGAAGAAACTTTGAAAAGGAACCACGCATGAGGTCATCATCCTTCCGGGATGACCAGGCTGCAATGAATGTTGCATTAACAAACAATAAAATTAACAAATAAATAATAATAAACAAATTAAAAAAATAATAATAATATTGTCATATTCCAGGTATTCCTCATGTTTATGACATGATGCCTAACGCAAGTCATCGGTTTATAACAACCACAAAGAAATTGTCATTTTGAATTCTAACTAAAATATTCTTGGGCAATTTATTTAACACAACTTTATTAAGATTACATCCTACAAAATAAACATTTAGAATAAGTCATTTTATTTTGAAACCCATTTATTGGGCCATTTGTTTCAAACAACCCCTAAAAGTCAGTTTGAATGACAAGTTTATATTTTCGACATAAGACTCAATAAAGGTAAAAATAAGAGAATGCCATTTTAGTGTGTAATCTTATTGAATTATAATAATTTTAACTCTCAACATTTCTTTACATCGTTTTTAGCTCTGTTCCCTTTCTTTTAATGGATTAGCAGTTCCTTCCCATCTTTTCTTTATCCCAATTTTTGAGTTAATCATTAAGAGAAGCTTACAATAACAATAGTGTTATGCCATGCCTAGGAGCCAAGTGGCTGATTTGAGTGGCTAGAGAGAGAAACGGTGGATAAAAAGATGAACAGCAGGTTCTGGTATCGCAGGACATTTTTCGGTCGTTTTTTGGTTTCTTTTTCCATTGTATTGGGGTCATTTTTTCGTCTTTTTCTGAGGGGGATTGCTTTTTTTGTTATTTTTGGGGTCGTTTTTTAGGTGGCTTTTTCAGTCGGTGTTTTTGTGTCCGTTTTTGGGTTGTTATCAGAGTATTGAAATACAGGCCTCAGCTGTGGAAGCTAAGCGTCAGTTAAGTGCTAAAATTACAACCATGAGCCAAGTGGCTAAAATGAGTGGCTAGAGAAGGTCACAGTGGGAAAAAAAAAATCAAAATTTACAAGCACCGGAAGCCTCAGTCACAGAACTCATGGTGTAAATAAAAGTAACAATAGGGACTTTTGGCGAACCATAGCCTGCAGCCACGTGGTTAACCTTTTTATGTACGTTTTTCTGTGTTTTTACGCATGTTTTTGTGCGTTTTTGCAAAAATTTTTTAGGTGTTTGTGTGTTTTTACGTACGTTTTTGTGAGTTTAAATGTGCTTTGTGCATTTGAACGTACATTTTTTATGTGTTTGTGCGTTTTTATGTATGTTTTTGTGCGTTTTGACGTACGTTTTGGTGCGTGCTTAGGTACGTTTTTGTGCATTTTATGTATGTTTTTACAGACGTTTTTGTGCGTGTGTACAACCGTTTCTGAGGGATCTTGTTTAAGTTTTGTGTGTTTATGTACTTTTTTGTGCATTTTTACGTACATTTTTGTGCATTTTACCTACGTTTTTGTGCGTTTTGATGTGTTTTTGTGCGTTTTTACGTACATTTTTTATATGTTTGTGCGTTTTTACGTACATTTTTGTGTGTTTTGACGTACGTTTTGGTGTGTGCTTACGTACATTTTTATGCGTTTTATGTACGTTTTCACGGACGTTTTTGTGCGTGTTTACATACGTTTTTCTGGGATCTTGTATGAAATGAAATGATCTGCATTTCTATAGCGCTTTTCAAGTCAATGACTTCCCAAAGCGCTTTACATTGTGCTTCACATTTCCCAATAGCGGCCGTGATCTGTGCAGCCATGTAAGGCGCTAACCTGCTTATTGGTGGTATTGGGGGTTCAGTGTCTTACCCAAGGACACTTCGGCATGTAACACGGACAAGCCGGGATTCGAACTGGGATCCCTTAATCCTAAAACGATCGCTCTACCTCCTGAGCTACTGCCGCCCCTTGTGTACGCTTTATGTGTTTACATACGTTTTTACGTACATTTTTGTGTATGATTACGTATGCTTTTGTGTGTTTTTTTATACGTTTTTGTGCGTGCTTGTGTACGTTTTTGTGTGTTTTATGTACATTTTCACGTACGTTTCTGTGCGTGTTTACATACATTTTTTGTGGGATCTTGTGTACGTTTTATGTGTTTACGTACGTTTTTGGTGCGTTTTTACGTACATTTTTGTGCATGTTTACGTGCGTGTTTGTGCGTGTTTGTGCGTGTTTTCATACGTTTTTGTGCGTTTTTACGTACGTTTTTGTGCGTACTTACGTACGTTTTTGTGGGTTTTTACATACGTTTTTGTGCGTGTTTGTACGTTTTTGTGCGTTTTTATATATATTTTTTAGTGCGTGTTTACGTACTTTTTTGTGTGTCTTGATGTATGTTTTTGTGTGTTTTTACATATGTTTTTGTTAGGATAGGATAAATCTGTTGATGGTGAGGTTCAATAAATATTACAAGGTTCTGTAACACAACTACCAATCTATTCTCTATTCAACTGACTCGATTACTTTTCAGAAAATTTCAAATTATTTTACATACAACTTCTTTTTAAAGTAACGGAAATAGGTACTTTCCCTGGTAACTAGTTACTTTTATTATAAAGCAAGGTTTTTTTTTTTACATACACTTTTGTGCGTTTTTATATACGTTTTTGTCCATTTTTGTGCGTTTTTACATACATTTTTATGCGTGTTTACATACGTTTTAGTGCGTGTTTACTTACCTTTTTTTATGTGTCTTTATGTATGTTGTTGTGTGTTTCTACGTACATTTTTTTTGTGTTTGTGGGTTTTTATGTACGTTTTGGTGCGTGCATACGTACGTTTTTGTGGGTTTTATGTACGTTTTTATGTACGTTTTTCTGCGTGTTTACATGCGTTTTTGTGGGATCTTGCATAAGCTGTATGTGTTTACGTACGTTTTTGTGCATGTTTAAGTATGTTTTTGTGCGTGTTTTCATATATTTTAGTGTTTTTACGTACCTTTTTGTGCATGTTTACCTACGTTTTTGTGCGTCCTTATGTACGTTTTTGTGCCTTTTTACATACATTTTTACATACATTTTTGTGTGTGTTTACATACTTTTTTGTGCGTTTTTACGTATGTTTTTGTGCATGTTCACATACGTTTTAGTGCGTGTTTACGTACCTTTTTTGTGTGTCTTTATGTTTTTGTGCGTGTTTACATACAACTTCTTTTTAAAGTAACGGAAATAGGTACTTTCCCTGGTAACTAGTTACTTTTACTATAGAGCAAGGGTCTCCAACATGGTGCCCCCCTGAGGACGGCCGAGGTGTCTGCGGACCTGTTCTGAAAATAGCTCACCAGTGCTTGGTCATTGTGATTTTCTAGTAAAAGGATTTCTTTTGGTGGTTAACTGGGTCAATTTAACCCTACTTTCTCTCTCTCTCTTTTTTTTTCTTCTTATTTCCTTCTCTCCATTTCCTTTTTGCTCTCTCATTCTCTCTTTCCTTTTTTCTCTTTCTTTTTTCTCCATTTATTTATTGCTCTTTCCGGGGAGTACATCTTTTAGGTCAAACGTACAACTTACAAAACGTCTCCGCCCAGGGTGGCCGACAACTTTTTCCAAGGAAAAAAAAAAAAAAAACCTAAATATTTTTTTTTCAAATCAAACGTTTACTTTATTCCGATTTCAAAATCTTCGTTCGGTTTGGAAATTTCAGAATTTCGGTTCGTTTGGCAATTTGCATACTTGGCAGCCGATCAGACGCCGTCATCGAATAACTTTGCTTCCGGACTTTCCCGAGCGTTATAAGGTCGCGCATTTACAAATCATTTTCCAAAGTAGGCGCACAGAGAACAAAAGAAAAATGGATAAGTGGTCTGGAATCAAGCCAAAACCTCAGCCTCAGAAGAAAGATTCAAAAGAAGCTAACAAAATTGATGACGCTACAAAACGTATGAGTAAATACAGGTACATACTGATGGCAGATGGAAAACAGCCATGTCATATATATATGCAACGAATGTTATAAGTAGATTTATAATAAAGTTAATTTTAAAGTGTTGTTCTGTTATATATTCTTTAATACTTGGCAACAATGGGTTTTATTGTGTTTTTATTGTGTTTCAAGTTGTGAAAAATGGGGCAGGCAACTTTATGGCTGGGCAGGCATTTTTTGTCTGCCCTGGTGTCTGCTAACTTTTTGTCACGACACTCTCTTTTTCACTCTCTCTCTTTCTCCATTTATCTCTCTCTCTGTCTCTCTGTCGTTATCCCTTTTGTTTTACTTTCACTCTTTCGTTCTCTATTTCTCCTTCCCTAAATTATCTCGCACATTCTCTCTTTTGATCCATTTTTTTTCTCTCACATTCTTCCCCACTCTTTCTCTCTCTCTTTCTTGCTCTCTCTCATTCCCGTTCCCCTTTTTGTCTCACATTTACTCTTTCCTTTTCTTTCTTTCTTTCTATTTTGTTTTCTCTCTCTCTCACTCTCCCTGTTCCCCTTCTTTCTTTCTCTCTCATTTTCTCTCTTTTTCTCCATTTATCTCTCTCTCTCTTTCTCTTTCTTTTACTATTTCCTTCTTTCTCATTTTCTCTCATTCTCTCTCTCCCTCTCTCTCTCCCTCTCTCTTGTTCTCAATTTTCTTTTATTTCATTCTTTCTTTTTCTCTCTATATCTATTTCACTTTCCGTAAATTTGTCTTGCTCATTCTCTCTCTTTCTTTATCCATTTCTCTCTCTCTCACTCTCCCTCTTCCCTTCTTTCTCTCTCTCTCATTCTCTCTCTTCTCTTCTTTATTTTTCCCTCTTTTATCTCCATTCATTTATTGCTCTCTCTCTCTCTTATTCTCTTTCTCTATTTTTTTCTCTCATTTTCTCTTTCTTTCTCCATTTCTCTCTCTTTCTTGCTCCCTCTCATTCTCGTTCCCCCTTTTGTCTCACATTTACTCTTTCTTTTTCTCTTCTTTCTTTTCATATCGTTTTCTCTCTCTCTTCCCTTCTTTCTTTCTCTCTCATCTTCTCTCATTCTCTCTCTATTTTTCTCTCTCTATATATATATCTCTCTTTTTCATTTTCTTACTTTCTCTATTTCTTTCTCTCTCATTCTCTCTATTCATTTATCTCTTTCTCTCTGTCAGTCTTGTTCTCCATTTCCTTTTTTCATTCTTTTTCTCTCTATTTCTATTTATAGTTCCCTCAATTTTGCTTGATCATTCTCTATCTTTCTTTATCTTCTCTCTCTCTTTCTCTCCTTCTCTCTCTTTCCTACTTTATTTTTGTCTCTTATCGCCATTTATTTATTGCTTTCTCTCTCTCTCTCATTCTCTTTCTTTCTCCATTATTTTCTCTCATTTTCTTTCTCCATGTATCTCTCTCTTTTTTATTGTCTTTCTTTCTCCATTTCTTTCTCATTCTCTCTCTCTCTCTCTCTCTTTCCGTGTAACTCTTGTTCTCCATTTTCTTTTTCTTTCATTCTTTCTTTCCTTTCTCTATATATATTCTCTTTCCCTCAATTTCTCTCGCTCATACTCTCTCTGTCATTATCCCTTTTCTCTATCTTTCTCTCTTGATCCCTTTTTCTCACTTTCACTTTCTCCTTTCTTCTTATTCGTTTTTCTTTCTCTCATCGTTCTCTCTATCTCTTTCTTACTTTCTTTTTCTGTCTGTTATTTCCACTTCCAATAAATAACCTGGTAATAACATAGTTTCAACTTCGTAAGTACTACAAGATAAGTTATTTAAGAAATGAAAAACTATTTAGGTGCCATTTTTTTAAGTCACAAAAAAGTAGTTCGCAGCTTAAAAAGAGTTGGAGACCCCTGCTGTAGAGTAACTATACGGGTAATAAATTATAGTAATAAATATGTTTATAATTCACACGTCTTTAAAGTAAAGAAAGCGAAAGAAAACACAATTATAAAAACATTCATAACGTAGACATCCTCGCGCAAGCACATTACAGCACTCATGACTTAAACCTGCCGGGCCAACAAGTAAATCAGCTTTTCTTCCCCAGTTAACGAAAAAGTAAACACAGCTTTTCAGCAAAAATGATTAGAAAGGTTTCTCAACAGCTGACATTCCAGCTTTCCACGCGAGTGACATTAATAAAGGTCGAAATGATGTCAGTGTCGAAGAGACGTCAAACGAGTCTGATGGCTTCCCGTCTCCTTACCGATGGTGGAGATGTGCCCAGTATCGAACTCTTTATCCGTGAAGCGACGCAGCATACAAGTCTTGCCGACCCCCGAATCACCGAGTAGAAGAATCCGGAATAAAATGTCGTACTGCTTCGCCATGACCGAGCGTTTGTAAAACTTGTTTTAATTGTCAAGAAATGGCTCTTCTTCCATGTTTAACATTCACCTGACGCCTAATTAGAATGCTGGCAGCCAGGCGTTGGATTCAGGTTGACTCGGAAATTCGGGGTTTTTCGTTTTTCGTTGTGACGTTGATGGAACAATCCAAGGTTGTTAAATGTTCGGTTGGTGGATTTGGCTCCCGATGAAAGCGCAAAACTATGTGTTTATTCTGAATTGGAATTGTTTAACATTTATGTGTGGATGACACATTTTTCTTCCCTTAGAAAAAACGCATCTTTGATGGTGTGAATTCCGATGGTGTGTGAATGTAGCAAAACAAATAGACTTCAAGTTTGACTTCTACTTTAGTCGTAAAGCAAATTTGTATTGTTACAAAATGCTTTTTTTCAACCACATGTCGTACAAAAAATATACTTTTAAATCAACAGTTGAACAGACATTGACAATTAAAATCCCCACAAATGACACCAAAAATATAACTGCAGAGGAACAATAATACACAAGGTATATATTTACTCACAAATGTCCATCCATCCATTATCTGCACCGCTTATCCTCAGTAGGGTCGCGGGGGTGCTGGAGCCCATCCCAGCTATCTTCAGGCAGTGGGCAGGGGGCAACCTGAACTGGTTGCCAGCCAATTGCAGTACTCACAAACAATGTTGCCTGTAATTTTCCACAGGTCTGAGCGTTCATACAAAGTCGGTGAGCAACGCTTGAAACAACAGTGAGCAACCATAATCCCAAGTGTGGCAAGATAAATAATTATCAAACATGTTCAAAACTTGACATCAAGTTACATTTTGCTGAGTTTCTGGCAATGCTAAATGATTTTTCTCTTTTGAATGAATTGACTCATGTACGATTGCAAAGGTTGTACGCCCTACAAACCTCGTTTGTTCTTACAATTTTTTCACAAGATATCCATTTATTTTTATTTCCTGACATATTTTGTCGCATAATATTAACATTTTTGGGGGCTTATTGAGTTGGTTGTAAGATACAGAACTGTACTTAATCACATTTTTTAGTGGAAGTACAATGTTGGCAACAAGATTCTCTTGATATAATTGGAAATTATTTGAATGCAACACAAACGTTTTCTTGTTTTTTCCATGTTTTTCTACTTTTTTAAAAAAAATCCTTTTAAAAAAAATCTTATTGTGTTTATTTTTTCCGAGCTGTTCCTTTTTTCTTTTTGTTCTCTATTTACTTTTTTCCTACATTTCTTTCTTTTTTTTCTGGCTTTTCTCTAAATGTTTCCTTCTTTTTTTCTCAGCTTTTCACTACTTTTTCATCTTGGTATTTTTTTCTTTTTTGTTCTATTCCCCCATTCCTTTAAGTCATTTTGTGCTTATTTTACATAATATTTGGTCGTGTTGGGATTAAAGAAGCAAAAACAACCCGAAGAGCCGTTTAGGACCCGAAAGAGCCGGTTCCTTTTAGTGAGCCGAGCCGAAGAAGCCGGTTCTCGACAAACTCTACTAACTTTACTCAACTTTGTTCTACTTCGACTCGACTTCAAAATACCGCATTTAGGACACAACGTCAGGGGAACCCGTGTATTTTGACCTTCATGCACTGTAACTTTGACTTAAGTCGCTTCTTAATTAGTAATTTTGAGCCCTGATTTTTGTGCGCTGGCTAGATTTTCTTGTGCGCTGAGAATGTGCGCGCAGTGCGCAATTGCGCACAGCCTAGAGGAGCACTGCTCACAAATGTCTTAGTGTCAATGTGAAAAGTGTGGTTGTCAAGGGGAATAGTGTCAATTGGTCCGTCGTGGCGAAGAGGGAGCTGAGCCAAAAGGCAAAGCTCTCGATTTACCAGACGACATTCCTGCCCTCACCTACGGTCATGAACTGTAGGTAATGACCGAAACAACACAATCCCTGATACATGTGGCTGAAATGAGTTTCCTCCGCAGGGTGGCTGGGTTCCTTCTTAGAGACAAGGTGAGAAGCTCGGTCATCCAGGAGAGACTCTCTGTAGAGCCGCTGCTCCTCCGCATGGAGAGGAGCCAGTTGAGGTGGTTCGGGCATCTGGTAAGGATGCCTCCTGGACGCCTCCCTCAAAAGGTGTTCCCACTGGCAGGAGGCCCCAGGGACGATCCAGGACACGCTGGAGAGACAATGTCTCTAGGCTGGCCTGGGAACGCCTCTGGATCCCGTCGGATGAGCTGGAAGAAGTGGCTGGGGATAGGGAGGTCTGGGCTTCCCTGTTAAGGCTGCTGGCCCCTGACCCGACCCCGGATAAGCGGAAGATAATGGATGGATTGTCAATTGATCTGGCACTATAACATTTATAACTTTCCCAAAACTTGTTGTGAATCACACTAATCACAGGAGAACCACGGGATATGATAATACATTCTGAGGTGAGGAACGCAAGGTGAAATTACTATATAGCAGGGGATAGAAACCTATAGTTGGATTGATTGATATTTTTATAGCAGTAGCTCAGGAGGTAGAGCGCTCGTCTTGGGATCAAGGGATCCCAGTTCGAATCCCGGCTCGTCCGTGTTACATGTCAAAGTGTCCTTGGGTAAGACACTGAACCCCTAATACCCCCAATAAGCAGGTTTGCAATACAAGGCTGCTATTGGGAAATGTGGAGCACATTGTAAAGCGCTTTGGGAAGTCATTGACTTGAAAAGCGCTATAGAAATGCAGATCATTTCATTTTCATTTCATTTTTCCGATTGGTCAAGTCATGTTTATTTGTGATCCCTAAGTCTCAGAGGGCAGCACAGACCACAGATTATTGCAAACCACAGACTATTATGACACCATCCCCTGATCTAAAACCTACATGAGGGCAAGGAAAAACTCAAAATCTCAACATGAGGTAAATGAAGAAACCTTGAGAAGGGGCCAAACATGAGGTCATCCCCCTTCCAGGATGACCAAGCTGCAATGGATGTTGTATTAACAAATAATACACAGATATTGTCAACAGGAAATATCATAAACTATAGAATAGAAGTGTGTTTTAAGCCTAAATTTAAACATTTCCACTTAGGTTGCAGATCGAATCTCAGAGGGCAGAGCATTCCGCAACACCGGGGGCCCGAAAGGACACCACTCTCGAAACTGCCGTTCTCTTTTGGCTTTAGTGGGAAATTAACAGAAAGGAAAAAAAATGACAGGTATGTCCCCTTGACAACCACACTTTTCACATTATTCTAATCATCTAAGATTTTTATGATTTAATATATGTCGATTTCATATTCACCTTGACTTCTCCCCCTCATTTTTGATTGTTTTTATTTTAGTATGGTATTCTCATCTCATCTCATTAGCTGCACCGCTTATCCTCAGTAGGGTCGCGGGGGTGCTGGAGCCCATCCCAGCAATCATCGGGCAGTGGGCAGGGGACACCCTGAACTGGTTGCCAACCAATCGCAGGGCACACGGGGACAGACAACTCACTCGCCCATTCACACCTAGGGACAATTTGGACCGGCCAATCCACCTGAAATGCATGTCTTTGGAATGTGGGAGGAAACCGTAGTACCCGGAGGAAACCCACGCAAGCACGGGGAGAACATACAAACTCCGCACAGGAAGTCTGGAGCTGGATTTGAACCCACGCAGGAGGTTCCCATGACATGAACTGTGCCGCACAAGCGCTAACCACTGCTCCGCCGTGCTGCCCCTAGTATGGTATTCGTTTATGGTAATTTCCTTATGAGTTCTAATCACTCGGTACTTCTGATTAAGATATGAAATAACTCAAACTAGAGAGAGGAATATACAGGGAGTGCAGAATTATTAGGCAAATGAGTACTTTGACCACATCATCCTCTTTATGCATGTTGTCTTACTCCAAGCTGTATAGGCTCGAAAGCCTACTACCAATTAAGCATATCAGGTGATGTGCATCTCTGTAATGAGAAGGGGTGTGGTCTAATGACATCAACACCCTATATCAGGTGTGCATAATTATTAGGCAACTTCCTTTCCTTTGGCAAAATGGGTCAGAAGAGGGACTTGACAGGCTCTGAAAAGTCAAAAATAGTGAGATATCTTGCAGAGGGATGCAGCACTCTTAAAATTGCCAAGCTTCTGAAGCGTGATCATCGAACAATCAAGCGTTACATTCAAAATAGTCAACAGGGTCGCAAGAAGCGTGTAGAAAAACCAAGGCGCAAAATAACTGCCCGTGAACTGAGAAAAGTCAAGCGTACAACTGCCAAGATGCCACTTGCCACCAGTTTTGCCATATTTCAGAGCTGCAACATCACTGGAGTGCCCAAAAGCACAAGGTGTGCAATACTCAGAGACATGGACAAGGTAAGAAAGGCTGAAAAACGACCACCACTGAACAAGACACACAAGCTGAAACGTCAAGACTGGGCCAAGAAAAATCTCAAGACGGATTTTTCTAAGGTTTTATGGACTGATGAAATGAGAGTGAGTCTTGATGGGCCAGATGGATGGGCCCGTGGCTGGATCGGTAAAGGGCAGAGAGCTCCAGTCCGCCTCAGACGCCAGCAAGGTGGAGGTGGGGTACTGGTATGGGCTGGTATCATCAAAGATGAGCTTGTGAGGCCTTTTCGGGTTGAGGATGGACTCAAGCTCAACTCCCAGTCCTACTGCCAGTTTCTGGAAGACACCTTCTTCAAGCAGTGGTACAGGAAGAAGTCCGCATCCTTCAAGAAAAACATGATTTTCATGCAGGACAACGCTCCATCACACGCATCCAAGTACTCCACAGCGTGGCTGGCAAGAAAGGGTCTAAAAGAAGAAAAACTAATGACATGGCCTCCTTGTTCACCTGATCTGAACCCCATAGAGAACCTGTGGTCCCTCATCAAATGTGAGATTTACAAGGAGGGAAAACAGTACACCTCTCTGAACAGTGTCTGGGAGGCTGTGGTTGCTGCTGCACACAATGTTGATCGTGAACAGATCAAAGCACTGACAGAATCCATGGATGGCAGGCTTTTGAGTGTCCTTGCAAAGAAAGGTGGCTATATTGGTCACTGATTTGTTTTTGTTTTGTTTTTGAATGACAGAAATGTATATTTGTGAATGTTGAGCTGTTATATTGGTTTCCCTGATGAAAATAAATAATTGAAATGGGTATACATTTGTTTTTTGTTAAGTTGCCTAATAATTATGCACAGTAATAGTCACCTGCACACACAGATATCCTCCTAAAATAGCTAAAACTAAAAAAGCCCCACTCCAACTTCCAAAATATTCAGCTTTGATATTAATGAGACTTTTGGGTTCATTAAGAACATGGTTGTTGTTCAATAATAAAATTAATCCTCAAAAATACAACTTGCCTAATAATTCTGCACTCCCTGTACATATAGTACTACTTATGTGTAATGTACATGCATGATTTAATGACATAAATACACAGGTCGGCCTAAAGGAATAATGACATTTTACCTTTAGTGAGACGTGACTTGAGCTGGTAGAGTGGAGTACCGGGTGGATGTGGGGATTTTTGTGAAGATTCGATTTCTTTGCCTATTTTTAATAATAAGTCAATTGTTGATAAGATTCGACAATAATTATTAGCCATTAGTGTGCCTTTTTCGTTTTCCTTGATGAGTTTTGTTTCCTCGGATATGAAGTTTTTTGCTCTTCCCTTTAGCATTACTGCAAATCTTGGGACCCATAGCCAATACAATACAACAAACGAAGTATTGTATCACAGACTCGCAACGCCTTCACGAGGCACACAGGATTCTAAACCGATCCAATAGGCATTGTGGGGGGTAGTTCAACCATTAGTATTTTGGCATTTTCGTGACGCTGGGACGCATCCAATAAGAGATAGACAATTTATAAGACGTTGTTCAATGGCGGACATGGATCTTAAAGATGAAACTCGAGTTTTGCAGCTTTCGGGCACGCAAATGATGTCGTATAGTGGGGGAAACGCTTTTAAGAGGAGCCGAAAAGACATTATACACTGTAAGGAGAAAACATCGTATCCGGGGATGAACTATAACTATACTTCCACTGTATTATTTCAAAGAACTAAACCACGTGTCAAACTCCCGGCCCGCGGGCCACGTCCGGCCAGCCGTGTAATCATATCCGGCCCGCAAGACCATTTTACATTATTGTTATTAATGGCCCGTCAATATGAACAACGCCGTCTCATCCCTGGACATCATATTCTGACGTTTTAGTCACTGTACCTATTCCTTCATATATGACGTATACTATACTATATACCAGGGGTTGGGAACCTATGGCTCGCGAGCCAGATATGGCTCTTTTTATGAGTACCAATGGCTCAGAGACAAATTTAATTGCATGCAAATTTTCTCCATCTTGTTCAAAACTTGAGCCGTTGATCCTGATCAGATACACGCAAAGCCAAACCAAAGCTGAATTACAAAGCAGTACTTTTCAGAATGTATAGGGCACGTTTTTACAATTCAGTCAAGGTGTCACACACAAAAAAAAAACTCCTTTTGTCTGTACAAAGCTAAAGAATCCTTTATATAAAAGCTCACTATATAATCTGTGTTTAGTGTTCAGATACTTTTTGATGAATCCACGGAACACATTGTAAATACGCCAAAACACAGGAAGAGAACTTAAAGTGATTTGATTGGGTGAGTGGGAGGGATTGGTGGAGCTATGCAAAAAGTGCAAGCACTCCCTCCCATCTCTCGCCCTACTCCGTCTGCGCCAAAGGTAAGCACATCAGGCTCCCCGTTCTCAGAATGTTGTGACGTTTTTACAAAATAATTTGTGTAGCATTTTCATATTTCGACTTTTGACAGGAGATATATTATGGTGAGCAAAATCTTTTGGGATATTTAAGTTTTTTTTAATATATACATTGACATAGGAGCCAAGGAATTTGAATGTTATTTTAATGTCAAGTTGTTTAAGTTCTAAGTTGTATAATTTAACAAGATATTTGTATTGACAGCAAAATAATAAATACTGTATAAGTGATTTAAGGTTTAAATTCAATATTCTGGTCTGTTTTTATTCATATTTATGTTCCAAAAACATTCAGTTTAAGTGTGTTCAATAAATGTTTATCCTGGTTGGCCCGCCACCTTAAGTGTGTTTTGAATTTTGGCCCCTTGTGCAATTGAGTTTGACATCCCTGCACTAAACCGAAAGCCAGACGAACACGCGCAGTCAGAAATGCATCCGATAAGGATAAAAGTTTTATTCAAGGGACGTCTTAACTTGCAAGACACCCGTTGGCAGTATGTACAACATACCTGTAATTTCCATGGAATGGAACAAACAAATATTGATTACATACACACTCGTTTACCTTTGAAAACGGAAAGGGGGAGGAAAAACAAAAAGAAAACGTTCCCTGCTCAAGCAAAAATATTTTCTCGGGGAAAGTGACACCCATTTCAAATAAAGCTATATACTACGCACAGAACCGAGAGTTCATTCCAAAAGAGAAACTTGAACTGTATTGTGTAACATTCATTATCGATCAGGTGCTTTTTTTTTTTTCTGATAGTGATTTTTCGAGAATAGAAAGAAGAAAACATCCGGTGGGGGAAAAGCCACCGGAACAAAAAGTTTGTCCTCTTCGAGCCAAAAACAGAAATGACATCTATCGTGAAGGGAGGGGTCACTATAAATAAGGGCCGTTTGGTTCAATTCCACACAACACGTTTATAACACAAGTTTCAGGCATCTACACTGAATATGTGGGATTTGCATAACATCACATTCTTCTGAGAGGGACAAAAAGATCTAAATTGCTGTATTTTCCGCACTATAGGGCACACCAATTTGGCCCAAAATTTGTAAGTGCGCCTTAGAAACCGCAGTATATGACGGGTAAGAAAAATTGCGTTACCATGCAAGGTTTGACAGTATTACCATATGTAAGCTATAATTGTTCAATAATGGATCCAATCCTAAACATTGCGGACTTAAATTGCAAATTTTCCTATGGGACGGGAATCGAACCCACGTAATGATGGTGCCAACACTTCACCACTAGACCACCAATGGTTATGTATGACATGCGACAAAGCATTAGACCATATCTCATTGTTAAAACTATCTTTGCTCACCAGAAACACTCAATTGCATAGTGCATTCTAATATGTCAAACAGTCTTTCCACTCCAACGCATGTTAGAGAATGGAGAAAAAGTATTTCAAGAAATACTATACAAGCTTTTTTTACATAGACATACATATTAAACAGAGAGGTTATTGGAAAGACTGTTTAACCTATAAGAACGCACTATGCAACGCAGTCTCGGGGCACCGTGAGTAAAAAAATAGTATAAATAATGCGATAAGCTCTCCTGTTATCTGTTCCGTTGGTGGTCTAGTAGTAATGTGTATACTAATCACAGCCACTACTTTGGTTTGATTCCCTTTGCATTGTTTATCGATTTGATCAATAATTGCAAAGTCATTGCTCAAATGGTATTACCGTAAAACCTTGTGTGGTAAGGCACACCTATCGTGACTATGTTTTTCTCTAACCACCACTCCAATTTCTAACCCAATGTCGCAGGATTTTGGTCTGCCACACATATTAATGCGTCGCTTTATTGCATTATTATGTCCCCTTATACAAAGAAACTTACAGCAGGCGCCTTATAGTCTGGCGCGCCTTGTTTATGATCAATATATGACCAAACCCTTTCTCGGGGGTGCGCCTTATGATCCGGAAAATACAGTGTATCCGAATAACAGTTTTAACAATATTGCCAAAGCAACTCCTCCCAATAGTTGCTGGTCGCGACCTAACGTTTCACTTTTGTTGACTCCTTTTAAATGAAAGTCGGTGCGAGGTTTGCAACGCGTCAAGTCCTTGGAAACTGCAGAGCTGCCTCACTTTGTGGGGGGGAAGGTGAACGGGAGGAGTGACGGGACGCTCGGGAAGGTAGAAGCATTTTATACACAATATATAATAGCACCTCTCTCACACAGTCTCCACCTGGCCTCCCGACTGAAGTAAGAAGGAGGCGGGGCCGAGTGCGCACAACTAAGGGGAATCTCCGGAAAAAAACCACGACGTAGTGGGCGGGGTCAAAAAAAAAAAGAAAAAAAAAAAGTCAGTCCAGGTCTAGCTGGGCTCCACGCGCAGCCTCTTCCTGGTTGGAGGCTCCTCGGGCTCCGATTCGGAGCTGGAGTCGGAGCCGCCGTCGAAGGCCGAGACGGCGCTCCCTTTGCGGTTGGTGTACAGGCTGCTGTCAGACGAGTAGTTGCTCTGCAGCTGATTGTTGCCTTTGGCCTTCTCCAGAGCTCGCACTGAAACACGAAAAAGCACGCTCGGTGAATGGGGCGCGGCCAGGATCGCTATTCCGAGCGCTTCGGCCGAAACTATCGAGGGAAAACTGATCTGAAACTGACAAAGCAATTCCTAAATCAAAAAAGTTTTATCGGTTGCTGACAAAAGATAAAACAAAACCTAGAAAAGGCCCGACATAAATTTCCCAGTAAAACGTTCCTATCAAAAGTTATGATTTTTTTAAAAATAAATGCACACTAAGTGCTCCTCGAGCCGATAGAGGGCAGTAGCGAATATACTCTCAACTTCAGTAGGCACAACCTAATAATAATAATAATAATAATTTCCTTGTATTGTCATTCTGTGTAACAATGTACACAGAACGAAATGTCGATTGCATCTGACCCGATGCAGCCGCAGCCAAGAGAGGGCGCCGCCGACCACTTTTTAAGTCTTAGGAATGACTCGGCCGGGGCGCGAACCCGAACCTAGCAGTTTAATCTGATGTAATCTTATTGCCCATGCACAGCTTAAACTTATATTTTGCATTTCCTTTCATTCATTTCAAACCAGTGCGGCAATTCAAAAAATGTAACTTTTTTTCATTGTTCACACTTTAGTTTGTATAGCATGGTGGTTTGGTTCAGGTGTAAAATTGCATTCCCGCAACTGTTAAAATGACACAGTTAACACATTCAATGCCAAACCTGAAAATCATTTTAGGGTGTTTTTTCCAAGATTTTAAAGCTTTGCAAAATATATAAATGAGTATGTTTACATATTAAACTTTTATTAAACTTCACGGACACAAATCCTGTAATTTTAAATCTTCACATTCTATAGGAATGAATAAAAGTATTAACATTATTTTTAATACAAAAGAAACATATCTACTTATTTTAAAGTTTATCAAATACCATAGGAACGAATACCAGTATTTTAATTTTTTTTAAAAGACACATATCCTGTGAGTTTAGGTAGTTTCACAATCCATCTGAACGAATACGAGAATAGCTTAATTTTGTTCCAATGACAATAACTCTTCTTATAAAAGTTATTTTCGTTTATAAAAATATCACTACAGACGCTTCCCTACTTACGACCATTCGACTTACGAAAAACGGAAGTTCTTTTTTTTTCAGGATGTCGAAAAACATCCGGACATGGCTGTAAGCTAGATTTCGTATTGTGTGCCTTTTTCCAAGTACAGGATATTACTGAAGTGCTTCTTTCCGCCGCTACCGGCGTGTGGCGCTGTGCTAGGTCACCCAGCATCCATTCCGAAGAAGAAATCCGCTTCCTCTTCCTAGTTTGTTTGTAAACACATTGCACTGTATCTCTAGCGCACAAAAACTTTGACATTTTTATTGTTTAATATCTGGTGCATCCATTCAATAGGGTTTGTGTAAACTGTAAAGAAGAGGCGAGCAGTTTCTTTTGAAATGAAAGTGGAATAAGAAAGCTGGATGCGGTTGAAAAAAACGGTCTGAACTTTTTTTTTGGGCCACTTTTTACCACGTAGGAGGACCTCTTGAAGCTTATCTTCCAAAAGTAAGTTAAACTTCACTTTATTTATTTTTATAGATTATATGAAATGTTTATTTGTTTAGTACAAAACAATACAGGTTACTTATATAAACCTTAAACATACAAAATATAGCACTGAAGCAACTTTCGAACAAATTCAATTTACGAACGATCGTCCGTAACGTAGTCGTTCGTACTCGGTTTGCACGACTTCAAATACAACGCTAGTCTCCGTTTTCCATCTTCCTTGAAATACGAATTCAACTCTGATTTCTATCGGTTCTACTGCATTTTAATTCTGCCGGAGTCGTCATAGGGTACGTACCCTGCTGTTCCAGCACGGCGTTCTGCTTCTTCAAGTCATCAATGTCTTGCTGGTGGGTGTGATTTTTTCGTCTCATGTATTGAATGTACTCGGTGGCTTTGTCGAGAATCTGTGCTCGGGAAGCCTGTTTAACAGAGCTCTGTCAGCAGACAATTTCAGAGAGACATTGAGGCAAAGATGCAGTGGAAACAGTTTCAATACAATCACTCACAATTTCTCATGTCAAATTAGGTACTGTTGAAAAAAAGAGCAAACAACATTTTCATTGTCAACAGCAGTAGCGGGAACCATATTAACCCCCTTTGCACAACAACAATGACTATTTTCAATATTAAGAGTGGTTAGATGGTATTCTTGCATTTAGGAGTGTGTTAAAACTCTTATCTTTGTACTAAATTAACAATCAAATATGAAATTAGCACATTCATGGCAGTATTGTTGAGAAAGTAGACATTGTGTAACAATTGACTATTCTATTCGAGACCGTTGTATATTACACCAGAGCTGAAGTGTGTGCATTGAAAGGAAACACTACGGAAGCCCGAACGATACCACTTGGCAAAATTTAGAAACACACTTCCATATTTTCTTGCATGAAAATGATAAATTTCAGCCAGCAACAGGACATGAAAGATGGTGTTAATCCCTGCGAGTGACAACAAAGTATAGTGTGGGCTGGATACACCGGAGAGGCTGAAAAGATCAAATAGCTAGAGTGGGTCAGAGCTAGTGTACGTGGCTAACTATAGCGGCTAGCGGGAACTGATACTAAAAAGGAGAGTAAATATTGTATTTGTCAAGTGTCAGCACCCAGAATCAAAGAACTCAGCGACGTTCACTTGCATGACCAGATGTTAAAGGGCGAGTCGCACTGAAAGATGAAGCAGCTAAAAACAAAAATAGCAGCTGGCGGCGAACAATAGCCTGGAGCCAAGTGGCTAAAATGAGTGGCTAGAAAACCAAACAGTGGAAAAAGTAGAAGATCCAGGAATCATAGAACTCAGCGACATTTGCTTGCATGTCTAGATGTGGAAAGAGTAACACTGAAAGATGAAGCAGGAGTAGCTAAGAACCACAAAAAGTGCTAGTGGCAAGCCATAGCCTAATTGGCTAGATAAGAAAACAGTGGAAGAAGTAGGAGAAGCCTGAATCACTAATAATGCTTGCAAGACCAGCTGCCGAAGGCGTGTGACACTGAAGGATGAAGCAAGCTTTATTTAACATGGAGCAGGTAACAATAACTGCTAGCCATAGCCTGCACACAGCTGGCCAACAAGACTGGCTAAAGAAGGAAAAAGTGCAAGAAAAAGTGGAAGATTTCCGAATCATGGGATTTTGCGACCGTTAAATGCAGGGTTCAGCTGCGTTCGGTATCTGGTTTTTAAGTGCGAAAAGCACCGAGCAATTTTTTGCAAAATGGTCATTCGGGCTTCTGTAATAGTCAAATATCAGCTTTTTCATTTCTCAACATACAAGTCTTTAAAAATATGTTTAAGATAGTAAATGCTTTTTTTGTATCAATAGTGTTTTATTCAAAAATAACCCCTTAACGTTCAAATAAAATTCGCCTAAAATCCTAATCCAAGATGCACTCAAAGTAAATGAATGCTGTTCTTGAACCATTTGTAGAATATGGATGGTTTTGGTGTCTTTTAAATGGTAGCAACCGAAATAATCATGCAAATGCTACAAGCGATAAGTAATCCAAGTGAGAACATGCAAGAATAGGTTTTTATTCTCGCTTGATTTTTTGGGGGGGCAATTAAATGTCTGCAGGTGAGTGTAGCGTGTGCATCTAAGCTGGAAAACAGCTGAGACAATGGCTTAAAGCTGGTACCTTGTCATATTTCATCAAAATCTTTGTTTATTGAACATTAAACATTTTTCTAAGGATAGGTTTAGGCCTTTTCAGAAGTGGCCATTTGGAGAGGACCAATTTACAACACAAACTTTCGCAACTGTGTATTTTACTTTGGTCAATTTTAGACATTGTAAAAGAGTTGCAAGTGTTTGACTTCTCTTTCTGTGTTTCTATCACTGTTGTGTACACTTGCGTGTAAAAATGGTGCAAAAACCTAGTGTCATTACGCACTTATTTCACGATCTAATTTGAATAGAATATGTATGTCTTCATATCGATTCTTTCAGAATTTTTGTGGCTAATAATGTGTCAATTATCATTTGAAACAGTCACTTTTGGCTAAAGTAATACGGAGGTAAATGAGGCGTCCTTTTTAGTCATACAGGCCCGTATAGGCTAAGGTGAGATGTGGACCGTGATAAAAGAGCATGCAATTTGCCAGAAATGATGTCAATTGAAAGTTCAGAGGCAAACGACCTATAGAAAATCATTTTACAAGTCTGTTTATTTGTAAACAATTATGGGGATAAAAAGAACAGCGAGCAACAAGGAACGTCCCTGCAGAGAATGCTTTTCGGCAGATTTATTTTCATCTATCGCCATTATTATTATTATCGTGTGCTTCGTGGTACGTAAATATTCTACACAATTGGATTCAATAGACTCTTCCAGATGTAAGAAGGCCATGGTTGCGTACTAGCATTAAATGCTATGCCAGATTCATAGTTTTCGGGTATCTTGTTTCAGACTGATCGTGATGAGTACCGTATTTTTCGCACTATAGGGCGCACCGGGTTATAGGGCGCACCCCCAAAAAATAGTTTTTGGTCCTATATCTTACATACATAAGGCGCACCGGATTATAAGGCG
This sequence comes from Urocampus carinirostris, assembly GCF_059441175.1. Taxonomy (NCBI): domain Eukaryota; kingdom Metazoa; phylum Chordata; class Actinopteri; order Syngnathiformes; family Syngnathidae; genus Urocampus; species Urocampus carinirostris. The sequence goes on along the minus strand of NC_142363.1, from coordinate 29,141,686 downwards.
CTACAATGGGAACGTCGACAAAACAGTCAGATGATTCAGTCAAACTGATTACCCCCTTAACATTCCCAAAGCTTGCAAAGAAGCAAATACGTGTCGTAGACACGCGCGGATGCTATGTCCGTACGATGTCACTCAAATGCATCGTTTCAAATATCATTCGGAAGGTTAAAGTCTTGGGATTCAAGAAATGCCAACCATTCCTTAGTTTCTATTTTCTTTTTCGCTCGCAACTTTACTGTTCATATGACAATAAACACTTGGAATTGAGTTTAATTCACTCAACTCATCACAGAAACATCAAGATCGTTCTAAAACAAGATACCGGGAAAATATAAAGCCGCATAGCTCACCTAAGTTCTCACGTTCAATAATGATACGCAACCATGGTCTTCTTACAACCGTGAGTGAAGTAAATCCAGGAGAGTAAAATATTTACAAATACAGACTAATGAAACATGTTTCTTTATGGCGTACTTATGCAAACTTGCTAATCACAGTCATCTTTTTCGGCCAATTGCAGGGTTTGTTTTGGCCCTCTAGCCAATCCGAGGCTCCGAATAACTTCAGCCAATAGCGATCGATTTAACTGATGATTGACACATCTTTTTCGGCCAATTGCAGGGTTTGTTTTGGCCCTCTAGCCTATCCGAGGCTCCGAAAACCTTCAGCCAATAGCGATCGATTTAACTGATGATTGACACATCTTTTTCGGCCAATTGCAGGGTTTGTTTTGGCCCTCTAGCCAATCCGAAGCTCCGAATAACTTCAGCCAATAGCGATCGATTTAACTGATGATTGACACATCTTTTTCGGCCAATTGCAGGGTTTGTTTTGGCCCTCTAGCCTATCCGAGGCTCCGAATAACTTCAGCCAATAGCGATCGATTCAAATGATGATTGACACACTGGTTAGCCAATGAAACGCCGGTATATAAATCCCAGCATACACCGCGGACTACTCCACGTTCGGGGGAAAATCGAGTCGGCGGCTGTTGCGTAAGTTGCGAGACCTTGCGACTTAATATTGAGCCATATATAAGACGCACTGTATTATAAGGCGCATGGTCAGCTTTTGAAAAAAAATTAAGACTTTTAGGTGCGCCTTATAGTGCAGAAAGTACGGTACATTTTGAAATGAATCCTAAGATTTGAATCGTTCCAATGATTTGTGGCATCACGTATTTCAGTGACTAGTGACATTGCTTCTCAAGAGAAACAGAACGTTAAGGGGTTATTCAAGTCATTTTACATCAGTGGGGCTTGATATATGCAACACACTGGAACTTCAAAAAGTAGTTTGTGTAACTTCTCATCCCTGCCGAAATTCAGGGTTTAAGCATCCAATTTCCATCTCATAACTAACTCTATTGACTTTGGTGTGGGATCTGCGCGACAAGCTTTTCCTGTTATTAAAATGTATTCAAAAATGACGACACGAAAAAAAGCAAAGAAGGTTGGGACGTACATTTGCCCTCACCTTTTCCCCCTGCAGTGCAGGCACGGAATCTCGTAAACCGTGAAAGCTGTCCTTGATGTGGTCCCTGCGCTTGCGCTCCAGCGCGTTGTGATGTGCTCGTTTGTCCGCCTGCAACAGACGCACTCAATGACATTTTGCTCCGACGACATCACGTGGCAAACGCCGGCAGTGCGGGTCGGGGGAAAATGCTGACTTTGCGCGTGACAACGTGTCACTTTTTACTTACGACGATGTTGAAAAACAAGCCCAGAATAAAACTGTTTTACTCAAGAGTCTAAGACAGACATAAGCTTTTGCGCCTAGACAAAGTATTGGGCTACCACCACTTCCACACACTTTTGTATAGCTAAAAGAAAATAAACCATTTTCAATGAATCAATACATTCATGATGTGGAATCAATTTTTTTCAAAATTTTATATTAGAAAATTATAAAAATGAAAAGTAGGTGTTGTCCTCCGTTTTCTCAGCTCAACCAACCGACTACAGAAGTTCCCAGATGACTTCTGAATGATCCAAAGTCAAAGTCTCTGTCTAGATGCACCAGCTCTTTGATGGGCTCAGAGGTTTGTGAAAGGAAATATTAGCATTACGAAGACCAAAGAACACACCAGGCAAGTCCAGAATAAAGTTGTGGAAAAGCATATCTCCCTCACTGTGTGAGCAATAATATCCATATGGAAAAAGACTACAACTACTGCAAACCTACCAAGACCCAGCCATCACTCTAAACATTCAGCCCAAACAAGGAACAAAAACTAATCAGAGAAGGTAACCAAGAGGCCCCTAATCACATGTGATGACCTGCAGGCATACACAGCTGAAGTGGGACAATCTGTGCATAGGACAACTATTTGTCATACTCTGCATGAATCTGCCCTTAATGGAAGTGTGGCAAAAAGAAAGCCTTTTCTGAAAGAATGCCATAAAAGGAGGTTTTCAAGAAGCCACATGGGAGACACGAACATTTGGAACAAGATGCTCTGGTCAGATGAGGCCAAAATTGAACTTTTAAGGCTGAATGCAAAGTATTACATTTGGCGTGAGAGTAATACTGCACATCACTCTGAAAACACCATCCCTACTGTCAAACATGGTGGTGACAGCGTCATGCTCTGGGGTTGCTTTTCTTCATCAGAGACCAGGAAGATCATTAGAATTGATGGGAAGATTGATGGAGCCTAATACCGGGCAATTCTGTTTGAGTCTTCCAACAGGGAGAGTCAACAACCCGTAACCTAAATCCACAATAGGATGATTTAAAACTAAAAATCTAAAGGCGTTAGAATGACCAAGCCAATGTTCAGACCTCAATTCTATTGAGCAGATGAAGTGCCCGTTGACCTGTTCTGAAAACAGCTCACCAGTGTTGGGTCATAGTGATTTTCTAGTAAATGCTTTTTTTTTTAGGTGGTTGACCGAATCTGTTAAACCATTCTTCTAATAATTAACCAGGTAATAACATAGTAACAACATTGTAATAATATGAGTCATTTCACAAATGCATATTAAAGAGGGTGCCCTTTGCACTAATTTGTTACAAAAAGTAGCTCTCTGCTTAAGAGCATCTAGGGAGATAGCTGAAAAATGCTGTGCACAAATGTCCATCATCAAACTTTGAGGAACTGAAGTTATTTTGTAAGGAAAAATATGCAAATATTTCTGTTTCAAGACGTGCAAACCCGAAAAGATTTGTGGCTGTGATCGCAATCAAAGGAGTTGAACAAATTATCAACTCAAAGATGGCCAACTATTTAGCCAAGCCTACTTTTTTTTTGTTAGCTCAATATCAAATGTTGAATACATGTGGCTTGTTTTTACGATTGTTTTTTGCTACGCTCACATTACAGTGAGCTGAGGCGTTTTAAGGTCCTGAGTTTTGGACACGAGACCGAGGTTCGCAAAAACAAAAACAGAAATTGCCTCATCAAAAACACGAACTGTACTAAATTCTAGCAATGTCAATTTTAATCCTGGCCTGTCTGTCTAGGGCAGCAATGACGAGTTGACATCATCGATAAAAAATGATAATAAAAATGAGTGTTGCTCAATTTTGGAAAAATATTACAATTTTTAGATTAGTTTTGCAATATTGATGCAATTTTGAATTTTAAAAGCGCCCTCTTCTGGGGAGCTTTGTTATAGTCGCGGTGCATAAGTGGCATAGCGCGCTTTATTGGCTAGTGCCGTGAAGACTTGCCTCGGATTGGCCGGCGCCGTTAAAACCTAAACTGTGACAGTTCTGGTTGGCCAAACACTCCATCACTCAATTAATAATTTAAAATTATAAAATAATTCAATTTCAGCCTAGATATGGCTGATATAAGACTACTTGCAATGTATCATGGCGGTAGATAGGTGACGCGCGAATGAAATGGAGTCTGAGTCGCCTCGGTAAGATTCAAGTAACGTTTAACCTGATACAGTTGTACATTTTATACGCGTATGTTTCGCTACAAGAGCTTGAGCGTTATCCCAGACAGTATTTGACAAATTATTTGAAAACAAATTTGTGCAGTCCGAAAAACAAACGTTGGTTGATCAAGTTGTTTAATTTCAAAGAGTTCAGAATCGCGAAGTTCTTTTGTAACTTCATTTGCAGTTGACCACAGAATGTACTACACAAAATGCAAATGTTTTTAACTGTTCCAATGTTGCTAACGAGCCTGTTCTTGGTTTAATTTTAGGTTATTTGCTTGTCCCTAAAAACATGGACATTTTATTTATGGATTCATGTCTTTACTGACAAAGCGTGCCTAAATGGTCTTACATTTTTATTCAATAATTGTACGAAATCCCAGTATGTTCGATAAGATACGTATTTTTCATTGTATGCATTTTTCTTGTGTTTACAGTTATTGATTTATTTCTATTGAAGAAAAAAAATAACTTTCCGGTTATTCAACGAATCGTTTCAATAGTCCTGACCCCACCTGCTCACTTTTAACAACACATCTGGTATTGTGTCCACAAATTTTGCACGCTATAAAAAATGCATTCATACACAAAAAAATGCTCTTAAACTTGAGTGCACAACATCAAGTGGATGAAGGCTTGACAGGCCTGCTAGCAGTGTGTGGCTTTATGAGCAGCAGCTTAAACAAGTGAGGGGGAGGGGGAATCTATGAAATCCACTGAGATATAGATCGAGAGAGGATGTTGGATCATGTACATGCACACGTCGACTAAATCACCGTGTAAACATAACAAGATATAGATATAAATCTTTTTTTTTTTTGCATGAATATGGAAGAAAATACTGTGCTGAAGATGCAGATGGAAAACAAGGGGGCGTGGAAAAAAACACACACTCAAACGCCTTTAAAAGATCGTGGTCACGTTTTCTAGAGTCAAACTGGCGTCTCAGAAAAACAATCCACAATTATTTCGATTTAGAAGAAAAGATTCAGGGAAAAAAACGACAATAATTCGACGCAAGACGCCATGTCTGTTTTTTAAACCCCTGCAGCATTAGGTTAGCAAATTGGGTCAATGGATTCCAGTGAAAAACCTTATTGTTGTCCGGATTTTGTGTTAAACGACCCGAAGGTGTATTCATATGTATACACATGCACATTGTTGGTGAAATCGGTAAGAAATCGGATGACGTAATAAAGATCCAAGGAAAGTGAACGCTCTCCGATGGCCTGACCTTGCTCTTGGAGATTAGTCGTGCATTGTATGTTGAATCAAATGCAGTTTTAAGATTTGATTTTGATATTTAAATCATAAGACCCGTTGAATAAATATGTATAACACGAAGGGAAAGAGAGGGGGGGGATTTTTCAACAATTCCACGCCAAATCGACGCCACCACTGCACCTGGTGCATTGTTTGCCAATTGAATAATACTTTATCACCTTTGTTAGATTTTTTTCGTTTAAATTAGCGTTCGAAAATCGGCGATGGAAGCTACAAGCTAACCTGGCTAACTGGAATAGCCGCGAGCGGAACGAGGCGACAAAAGTTGCTGTCTAGCTAGTAGCATTTTCGGATAGATAGAAGAGAGGGGGGGAAACTGAGGCACCGTACATCGCTGTCCACTTCGATGTCATCGTTTTCGCTCATTCTTCGGTAAAGGGGGTTTGCGAAAAGGAAAAACAAGCAGCTGTCAAAACCAAAATAAAAGCAGCGGTGGAGCGGAGGCAAAAAATAAAAAAAAAATCTTGCGTGAAGCTCTGCTTACAGCAGAGACATGACGACGAACGCTTGTCCACACGTGATTCGCCTACACATGGATCAGAAAAGTGGCAGAGCGCATGCGCGGGGGAAAGGAGAGGATTTCGGGTAATGAAGTATGATACACGTGAGTCTTTCACGTGAAGCCGTGTTTCTAAACTACCTTACCCACAACACAGTATTTTGGGACATGCCCACTAACGTATCAACGTTATCTTCCCGTACCAGCCTGCTTCCTGCAAATACGAGAACTCGGGAAATTTATCATGGAATGCATTTTAAAACGAGTTCCTTTTCATATTTGGTGACATAAATAGAAAATGTTGACCACTTTTGAATGAGTTATGCCCTTTGCTCGCTGAGAAAGTCACATTGTTGGAGGGGCGATTTTAAGTTCAGAGCTATTGAATGTCTGGCTGGTTCATCCATCTTTCTACTATCTGCACCGTTTATCCCCAGTAGGGTCGCGGGGTGCTGGAGCAATCTTCGGGCAGTGGGGAGGGGACACCCTGAACTGGTCACCAGCAAGTTGCAGGGCACACAGGGTCAGACAACTCGCTTGCGCATTTACACCTAGGGACAATTTGGACTGGACAATTAACCTGACATGCATGTTTTTGGAATGTGGGAGGAAACCGGAGTGCCCAGAGGAAACCCACGCAAGCACGGGGAGAACATGCAAACTCCTTACATGATGGTTTGCTTTCATGACCTCAGAACTGTGCTGCACACGCGCTAACCACTGCGCTGCCATGCTGCCCTCTGGCTGGTTAAAAACATTAAAATAGAGGTAACATTTCAAATTAAATTATGATAACATTTTAATAAAAATATTTCGCTAAATGGGGAATGAGGTGTGCTAGGAATCAAATGGACGGAACTATTTCAAGAGAGTAAAGTATTTCCGACACTGCGTTGTTCACATTTTTGTTTTGTCTTCCTTTATTTTAAATATATATTTCAGCTAGCGTTTATCATTATTTGTAAAACATTTAATGTACTTATATAATAAATATCTTGAAAAAATACTTGGAAAATATAAAGAAATTCTAAAAAAAAATATTAAAAACTGAGAAAATGTTTTGAAAACCACTTAAAGGGACAGTGTGTAATATTAGGTGCTTCCTAGTGGTACAAAAACACTTTCATTCAGTAAAAAACAAAACATTGATTTGAATTCTAGGCCAAAATACATAAAATTACATACCAATGTAATAAAAAAAAATCATGGTTCGGGGAATTTGTATTTATTAAAAAATATATTTACAGTATATGTAGATTTTTGCATTTTTATTTAATCATGAATGCATATCCTTGCTGTTATTTAAAAAAACATGTGCCCTTTTTTTAAAATAAAAAAAAAAAATCAGTTTTTAAAAAGCTATATTTTGGGGGGGGGGCTTTAGCACCCACCAAAACAGGCTGGTTACGCCCCTGCATTGTCATGACTTGGTTCTTAAACACTGATCTAAACCTTGATCATTGTAATACAGTATTACATCAGCTAACACCGTTAATGGGGGGCACAGGCCTCTCCGTAAAAGCCCCCAAACTTACCTCGAGATGACGTCTTTATCGAATGAGAGTACACGGTCGTAACAAAATAACAACTACAGATCTAGAAATCAAAACGCAAAACACGGAATTGCAGTAGAATGAATGGTGTTTATTGTCCTTATACAAAGTATAACAAAATTGGAAGGCTTTCCTTTAAGTGTAAGAAAGCGATTTTGAGAGCTGCTGACTAGCTGCCCAATAGCATTGGGTATCCTTGGATTGAGCCAGGTCTTTGCCACTGTTAAAAACACAACTGTCCTGAATCTAGCAGTTTCCCACAAGTTGTAGCTCCAGGTCAACCGTTACATGATACAGGCTTGGTGGGGGTCGCTTAAGAGAATTTTTAGCCTTGCCGTAGCAAAAGGCTGGACCTGCAGTCTCGCTATTGCTGAGAGTACACGGTTGCAACGAAATAACAATAGATCTGCAAATATAAACACAAACCAAAGGATTACAGTTGAATGAACGGTCTTTATTGTCATTATACACAAGTACAACAAAATCGGAGGGATTCTCCTTTCAGTGTAAGAGCGATTTTGAAAGGTATCCTCGAATTGAGCCAGGTTTTGGACTTCTTGAACAATTTCAGTTATTACCTATGCATCTTGCTGATGTTGAAAGCAACATGTATTCCAGCCTGGTCAACCTGGAAAGGGGGATACCCTCATGAGCAATGTTCCCTGTAATTTTCCACGGGTCTGAGCGTTCACACAAAGTCGGTGAGCAACGCTTGAAACAACAGTGAGCAACCGTAATCCCAAGTGTGGCAAGATAATTCATGATCAAACATGTCCAAAACTTGACATCAAGTTACATTTGGCTGAGTTTTTGGCAATGCAAAATGATTTTTCTCTTTTGAATGAATTGACTCATGTACGATTGCAAAGGTTGCAGGGCCTACAAACGTCATTTGTTCTTACAATTCTTTCACAAGATTTCCATTTATTTTATTCCTGGTATGTTTTGTCGCATAATACTAATATTTTTGGGGGCTTATTGAGTCGGTTGCACGATACACAACTGTATTTAATTAAATTTTTTAGTGGAAGTACAATGTTGGCAACAAGATTCACTTGATATAATTGGAAATGATTTGAATGCAACACAAACCTTTTCTTCTTTTTTACGTGTTTTTTTTCTACTTTTTAAAAAAATTCCTTTTAAAAAAATCTCTTTGTGTTTATTTTTTCCGAGCTGTTACTTTTTTCTTTTGTTCTCTTTTTACTTTTTTCCTTACATTTTTTTCTTTTCTTTTTTTCTGTCTTTTTTTCTAAATTTTTCCTTCTTTTTTTTCTCTTCCTTTTGTTTCTTTTTTCTCAGCTTTTCACTACTTTTTCATTTTGGTATTTTTTTCTTTCTTGTTCTCTTCCCCCCTTCCTTTAAATCATGTTGTACATAATTTTACATCATATTTGGTCATGTTGGGATTAAAGAAGCAAAAACAACCCGAAGAGCCGTTTAGGACCCGAAAGAGCCGGTTCCTTTTAGTGAGCCGAGCCGAAGAAGCCGGTTCTCAACAAACTCTACTAACTTTACTCAACTTCGTTCTACTTCGACTCGACTTCAAAATACCGCATTTAGGACACAACGTCAGGGGAACCCGTGTATTTTTACCTTCATGCACTGTAACTTTGAATTAAGTCGCTTTTCTTAATTAGTAATTTTGAGCCCTCATTTTTGTACGCTGGCTAGATTTTCTCGTTCGCTGAGAATGTGCGAGCAGTGCGCAATTGCGCATGCGCGCAGCTTAGAGGGAACACTGCTCATGAACACCCCCTTTTTAAGATTTCATATTTTCCTCGTACTAAGGTTTGAGTTTTTCCTTGGCGGCATGCAAGTTTTAGATAAGGGGATGCTGTCATTTTGGCCTGTGCAGTCCTTTAAGACCGTCACCCAGGGAGTTTTTAGGATTAAGGGTTCTACAAATAAATGTGACAGAATGAATTCGAGAAACAGGCCCTTTGGATGTCGTCACCCCGAAGTAATACAAGACCAGTGGGGCAAATAGTGGCTGGTTTGACACAATAACAGGACACTTCTCTCCATGATTATGAGGCCAGATGGTGTGCCTAGCTCACTCGGAGTTGCCCTCCCCCACTCATCATCTTTGGCTCCATGTGCCCATTAAATAAAAGCCACTACTCCTTGCTTTTTACAGCATACGTGCATCGATACTTGTAGTAAATGGTACTCATGTCTATGTTTCTTGCACAATGATGACTGCACTATGTTTACTGCTCACCTTGCACAATGTTGACTATTTTTTTGCACTATGATGACTATTTTTGCACCAAATGCATATTGCACAAACCCTTACGATACCAAACTGTATGTAACATCCTACATGCCGACATTTCTTGTGTAAATTTTGTGTAAATTATAACTATAACCTTACCCTCCTTGTTTTATAACCTTATCTTCTGTTCCTTTATTTTCTTGGCTTTTTTACCTCACTGTGAATGTGTGAAACTGGAGTGTCATGCCCAATTTCGTTGTCACAATGTGTTAACCCATTTTGTAACAATGACAATAAAGGTATTGGTAAAATGGCGGCGCCCTCTGTTGGCTGCGGCTGCATCGGCTCGCTACAACGGGTCAGGTGTATCGACATTTCGTTCTGTGTACATTGTTACAAAGAATGACAATACAAAGGAAATTATTATTATTATTATATTCTATTCTCTTCTCTTCTATTCTATAATAGCGCAGTCGTTGTTTTTTATGCATGCAGAATGACGTGGCGAGCAGAAAAAAAATGTATTCAACAGGGGTTATCGATCCCTTTGAAGCTGAGCGTTACTTTTTTCTTTCTGATCAGATAAAAGGGACAACGGTTTTATATCCATTTCTAAACCAACACTGCGTTATTACTATCTTATTAACAAAGAAAGGGGAAAGACGAAAAGGGAAAAAGAAAGAAAAACAAGAAAGAAAAGAAGGAAAAAGAAAGACAAATAACCACAAAAAAGAAGAAACCCCCCAAAAAACGAATAGGAAAAAAGAAAGAAAAAAAACATGAAAAGAACAACAAAATACGAGCAAACGAAAACAAAAAATCTATAAAAAAGGCGAGAAAAAGACAGGATTTTGTTGTTTGAGTTCCACAGCAGCAAGATGCCTGACAAATAAGTACAAGTTTCTCAACCTATGAAGATGAAAACCACCAGGACTTGCTAAATAATACACACAGCCCCTTTAACTACAGGGGAATTTATTGTCATGATTTGTCAATTGCCCTTACCTGCGCTCACTCTTTCAGCCCCAGCTGCCACTCGTTCCCTAATTAGTCCTCCTCCTATTTAAGCAAGTTATTCTCGTTAAGTCTTGGTCAGTTTGTCAGCGAAGCTATGCACAAGCAAGGCAAACATTTTTGACTCTGGCTCCCATTCTGTTCCCGGGCTGTTCTTGTATCCTGCTCGATTTCGTCCCCTGTTTCCTGTATCGATCCTCTGTCCCTGGCTTCCCGATCGTCTCCGGTTACCTGACTTGTTCCGATCTCCGACCACGCTCCGTCTCCCGTCCCGGCTGCTCGACTTGTTCTGATCTCCAATACACGCTCCGCTCTCCCGTCCCAGATAACAGACTTGTTCCAATCTCCGACCACGCTTCGTCTCACGTCCCGGCTGCCCGACTTGTTTCGATCTCTGACCACGCTTCGTTCACGAGGGCTTACCGCTCCTCCTGCCTATCGAGCACCAGATCACGGTCTTTTTCCTCTCATCCTGACTTCCCCTATCCCCCAATAAAGCATTGTATTAAACATTACGCATTTGGGTCCACTGCTTGTACCGGTCGTGAGTTATTTTACCCATTTTTTTCGTTTTGTTTTTTACAAATGCGCATTTGATCTTGGTGAAAGCAAGAATATTAAGGGGAGATAATCCCCTCACAAATTTTTATGTAATCAAATCTTAGATCCCTGAATTCTAATTAGATGTGAGCCTCCAAGTGATCCTTAACCCTACAGCTAAGGGACATTTTTGATGCCATTAATTCCCTTCTCAAGGTTTCTTCTATTCCTCATGCTGAGGTTTTTGAGTTTTTCCTTGCCCTCATGTAGGTTTTAAATCAATAGCAGTCTGTACAGTACTTTGAGACTTTTTGAAATGTCTTGTGATTAAGGGCTATATAAATAAACATGACGTGACATGACTACCGGAAATTCTGGACTATAGAGCGCACCTGATTATAAGCCGCACCCACCACATTTTAAGAGGAAAATCGATTTTGTACATACACAAGCCGCACCTGTATATAAGCCCCATGCGCCCACATTAGATCATGTGACACAACCACAAAACTAATCCGGCTTTCGTAAGTGAGTGTAAAGCAGACAGCCCAAAAACCACAGCCGGCACAAGGAATAGAAAATGATACCGGTGCTTAATGTTTGATGCAGACCTCCAGAGTCCGGGTCCCGTTGAAAATAATCCAAGGAAAACAAATGTATATTTCCAAAGGTAAGGGTGGGAAAAATATATATCCACTATTGTCCGTTGCGTCCACAAACACGTCTCGCCTTTACTCCACTTCCCGTCAGCCCCCGTGGTTTTCGCCCCTTCTTTTTGATTCGCCCGTGGAAAACACATCAGAATAAGTCTCTAAAATAAATACATTACAAAAATATACAGTTGCAAATACATATTATACATGGTTACACATATTTACAAAGAAAGACAGTACACCGAGAGAGTTTTCAAAGCTTTAATAATAATATTATAACTTTCGTCTCAAACCGTGCCTGTAAAGGGTAGCAAAACGCTACTAGGAACACGCTCGCAACACAATAAAAGGTTCTGTTAAGAAAATATTCGGTACTTGTAGAAACCACGGCTAACCATACTCATCTTCCTCCTTATAATTGACTTCTCCACTAACAATAAAAAAGTGTTGATTTGGTGCCACTCGTGTCCCTGGTGTCCCTTCATGTGTCTTTCCCCTAATAAATAAAGTTTTTTTGAAAGATGAATGTGTAATGCGCTCAAGACCACCTAAGAAAAAGCTTCATTTAACTGTACTTGATATTTTTTGTTACCATTTTGTTTTTTTTAATTTATCAAAATATTTATCACATTTGTGTGCCGCGTGCCAAACTTGTCTCTTTGAGATGCACTCGAATAAACTCTTCTTTTTTTCATTTTTCTTCGGGTTAGGATTAGCATTTGGACTGTATTTGAATCATTCCTTTTCTCACTTTCACCATTTTCATACAACAATTAAAGAAAACCTCGAGCATGCGCAATAATTCACTCTACTCCTCCACCTTTTTTTCCTCAAGCTTAATAAGCTGCGTGGCCGGGACACCCATAAAAAAAGTGAGTCAAAAGCAAATGGGCGTGGAGGAAAAATCTATATAAATGCTCTTTGAACTCAGTTGGGCATTGTAAACACATACTTAAGAAAATATATTGAATTTTAAACTTTTTAAGGACACCTCAAACTACGCACCCCACCTTTAACTACAACAAAAAATGTGAAATTTTAGATCACATGTGTCAAACTCATGGCCCGCGAGACAAATGTGGCCCGCCATATCATTATGTGGCTGGTGAGAAAATGCTGAGAAGCTCAAGAGAAAAATAGGCGTCAAACAATGACATGTAGTTTTAAATAAAACGCAAATCCTAAAGCTGTAATTGCAGACAACCATTAATTAACCAGAGAACATTGGGGAAAATAAGCCTCTTGTTCTTTTAGTTTAACTAAAAGTCAATGAGGAAAATACAAAGTTTAAAAAATAGGACTTGGGTGTCTTTGTAGAAGTTTAAAGAAGCTTTAAGCTCATGACTATAATAGATAATATACATATATATATATATATATATATATATATATATATATATATATATGTATATATATGTTGTCATGATTACCCATTTGACTCACCGCTCCTTTGGCACCAACTGCCTCGGACTCTGATTGGCTCCCTGTCTGTTTCAACCCACTCCTATCTGTCCCCTTTTGTCAGTCCGTCTGCGAACCTCAGTTTACACTGGGCAAGCCTTTTTTGTGATGATTGCTGATTCAGGGCACCTGTGACTGCCCAAACGGCACCAACAGCCCTGAGCGCTGATTGGTTCAGAGACTCTTTTTAAACCCCCGGCTTCCAAGAGCCGTCAGACCGTTTGCAAACCTATACTCCCAGCTAGGCAAGCTCATACCTTCCGACATTTTCCTGCCCTGTTCTCTCCTGCATGATACCGGTTGCCGACCTGTTTCTGGACCCGTTTCTGCCCTGCTCTGCCATCCCGGCCACCGACCTGTTTTGCCCTGTTTCCTGCCTGATACCTGTTGCCAACCTCTTTTCTGGACTCGATACCGCCCTTGCTCTCCCGTCCCGGCTAGTGACCAGTATCCCTGCTGCCTACTATTATCCTCGCTCGACATATATAGTATGTGTTGCAAGCCCTTATAAGCCTTAAAATATGCTTTTAATCTTTTGCGGCTCCAAACATAAGTTTTTTTATTCTAATTTGTTCCAATATGGATCTTTCAACATTTTGGGTTACCAACACTGGCTCCAGGGCCCCTCAGCTCTTTGTATTCTAATTAATAATCATCTGTACACTCACGAAAGAAATGCTTTGAAACGTTGGTCCTTAATCTCCACCATGCTAGTAGAGATTAGGCAGCCACCAAGTTTGAGCTCTTTAGTCCCTCATGTGAGTCGCAACTAATGTGTTTGTTTACTAAAGTTCGGAAGACAAAAGTAGACGTCTTCTGCCAAATCGCCTCGTGGTTGCATAACAAAAAATGGGGCCTCTGTTTGCACATGCACGGCCTTTTAGGGGGTACAGTACATCGCATTCCAGGTTGGGGACCAACGCTAAGTATCTCCATGAAGTTCTAATTAACTCCAAATTGCCTCATGCAGAGTTTCCAAGCTTGGGTAGATATTTCGTGAAAATCGCTGCGGAACCAAAGCAAACCATCTGCGTTACGGCGTTCAATTTGAAAAACGGGTTTGTGTGCCCTTTGCAGTCTGCAGCAGCGCCACCATGTTGCTATGGAGCCACAAGTCAGGGGAGGGTGGGCTACAGTCCGGACACGAAACAAGAGGAGCTGACCAGAGGAAAGCGTGGAGGGATGCAGACCAGAAAAGTTGCAGTCAGAAGGTAAGAAACAGTCCTTTTTTTAAAAAATCTTATTTACTGTTGACTACTTTAAAGCCCTACTCTGAAATCCTAGGCAAGGCAAGTTTATTTGTACAGCCCAATTCATACACAAGGCAATTCAAAGTGCTTTACAGAAATGGCTAAGAGACAGGTTAAAAACACACAATTACAGTTAAAACATAGAAGAGAAGACGTTGAAAATTTAAAATGTGGTTTTTAAAATGCATTAAAACCACAGATAAAACATAATAAAATCAATGAATTAAAATAGTGCAGATCAATGTTTCCTTTAAGCTGCGCGCGTGCGCAATCACGCACATTCTCAGCGCACAAGAAAATCTATCCAGCGCAATGTTCCCTTTAAGCTGCGTGGTGCGCAATTACCCAGAGCTTTTCCACGCACAAGAAAATCTAGCCAGCTCACAAAAATCAGGGCTCGAAATTGCTTAAGTCAAATTTACAGTGCACGAAGGTAAAAATACAAGGGTTCCCCTGACGTTGTGTTCTAAATGTGGTTTTTTGAAGTCAAGGTCGAAGTAGAACAAAGTTGAGTAAAGTCAGTAGAGTTTTTCAAGAACCGGCTTCTTCGGTTCGGCTCACAAAAAGGAACCGGCTCTTTCGGGTCCTAAACGGCTCTTCAGGTTGTTTTTGCTTCTTACATCCCTATATGACCAAATATTATGTAAGGGGGAATAGAACAAAAAAGAAAAAAATACCAAAATGAAAAATTTGTGAAAAGCTGAGGAAAAAAAAGAAACAAAAGGAAGAGAAAAAAGAAGGAAAAATTCAGAAAAACCCAGACAAAAAGAAAATAAAGAAACAAAGGAAAAAAAAAGTAAATAGAGAACAAAAAGAAAAAAGTAACAGCTAGGAAAAAATAAACACAATGAGATTTGTTTAAAGGAATTGAAAGAAATAGAAAAACAGGGAAAAAGAAGAAAAAGTGTGTTGCATTCAAACAATTTCCAATTATACCAAGTCAATCTCGTTGCCAACATTGTACTTCCACTAAAAATGTGATTAAATACAGTTGTGTATCGTGCAACCGACAAAATAAGCCCCCCAAAATGTTAGTATTATGCGACAAAAGATACCAGGAAAAAAAAGAAATGGAAATCTTGTGAAAAAATTGTTGTAAAAACAAATGCCGTTTGCAGATCCGTACAACCTTTGCAATAATACATGAGTCAATTAATTCAAAAGTGAATTTTTTTTTTTGCATTGCCAGAAACTCAGCAAGATGTAACTTGATGTCAAGTTTTGGACATGTTTGATAATGACTTAGTTGCCACACATGGGATTGCTGTTGCTCACTGTTGTTTCAAGCGTTGCTCACCGACTTTGTGTGAACGCTCAGATCCGTGGAAAATTACAGGGAACATTGCTGATGACACTTTCTCTGGGTTTTTGTGGGCCAAAGACAATGACTTCAGTCTTGTCTGAGTTTAGTTGGAGAGAGTTGTTTTGCATCTACACAGTGATCTGTTGGAGGCAGTGACAGAGTGAGTTCACGGGCCCATGTCCTCCTGCTGTCAGCGAGATGTAAATCTGAGTGTCATCTGCATAGTTATGGTAGGACATGTTATTACCGCGTATTAACTGGCCCAGGGGCAGCAGGTAAAGATTGAACCCTAAATCAACTTAAACCCTGTAAGACCCAGATATAGATTTTTTAAATATTTCTTTGGAACCCCTTGGTATTATAGGAAGCGTTTCGAATGGAAAATAAAATAATTCTTTAACAAACCCTTCTTTCTAAAGTGTTATCAGAACGTTATTATGCTTAATTACCGTTAATTCCGGACTATAAGCCGCTACTTTTTTCCCGAACCTTCAACCCTGCGGCTTATTCAGTGAGGCGGCCAATTTATGAAATTTTTCTAACAGCCGCCAGCGGCGCTCGAGTACAAAATGTAGGATTTAGACCGGTGGAATATATGCGCCGAGGAAGACTGCAACTTCTCAGCTTGTGCACAAATTAAATTAGTGTAGCCATATCCTCATCATGCAAATAGCAAAAAGAAAGGCCCATGACGTAGCTTTCAAGCTAAAAGAAAACGAGAAGTCCGATAAAGAAGGAAACAGAGCTACTGCAAGTAAACTTCACTTTGCGATCGTGTTGCTAGCGTGTTTTTGAATAAGGGAGCGTGGGACGACGTCTATATGACAAAATCTCTTTCCCATACTGGGGAAGATGACTTTGATGACGTCATTTATAAGGAAGAAGATGAAGACGGTTTACCTTGATTTCTACAAGTACCGTAATTTTTTTTAACTGACCCGTTTACTCTGTTGCGAGCGTGTTGATAGTAGCGTTTTGCTACCCTTCACAGGCACGGTTTGGGATGAAAGATATAATATAATTATTAAAGCTTTGAAAACTCTCTTGTACCGTCTTTCTTTGTAAATATGTGTAACCATGTATAATATGTATTTGCAACTGTATATTTTTGTAATGTATTTATCTTGGACACTTATTCTGATAAGTCTTGTACTGACCAATTAAAAAAAAAGGGGCGTAACAGACGCTGGGGATGACGGAAAGTGGGGACCGGTAAAGGTGATTGTTTGTGGACACGGCAGACAAAAGTGGATATGTATTTTTCCCACCCTTACGTTTGGAAATATACACTTTTTTTCCTTGTATTAGTTTCAACGGGTACCCGGACTCTGCAGGTCTGCATCAAACCTTAAGTACCGGTATCATTTTCCGTTCATTCTGCCGGCTGTGGTTGTTGAACTGAATACATTATGATCAGTTAAAATCGCGGGACTCAAAGTAGGGTTTGGGTTAATTTTGTGATTGTGTTGCAAGTTTTGGCGTGGGCGTACGCGGCTTATATACAGGTGCGGCTTGTGTAAGTACAAAAGCGGTTATCCTATTAAAATGTGGTGGGTGCGGCTTATAATCAGGTGCGCTCTATAGTCTGGAATTTACGGTATATATGATGAATCCAGTCCAAGGTAGCAAAGTTTGCAGAAGTTGTGGGCCAGGGCTTCTATACAAATTTCCCAACCAGAATAATTGTGAGTCCTATCGATGGCACCCAATGACTATGTTTATGTAAAGAAAGTCATCAAGAAAAAACATGGCTACCCCTTTTTTGAAGAAAATACAATTGTTGTAATTTCTCAATGCCGGCTTAAAACCGTAACTCGAAACGCCTAATCTACTTTGAAACCTTACTTCCAAACGCAAAATCTTTGAAAACCTTTCTTTGAAACCGCAAAACAGGTCAGGTAACAGGCAGGCAGAACGGGGCGAAGTCAGGTCCGGAAACAGGTTGCCAACGAAGATCAGGCAGAGAAAAGCAGGGCAGGAACAGAGTTGGACGAAAAGGCTTACTGAGCTGGTGGCAACAGTTTGCATAACGATCTGACGGCTTCCAAGAGGAAGCCGGGGGTTTGAAAAGAGAGCATCAGCCAATCAGTTGTCCAGGCTGTTGGCGCCAATTAAGCAGTCGCAGGTGCTCACTATCGGTAATCACGACATTAGGACCGGATGGAATTCTCTTATCTGAAAGGTCCTCTCGCGGCCTTCCATGCAAGTTCAAAATCAATTGATGTCTTCTCTCCTTATTCTGAGTGTCTTCTTAAGTTGAACTTTGCAATGTTTTTCAGGTGAAGCCCACACAATCCGAGTCGGATCTCATCCAGCTCCGCTATGAACGCGACGGAAGTCCTCAAGGAGGGCCTCACGTTTGCTAACGCTAGCGTTCTGGATATCCCGCCCACCCTCAACAAGGCCATCAACACCTTCACCGTCATCATGCTCTTCATCACCATGATATCCCTCGGTTGTACTATGGAGATCTCCAAAATCAAAAGCCATCTTCTCAAACCGCGGGGAGTGGCCATTGCCATGGCGACCCAGTTCGGCATCATGCCCTTGACGGCGTTTGCGCTCGCCAAATCGCTGAAGATGGATTCCATCAAAGCCGTGACGGTTCTCATATGCGGATGCTGCCCAGGAGGAAATTTATCAAACATCTTCACCTTGGCCATCAAGGGGGACATGAACCTCAGGTATTCCAATTAGAATGCTAATCGTCTTTACTGGGGGCAGCACGGCTGCGCCGTGGTTAGCTCGTGTGCGGCACAGTTCTCAGGTCATGAGATCGAACCTCCTGTGTGGAGTTTGCATGTTCTCCCCGTGCTTGCATGGGTTTCCTCCGGGCACTCCGGTTTCCTCCCACATTCCAAAAACATGCATGTCAGGTCAATTGGCCGGTCCAAAATGTCCCTAAGTGTGAAATTTGTGAATTTTTTTTTGTGTGCCCTGCGACTGGCTGGCTACCAGTTCGGGGTGTCCCCTGCCCACTGCCCGAGGATGGCTGAGATGGGCTCCAGCACCCCGCAACCCTACTGAGGATAAGAGATGCAGATAATGGATGGATAGTCTTTATTGGCATCGACTACACCTTAATGTTCATAGTTTAATAAGGGGTCGGAGCCGACAAACAGATGGGAATCAGAACAGGAGAGAGTCACGGTCGAAAGGCTTGCCTAGCGTAAGCTGAGGTTCGCAGACGGACTGACAACCGGTGACAGGAAGACGGGGGTATAAAAAGTGCGTCCGAGGCAGTTGGCGCCAAAGGAGAAGGCTCAGGTGCCTCGTATCAGTAACTCATGACAGATATAATGCAAAAACATGTTTTATTTTCTCCAATTTTGCATGTTTTTGAATTTGGGTATCCTTTTAACTGTCTCTGGGCTCTGTTGTGGATTTCCCATCTTTCTTTTATCCACAAACGCCATCTGAACCGACCCCTTTAGCCCCTCCCATAAGGGTCCCATAGGGAGCCATTACCACCCTAAACAGACACTGCACAAAAAACTGAAAAACTCTTGCAAAAACACTACCTCATACGAACGTAAAATGGTACTCATGTCTATGTTTCTTGCACATGTTGACTGCATGTTTACTGCTCACCTAGCACAATGTTGACCATTTTTTTGCACTATGATGACTATTTTTGCACCAAATGCATAATTGCACAAACCCTTACGATACCAACTGTATTACGATACCAAACTGTATGTGACATCCTACATGCCAACATTTCTTGTGTTAATCTCATCTCATCTTATCTCATTAGCCGTACCGCTTATCCTCATTAGGGTCGCGGGGGGGCTGGAGCCCATCCCAACCATCTCCGGGCAGTGGGCAGGGGACACCCTCAACTGGTCGCCAGCCAATCGCAGGGCACACAGGGACAGACAACTCGCTCGCTCATTCACACCTAGGGACAATTTGGACCGGCCAATTCACCTGAAATGCATGTTTTTTGGAACGTGGGAGGAAACCGGAGTGCCCGGAGGAAACCCACGCAAGCACGGGGAGAAGTTACAAACTCCGCACAGGAAGTCTGGAGCTGGATTGGAACCCACGCAGGAGGTTACCATGACATGAACTGTGCCGCACAAGCGCTAACCACTGCGCCGCCGTGCTGCCCCTTCTCGTGTTAATATTGTGTAAATTATAACTATAACCTTATCCACCTTGTTTTATAACCTCATCTTCTCTGTTCCTTTACCTTCTTGGCTTTTTTACCTCACTGTGAATGTGTGAAACTGGAGTGTCATGCCCAATTTCGTTGTCACAATATGTTAACCCATTTTGTAACAATGACAATAAAGGTATATTCTATTCTATTTTATTCTTAAGCGGGGCAATGGGTGCGCAAGTTGCTCGGCCATTTCCCTCTGTGATGTTTTTTTGTCTTTTCCTCCCTTTAGTATTGTGATGACCACATGCTCCTGCATTGCAGCCCTGGGTTTGATGCCCCTACTGCTTTTGATCTACTGCCAAGGCTTCAACGGCCTAGAGAATGCGGTGCCCTATGTGGGCATCCTCACCGCTCTCACCTTCACTCTGGTGCCATGCGGCATTGGCATCCTACTCAATCACTACAGACCAAAATACACACCGCTGGTCCTCAAAGTAAGCTCACTTGTTTTTCATTATCTCAGAGCAATGGATGTTTTTCCTCTGCCGGATGTTTTTGTAATTGAGTTATCAATACCAATGGAAAATCTTAACAACAGAGAACAAAATATCCCCACATGTTTGATAATTAAAGCCATGTTTTCAAACAGGAACATTTACAATGTGATATATTTAATTGAATTTCTTCCCCTACCCAACAGAGTTGTGAACATTGGAAAATGTTATATTACGACACAATATGCCAGGTTTTGGATTAGTGCCGCTTTGGTGTTTGTGTTTTCTCTGAAAAAGTGACTCAATTGCGACACAAATGAAGCATAATATTCGGAAAAACGTAGCTCTTGCAGTAATGCGATGCTTGATTCCAGGTAAAAAACTACCAATAATTTGACAAAATATGACACAAGTGCGACACAATAAGTATGATAAATTACACTATTCGCTTTGTAAATGCTGGTCTGCTAGTGATCCCAAGAGCCAAGAAGAAATCGCATGTTCGAGAGCGTTCTCCATTCGGGCCCCGGTGCTGTGGAATGCTCTTCCCTATGAGATTCAATCTGCAACCTCAGTGGAACTGTTCAAATCTAGGCTTAAAACACACTATAGCCCAGCGGTGGCGAACAAGTTTGACACAGAGAGCCAAAAATTTTAACTGTGAGAGTCAAAGAGTCCCACCACGCACTGACCTGCCATGACAGACAGACAGACACACACAATTAAAAACATATTATTTCCCATAACACACTCCTCTCCTTACAATACAACAAGTATTGTTCTTGTGTTGATTTCAAGAAAAGTGTCCACCCTCAACACACACACAAAAAAAACATGAAACAAGGCAAAGAGCCAAATTATATAGAAAATATGATGAGGCCCGAGAGCCACGTGTTCGCCACTCCTGCTATAGCGTATGATATTTCATGTTCACAATATCTGTTTATTATTTGTTATTGCAACATTTGTTTCAGCCTGGTCCCTTCTAAAGGTTTCTTCATTTATTTCAGATTCAGATTCAGATTCAGATCTACTTTATTGTCATTCTAGTACACGTGTATACAGAACGAAATTTCGATACATCTGACCCGCACAGTTTGCTCGAATGTACAGATATAAGTAAAAGTTGTATTGTATTATGGCTACGTATAGTATTTTACCATAGTGCCGATAGTGCAAGAGGAGTAGCTAAACAGATGTGCAAAATGGGCATTCAGGTTAACAAGTCAGGTAAACAGTAACATTAACACTGTAACAATAACGCTGTAAGTACAATAGTGCAGAGAGCAAATGTGCAAGGAGTGGCAAGCTATAAAGAACTGCCAGTAGTGCAAAAAGTCAGATTAGCAGCTGTTTAGATTTAGGTTAACTATATGTTAGATTGACCATTTAACAGTCTAATGGCCAGGGGGACTAGACTACTGCGGAACCTGGTGGTCCTGCACCGCACACTGCAGTACCTCTTCCCAGAGGATAGCAGAGTGAACAGTCCATGATGGGGGTGAGAGGGGTCCCCGATAATGTTCTTAGCATGGGACAGGCAGCGCTTCGGGCCAATGTCCTGAATGGAGGGAAGTGTAGTCCCGATTATTTTCTCTGCTGTCCTCGTTACCCTCCTCACACTACCCCAGTCGGTAGCGCTGCAGCCTCCACACCACACAGAGATACAGCTGGTCAGGATACTCTCTATGGTGCCCCTGTAGAATGTGATGAGGGAGGGTGGGGGCAGGTGGGCTCTCCTCATTTCATGTTGAGGTTTTGAGTTTTTCCTTTCCCTCATGTAGGTTTTAGATCAGGGGATGGAGTAACAATAGTCTGTGGTTTGCAATAATCTGTGGTCTGTGCAGCCCTTTGAGACTTCTTGTGATTAAGGGCTATACAAACAAACATGATTTGATGATAAGTGACATATTGTCACAAATAAATTTGTGTTGCAGTAATTACTATTTTGTCGTGCTCAATGTTCCTATGACAACGACAAAAGTGTGTAGGCAAATAAAAATAAAATCTCAATATTCTGACAACCTAATCTATTTCGCATTGTTTAAGATTCGTCACATTCAGTTGCCCTGTAAACATAGCAACAACTACGAATATTTATGGGATATGACAAAAATCAACTCACAACAAAACAAACAGCACCTCATTCAAAGCCATAGTTTTTAATAATTCTGTAATTAAGCTGACAACTACAAAATAACAGGGATCCTACGACTTAAAGAATGTTCAATTCAAGACTCTAAGACTTTTTAATGACTTTTGAAATCTTATTTAAGACCAAGTCGACCTATAAAACCTGGAAACCATTTTTATAAAAGCAGCCTGACCTACAAGATAATTTCCGTGTAGGAATCTATGGTACCTGAGTTATAAACATTAAAATAATACAATATTAAATGCTACTCTGTGATAAACAGTTACCGTATTTTCCGCACTATAAGGCGCACCTAAAATCTGTTTAAAAAAAAAAAAAAGCTGACTGTGCGCCCTATAATCCGGTGCGCCTTATATATGGATCAATAT
The DNA here is from genome assembly GCF_059441175.1 of Urocampus carinirostris. Classification (NCBI taxonomy): domain Eukaryota; kingdom Metazoa; phylum Chordata; class Actinopteri; order Syngnathiformes; family Syngnathidae; genus Urocampus; species Urocampus carinirostris. Next base: position 29,118,893 of record NC_142363.1, on the reverse strand, counting down.
TGAATTGCAAGGTCTCGGAATAAGAGAAGCAGCCACCGACTCCATTTTTCGCGTAGAAGAAGTGCGCTGTGCATACTGGGAAATATTAAACAACGATTCTCTTTGATTTGTGCGTTTGGATAAGGACTCCTATTAAGAAACACGCTTACAACGCAGAGTTTAAACTCAAGGCGATCAGTCACGCAGTAGAACACGGAAATGGAGCAGCAGCAATTCGAACACTGCAGAAGAAGAATTCGAGGGATTCGTAGATGAGGAGCTGATAGAGTGAGCTTTATGTTTTTCTTTTGTGTGTTTACGTTTTAAATTTTACAGTTATTATGTTATTGCTTTATTGTTATTGTTTTGCACTTGTTGTTTTTCCACATTACGAGTGACACTATATTGCGATTGCACTAACGTTTAATTTACCATAACAGTATCAGACGGTATTTTGCGTGTTGACTAAATGGAGGAAAAGTAAAATGTTATGCCAGCTGTTGTTCAAAAATGTTAAAGATGTGTCACGAAAATGCTTTACCTCAGAGAAAATAATAAAACAGCTGTTTATTCATTTTGGGAGTGAATGGAGTTGTGGAAGGCTTGTTTGTTATCTATTAATAAAGTTTGACTGACCTATCTGACTGTTTTGTTGACATTCCCTTTAGCGCGGCACCATCTAATGGTTGCATAACGTAACTACAGCCTCTACTGTAGCGCCTTATAATGCGGTGCGCCTTATGTATGGAAAAAGTTTTAAAATACATCACTCATGGAAGGTGCGCCTTATAACACGGTGCGCCTTATAGTGCGGAAAATACGGTATTTTATTTACTTTTGGTGCAGCACCTAGTGGGCATTTGTGGTAAAGCTTTAAGTTGGTTGAGGTCTTATCTAACTGGCAGGACTCTGGGTGTAAGCCTTGCTGGTTTTGAATCTTCCCCCGTTCCTCTATCTTTAGGCGTTCCACAGGGCTCAATAATAGGACCACCCCTTTTCTCTTGCCCAAGGACAGCTGTGATGGGCTCCAGCACCCCCGCGACCCTACTGAGGATAAGCAGTGCAGATAATGGGTGGATGAATGGAATGACGACAACTACCCAAAAAAAAATCACTAACATCTTTCATCTAATCAACAGTCCGGCCTGAGCATTCTGATCATCTCCAGCATCATCGTCTTCTCTTTGTCTGGTGTGGCGGTCAAAGATATGCTGTGGATGATCCTGATCCCCGATGTTGTTGCCGTGGCGGCCCTGATGCCTCTCATAGGATTCGTCCTGGGATACCTCATATCTGCCATATGCAAACTTAGTCCAAAGTAAGTACTTGACAGTTCTTGACTTCTGTTCAATCCAGGATTTGTGACCACTGTCTCTGATTACCTGGTTACCAATCTCTCAGATGCTGTTGTTCAGAACCGTAATTTGTTTTTTAAATGTCAGAGATTGTACATAAACTTCCTCCTGAAGGACAGTCCTTTTCAATTCTTGTAAATCCCCTGATTATGGTGTCTCTACTCTATAGAGTTTTTACATTATGATGTGGAATACGATGTTTTTTCGGACTATTGTTACCGCATTTTCTGCACCATACGACATCAACAACAAATTATTAAGCGCAGTAATAAAATAATAATAGAATTTTGTGTGTTACGTCTCTAAGATACCTGTAAGCTATTGCTACACATCATTTTCATTGCCTATCGGTAGCCTAGATGGTAGGGCGCCTGCTCCGAGACTGGGAGGTCGCTGGTTCAAGCCTCTGCCGAGTCATACCTAGGACTTACAACATTGGTACCCATTGCCTCCCTGCTTGGCGCTCGGCATTAAGGGTTGGAATTGGGGGGTTTGGTTAAACTCACCTAATGACTCCCAACACAGCAGTTGGGTCTAAAAACCCGGCGCCGATCGAAGGCGACGAGTCACGCCGATAGCTTCACGTGACAAAATAATTTCCGGTAAAAATCATGTGGATGGTTGATACTGGCTGAATAATAATAAAATACAAAAAATATCTGCTCTTTGTTTCTGTCACGGTATCATGAAAATGTCAATATGCTATTGGCTGAACTGTTTCCCACAATATTTTCTCTCTTCTTGTTCATTTCAGAGTCTCGCCTAAAAACATACAAAATTCGTTGCGGTGTTTGTTGAATGCCTTTGTAAGTTACGTGAATCATACGTCTCTAAGAAGCTTGTCTGCTATAGATCGACGTCACATTAAATGCTGGTCTGCTATTGGTTTGTGTAATGGCATTCAGAATCTTGGGTAAAAAACTTGAACTTGTTTAGCTATGGGTTTGAATACTTATAGTGAGGGTGAAGTAAGAACATGATAACCATGGAAACGAGGCTTGCAATTATCAAGAAATGAAGAAGGTAGATGTAACGTAAACGTCGCTAACGATTATAGCCATAACCAATCAAAAAACAGGACAATTATTAAGAATAATTAAGCGATAAAGCAACAAACTCTCCTACGGGCATGACAATCTTCGCAAGTCAAAGTTTTAAAATCAGTTCTGCATCCACTTACCAACTCCACTGTACCAGCTCAAGTCACGTGAATGGTAATAAATGGTCTTCATTTATATAGTGCTTTTCAAGTCAATGAAGACCTCCCGAAGTGCTTTACAATGTACTTCACACTTACCAAAGGAAGATAAAATGTGATTTTTCGTCTACATGAATATCTCATCTCATTAGCTGCACCGCTTATCCTCAGTAGGGTCGCGGGAATGCTGGAGCCCATCCCAGCAATCATCGGGCAGTGGGCAGGGGACACCCTAAACGTGTTGCCAGCCAATCGCAGGGCACAAAGGGACAGACAACTCGCTCACTCATTCACACCTAGGGACAATTTGGACCGGCCAATTCACCTGAAATGCATGTTTTTGGAATGTGGGAGGAAACCGGAGTGCCCGGAGGAAACCCATGCAAGCACGGGAAGAACATACAAACTCCGCACAGGAAGTCTGGAGCTGGATTTGAACCCACGCAGGAGGTTCCCATGACTTAAACTGTGCCGCACATGCGCTAACCACTGCGCTGCCGTGCTGCCTTACATGAATATCTATGCATGTTTTTCAATCATATACACGTATATTACATGTATATAGTACTTACTCTGTGGTTACTAATGAGTAATATGTATATTCATTTCATATGTTTTTACCTGGGGCAATGGGGGTTGGAAATACATTACCAGGGGCGGCAGTATCTCAGGTGGTAAAACTCTTGTCTTGGGATCAAGAGGTTGAAGGTTTGATTCCCGGCTCCTCCGTGTTATATGTCGGAGTGTCCTTGGGCAAGACACTGAATCCCTAATGATAAGCAGGTAGTTGCCTTGCATGGCTGACTACTTTTTGGTGTGTGAGTGTGTGTGTGAATGGGTAAGTGTGAAGCACATTGTAAAGCGCTTTGGGAGGTCTTCATTGACATGGAAAGCACTATATAAATGCAGATCAGACTCCTTAACATCGTTTTTTATCCACCGCCATACCACCATTTCCCCTCAGAACGAATTAACCACATATCCCGGGGTCTTCTGTACCCGTGTCACACTAAGCAAGTAAACTCAAAACAATCAATGGGTCCAGATGCAGCAGGACGGTCTCTATGGAAACAGGCTGTCAAAACATCCAGCTGTGTTTGACCATCTTGAAGGTGGCCTTTCCCCCAGAAACCATCGGACCCATGTTCCTCTTCCCTTTACTTTACTACACGTTCCAGTGCGCCGAGGCCCTTCTCATGACGCTGTGCTTCAGATGTTACCGAATGCTCAAGTCGCCAGCCGAAGGTAAATAATGTCGCAGCTGCATGTGTTTTTGTGGGGAATGAAGGACAGTCGGAGCAATTTGTTATTTGTTTCCGTTTTACAGAAGCACGAGTATTTACCAACGTCCACGTGATACAAGAGGAGGTGAAACCGGCGCAGAGTTTGAGCAACTTGGAGGAAAACAACCAACAGGATCAAATCAAATCATGAACTTCTTTTTACTTTATTTTTGAAACATTTTATCACGTTAAAGTGGGATTGAAAAATACTGTCCCCCTTTCATCGCAGATTTTGTACTCGCAGTCCTGCTCTTTTGCAATGTTTCATGCAGCTCATAAATACCTTTTTTCTCTTTCTTCTGTTTATTTTGGATTCCACTGTTGCGCTATTTATCTTGACAGAGTTTCAAAAGAAGGCGGAAGACAGGAAGTTCAGTATTTCAACACAGCATATTTGTATTTGGTGTTATTCCAATATCACCATTTTCGATCCTGGTTTTTAGAGCTACAGAGTCTGTAGGGCAGGGGTCGGGAACCTTTTTGATCCAAAGAGACATAAAAACAATAATACTTAGATTTTTTTAAAAGACTATCCTAAAAAAAAAAATTTTTAAGACAAAAATATATTTTTAAGACGAAATACAACAAAACTGCCAAACTTGCTCTCCAGACAAAAGCTAATTCTTCAGGGCATTTTATTCCACTGTGTGACGTTAGGTTATGTGAGAAAATCTAGGAAATAATAATGATGACAAAGCCTGTGTCTTCTATCAATGTAAATATACCACTCAAAATTGGAAGATGTGCTCGCAGCAATAGTTGACCAGAGATAATGGATGGCGGGCGCACGGGGACTGTTTTTAATTTTAGGCAGAAAGAACATTAAAAAAAAGTCCTAAAGCATGACATAAATTTGCTTTCTTGGCCCCCTTTCTCAGCAGTATTCGACCAGGGATAATGGATTGCGACCAAAACAGTGCATTTCATTAAAAAAAAAAAAAAAGATTCTGCCAGTTCCCAACAGCAGGAACAGGGGATAATGGCATTGTGGACGCAAGAGTGCAGTCAATTTCAGAAATAATGTCAAGAAGAAGCCACTCATGACCCCAGCCTCAGCAATAGTCAACTGGAGATAATGGATCGCAGACAAAATATTCATTATGGGTGAGCCATGATGGCGCTTCAGCGGTTCAATCTGAAGAAAATGCGGGATGCCGATCCCTGCTCTCAACAACAGTCGACCGAGGATAATGGATGGTGGCCACAACTGTGAATTTCAGTTTAAGCTGGCCAAAATGGCAGGGCTCCCTACAAAAGGGCCTTCTAGCAGATAATAGATTGAGGCTGCATGAGTGCAGTCCCTTTTAGGCCAATGTAACAAAAAACAACAACAAAAAAGCCGCCAGGCCTGAAAAAAGTGCGCTCGGCTGGTCCCCGATCAAAAGAATATTGGAGTGGGAATAATGGACCGCGGCCGCAGAGTACAGTTAAATTTAGCCATTAGTCATGTTAAACGTGCGGTCTGCTGGTCCCTGCACTCAGTATGCGATTGGGGATATTGGATCGCTTCAGGTTCCTAAACTGAAAAAAAAATCCGTGCTGAGATTGTGCATCCAGCACACAGACACCAAAGCTAGATTTCTTTTGATCAATATTGATTAAAATCAGTTTTTTAACCCACAATGGACTGAGGCCTCGATGTAGATTACAGTATATAGTTTGTGTCTTATGTTTCTAATATTTTGGCCCTCTTACATATTGAAGATGTGTGAGGCACGTTAGCCGTAACAATGCATTTTTGTCTACAATTTCTCCAGGCTTGTCTTTTTTTGCTAAAGCTTATACACCTCCAAAAATTGTTTTCCTTACGAAATGAACAGAGATGAACTGCATTTGGCACAATATTTAATCGTGATAAAATGCTACATGATAACGTTGGCCAAAAACATCGCAACACAGGCAATTTGATACAATTAAATAGGTCCAACAAAGCCATTGCTGATCAACAGCACAATAAATAAATGTACATCTCAACGCAGTAATAAATTAAGAGTGTTGCATTTTTTTTGTGAGGCTGTGGTGAGGAATCTGCATGCAATATCAAAAAGCAACTGGGACAAAACAGAGATGTGTGCATAGAAGGGTGGACGATAAGGCCATCGAGGACAGCGGTGAGAATGGATAAAGAGAGGGAGGTGAGGTTAGGTAGCAGACTACAGTAGAACCCCAGGATATGGCACCCCCATCTTACTATTTTTTATGTTACCTTGTGGAATACGATGTGTTTTCAGTTCCTTGTTTTCCTCACTTTGCTCCATCGACAATAAAATGTTTCGCGTGCCCAAAAACGTGCAAAATTCAAACTTTGCAGTGTTCATGCGCATGCTTACGCAAAGTATGTGCCTTGTACGTCTCTAAGATGTCTGTCTGCTATTGGTCCACCTAATAGAAGATACCGGTCTGCTATTGGTTTGCGTTACAGCATCAGAAGGATGCCGAAACGCTTTTGGCTGAACTCCCTCCAACAATGCCTTTCTCTCTATTTGTTGAGTTCGGAATCTCATGTGCTACATAAAGATTTTAACTTAGCAGTGATGCTAAAGTGAGAAGACAAAACATGATATCAATAGATTAAAAAGCCCGAGGTTTTCAAGAAATACAGATTTTTACACTTGCTGGGTTGCATGGTTGTGACCAATCAACAATCAGGACAATTATTAAGACTTATGGGGGCATATAAAGCAAGGAAATCTTCTAAGAGCCTAAAAATCTTCACAAAAGCAAGTTCAAACATCAGATTAATTTTTAATCTGCCATCTCCTCCCCTCCTCTGCACCCACCTGCTACTCTACTCGACCAGCTCACATCCCATTAAACCAATGCAAACCCAATTTATTTTTCCTTTGCATGTTAATTCGTAACGTTAATTAATTATAAACACATCACATGTTGCTGCACATCAATGCAGAGGTCTGGGTCGCTTTACACTGAAAAAACAACGTCGACCAGATGATGAAGGTGTTGTATCAGAGGCACCTCAGGAGGCTTGTCCTGCTACTGTTAACCGTGGAAACCACTGCTATTTGTTTTATGTAGGGGAGCAAACCTCTACAAAAAAAACCCCAACAGCCTAGAAAGGGATGGGCACCGTCAGGGTATACGTTCCCAAGACACACAACAAGAAGTGGTGCCCCTGTGACCTAAGTGGTTAAGAGATCGGAGATATTACACATAAGTAAAACTTACTGTAACTTATTTTGGTATTTTAATGCTTTTTATCTGCCATAGGTTTCTATCCCCCACTATACAAAAATGTCACCTTACTATCCCCACCTCATAACGGATTCATATTGTATCCCGGGGGGTCTACCGTATTAACAAATGCATCATCTCTTCTTTCTTTAAACTCACGTTACAAATGTAGCGGCTGCGTCTTAATGTCTCATGCTTAAAGCGCAAGTCGGGAAAACGTGATCGGCATAGGGACAATGGGTGAAAAGCCAGCACGCGCACAGTGAATGTGAGTAGGACTGGTGGAAAATGCAGTTAGTACGTACATGTGCAGAAGTGCCCTTTTGTTCATGGCTTGATGTGTGTTTGCTGTTGTGGCGTCAAAGCGGGTTTCAGTCCTCCTTCAGCAAAGGTATATCTGCACAAAGCACAACAATTAATATGACACTTCCAACATTTGTGACGCTAAGAGCAAATCTTTTCTTCGATTATTGCGAAGAGCTACTAGCTTCATATGTGTTTTTAAAATAACAAGTTATGTTATTACCATATTGTTACTATATTATTACCATGTTACTAGGTTTTCTTCTTAGAAGTAGGTTCTGTAAAAGTGTTTCGGTAGGGCAGTGGTTAGCACATTTGCCTAACATGCGAAAGGTCCCAGGTTGGCCTAGAGAGCGATGGGCGCTACCAGGCTGTACTTGACCAAGACACCCCACAAGAAATGGTGCCCCTACGTCCCTATTGGTAAAGGGATCCACAGCACCAAAAAACCTCATGCCAGGTAGATATCCATCCATCCATCCATTATCTGCACCGCTTATCCTCATTAGGGTCGCAGGGGTGCTGGAGCCCGTCCCAGCTATCTTCGGGCAGTGGGCAGGGGACACCCTGGACTGGTTGCCAGCTAGTCGCAGGTCACACAGAGACGGACAACTCACTTGCTCATTCACACCTAATTTGGACCAGCCAATTAACCTGACATGCATGTTTTGGGACTGTGGGAAGAAACCGGAGTGCCAGGAGGAAACCCATGCAAGCACAGGGAGAACATGCAAACTCCACACAGGAAGGTTTGCAGGTAGAAATCAAATTTCCTTAAAAAAAAATCACCCAGTAAGCTATTTACAAAGCTAGTCCGTTCTTGGGGGCAGTCCTGCTTTAGGGCTTGGTGGTTCATTCTTTAATGTAAAGCTCATAGGCATGCATTTATTTTATTTTGAAACCCCATTTCATTTTTTGGGGGGAGATTCCGATTCGAGTATTTAACTGAAAACAAACAAACCAAAAAACGAATCAGTTTTTTCACTGTTAATTTTTGGGGGAGTATGGAGTGGGAGTTATTTTTATTCAACTGGTCCACATTAGGGCAGCACGGCAGCGCAGTGGTTAGCACATGTGCGGCACAGTTCATGTCATGGGAACCTCCTGCGTGGGTTCAAATCCAGCTCCAGACTTCCTGTGCGGAGTTTGTATGTTCTCCCCGTGCTTGCGTGGGTTTCCTCTGGGCACTCCGGTTTCCTCCCACATTCCAAAAACATGCATGTCAGGTGAATTGGCCGGTCCAAATTGTCCCTAGGCGTGAATGAGCGAGCGAGTTGTCTGTCCCTGTGTGCCCTGCGATTGGCTGGCAACCAGTTCAGGGTGTCCCCTGCCCACTGCCCGATGATTGCTGGGACGGACTCCAGCACCCCCGCGACCCTACTGAGGATAAGCGGTGCAGCTAATGAGATGGTTCACATTATTCTATACCAAAATACAAATCGACAAAAACCTGCACTAAACCTTTTAATCATTTAAAAAGTATGATTAATTAGCACAAGCTAAAACGGTCCGAGGCATTGTTTTAAAAGGAAGGACTGGAATAAAAAACATACATAAAAAGTTAAATAATCAGCAAAATAAATTAATTCATCAAACTAACCAATAATCAAAACCATCATCAAATTAATTTAATCATGAAGAAAAATTATAAATTTAGAAATTCTTCAAAAGCTAAAAAATTGGCATACCACTAACAAACAATCGCAAATTTCTATATACGAGAACATAGTTTGGGACAGTTCATATTTTTGTTTTTTTAATATATCATATTGGCCATTATGTGTGAATGAAAATATTTTTTTGCACATAACAAAACACATTAGAGGGAAATAATTTCATATTGTGAAATTATGTTTTGTTTTAAAATATTACGGTTCACGGATCCCCAAACCGCTAGAATCGTAGTGGCACCACTTCTTGTGGTGTTTCTTAGGCAGCTTGGAATTGCCCATCCCTCTCCAGGCCTGTTTCCCATACTGTATAGTGATTTCAATGAAGGTATTTTCATTTCATCCACATAATTGACTAACCAATATAATAATGCCTTATTTAGAATATTCAATGATTTAATTAAATTGAATCAGTTATTACAAATTTTCATGAAGCCAAGATGCTTGAAAGGAAAATCTCAACTTGGAGCTGCATGGAATTTGGAACGCTGCCGCCATCTCCTGGCTTGTGTTATCATTGCAGCTTCTGTAAAGCTTCTTATGTTGCGCATGCAAGTACCGGTATGTCAATTTCTCAGACGCGCTCTTCTTTTTTCATCTATCTGGGGATTTTGGTTGGTGTTTGGACTGGTTGGCCTTTTTTACTTTCACCATTTTTATGCTACACTGACAAATAAAAACAAAATAATAACCATGCAAACCAAAATAAAGTCACTCTCTACCCCACCTCCATCCACCCTAGTCATAATACCTAATGTGTTCTGCCCCGAACGGCCTTGCTAAAAGTAAAAAAAAAGCAAATGACTGCATTAGGAAAAAAATACTGCTCATTGAAATCGGTTGAGCATTGTTAGCATATACTTAATAGAGAAAATATTCTATTTTTAAAGACACCTCAAACAAAACACCGCACCTTCAATTCCGAAAACGCTAAAATATTGACATCTCACCGTCAGAACAGTCTGAGTCGGGCGGAGGGAGGTCGCAGTGGTGACGAATGGGCTGAGCTTCAGCGCCGTGGGGCCCCGGAGTCGGGCTGTGTTCTGGCGGCCGGGAAGGGCCGGCTTCCGGTGCGGGGGCCAGTGGCTGCCCTTCCGACAACACGATCTGCACGCGGGAATCGTCACTGGGGGTTGGGGCCGGGGCCACGTTATTGCCGACAGCCTCCTCGTAGGAGGGCAGAGCCACCTGCACTCCTTCCACCATGATGGAGACAGGCTGGCCTAACACCCCTTGCTCACGTCTTTAGATAAAAACAACAAAAAACTTCAGTGGTGTCTTAAATTTAGTAAAGGAAAGATGACTCAAAACTTTTGTAAGAAGGTTGGACACAAATGCAAACACATACCATATTTTCGGCACTAAAATGTGCACTGAATTTAATAATACTGAATTTAAGGCCGTGCCGCCTCCGTTGCATATAATGTATTGAAATTTGGGACAGCGATTAGTCAACCATTGCTCAAATACATAAGTATTTAATAAGGCAAAATGTAGTCTTTTTTTAGTCATATATTTTTCATACAAAATGCGCACCAGATTATTAATCACATAAAATTGAGAACTCAATAGAACGTGTTTATTCATGTATAACGGTTGGGCTATTTATACACTCACGGCATATAATAGTGCAAAAATTAATAAGATGATAAATAATCGCAAAATATTGTTTGCAACTATAATCCAACATGTATACAGTAGTATATTACTGTATTTGTGCAATGATTGATCAATTGAAAATATCGCTGACCACAATCACAAGACATTGGAGGCAACGGGAATCTAACCTGGGCGCAGCGGTGAGGGCGCTGATACATTGCCACTAGTCCACCAATGTTACAGATAACATACAAAAATGCATTCGAGCTTATATCATTTTCACACTATTTCACTCACAATGACAGGAACACTGATTTGCCTAGTGCATTCTGATAGGTTAAAGTCTCTCCACTTCCTCACCTGTGCGTCAATAACCTCTCGGTTTAATATCAGAATTCCCCCAGGTTTTTTTTTTTATGCTTTTTTTTCCATTCAAATTTAAGACTTTTTAAGACCTTTTAAAGACCACATCTTGAATCTTGCACCTATTGTGGCAGACAGACGCGAGAGGCGAGTGATGAGTCGTGACAGACCCAGAATTGTGCCACCAAGCCCCGACCGAAAAAGCGTGGAAGGTATTGCGTGCCTGGCATTGAGGTTCGGTTTGCAAGGGGGGGCAGACCCCACTGGCACTGAGGAGGTACTGGCCCTCGACCAGGCCGCGGCCAGTCCTGAACTGCGGAACTGAGACATCCCTGAGCCAGACCGCACGAAGGTCGGGGATGGGGACAGGGATGGAAAGACCCAGGCGCCAAGGCGACTCGCGAGCCGACCTCCGTCAAGGGATAGGGACCAAGTACGGGAGAACGTCGTTGAGCGTCGCCTCAAAATATACGCAGAGAGGAGATATGGCAAAAAGGGAACGTTCTTCATTGCATTCGGGAAACGTTCAAAGTTCCAGACGTTCAACATTGGCCGTTATAGTGTCCTTAAATCAAGTCGTAATATCTCGTGAAGGTCACCTGCCCCGGCTCACTCATCATACCAGCTTGTGACCTCCTCCAACAACGTCATCCCACAACCTCCGCCATATGCCTACATACTTATCTATAGTTATTATCCACAGTCCACAACAACACATTGCATTTATCGGTCAGAGTAAATGAAAAATATTCCATACTTCTGTTAGTTTAATTATTACATAGTTATTAGCTCTATCAAGCAGATAAGACAGGGACATTTTCATTTAAGACTTGTAGACACAATTTAAAACCTTTTAAATGCCTTTATTTGCGGTCATAAAATGGAAGACTTTTTATTTTTTTAAGATCTTGGGGGGAACCTGAATATGTATACATATGTAAAAGAGCTTGTATAGTATTTTGTTGAAAGACTTTCTACTTTTTGTTTCTGTCTTTTGCAACATTAATGATGCACTGGTAAGGAAGTGGAGTGTTTAACTTATTAGAAAGCACTATGCAGATCAGTGTAATAACGAGATAAGCTCTAATGCCTTTTCAAATATTATCTGTACCATTAGTGGTCCAGTGTTGAAGTGTTGGCACCCTCACCACCAGGACCCCTGTTTGAAATTCCGTTGCATACATCCATCCATCCATTATCTGCACCGCTTATCCCAGCTGTCTTCGCGCAGTGGGCAGGGGACACCCTGAACCAGTTGCCAGTCTGTCGCAGGGCCCACATACAACTCAATCGATCAGTCACACCTAGTGACAATTTGGACCGACCAATTAACCTGACTTGCATGTCTTTGGGAATGTGGGAGGAAACCGGAATGCCCGGAGGAAACCCACGCAGGCACGGGGAGAATATGCAAACTACACATGGGGAGGCTGTGGTAGCTGGACTTGAATCCTTAACCTCCGCAATGTGGGGCTGCAGGCTAACCACCCAGCTGCCGTGCCGTCTCCGTTGCATATAATGTATTGAAATTTGGGACAGCGATTAGTCAACCATTGATCAAATACATAAGTATACTGTCAAACCTCATGTAGTAACGCACATTTATAAATTCTGTATTAATTTTCAAGCTTAGCCACTGTTATCTGCATCATATAAGGTGCACCAGGTAATAAGGCGCACTCTCAAATTTCTAGCCAATTTGGGTTTTTTGAAGTGCTCCTTATAGTCCAGAAAATACGGTATATTTGTCATTTTTCATTCTTGGATTGCCTTACCGATGGAAGGATTTAAGTTTCGGCTGCAAAAGCACAAAGAGCACCACCAGGAGAAGGATGAGGGCCACAGAGCTGGCAGTGGTTGAGACTATTGACCAAGTCGGCACCCCCAACGGTAAAGACGCGTCGTGGTCTGGGGGAACAATGAGGTAAATTAACTTAGAGCAGTGGTCACCAACTTTTTTTGAAGCTGAGACATAGTTATTTTGTTGATTAGCAAAACAGATTGATATACATTTCTAAAAAAAAACCACGTTATCATGCTAGTACTATGTTGTAACTATGTTATTACATTTTTACTTGTTTAATTAACAAAAGTGAGATTAAAATAGGTTATGTTCTTGGGGGCTACCTAGTGCCCTTGTTCACTGGACATTTTGATTCTTAATTCTCCTAATATTTTACAATAGTTATTGGAATGGTTGCTGTACTATGAACCATACCAACCACATTAGAGAAGACTATTTTTATTTACAACCTTAGACATTTCCCATTATATTTTGTACACTTTTTATGACACTATTAAATGCCACATAAACACCATCTTAAATAATGCACAAGCAATATTTGAGATTACCTTTCTCCAGCACACATCGGATCTGCATGAGGTCGTCCCACACGCCGTACTGACAAGTGAGGTATTTATATTCTCCCTTTAAAATGTAGTTTTCGTCACAGAAATACTCGATGACAGTGCCGTGAGAGAGTCTTCTGCAAGGGGACGGGTGGCAGGTGTAGCCCCCGTTCTCTGGCTGATACGGGGGTGGACAAACTGTTGATCCAAAAGGCTGTTAGTTTCCTTACACAAAATTTATTACACATTCAAAAATAGGTACCTAGTTACAGTAGATAGTAGGGCTTCAGGATTGTGTAATCGCCAGACAATGAGTTTTGACAAGGAATGGTTAAGTGTGAAGCACATTGTAAAGCGCTTTGGGAGGTCTTCATTGACTTGGAAAGTGCTATATAAATGCAGACCATTTACCATTTACATTTATAGACAGCAAAACTAACAAAGCTTCACAGAAGAGGGCGCTGTTCACTTAGGTTTAACCCCTTAATGATCCTGTAAAATTCACCTAAAATCCCAATCCAAGCCCTACCCAAAGTATAAGTATATACTATAAGCCGCTACTTTTATCCCCAAACTTTCAACCCTGCGGCTTATTCAGTGATGCGGCCAATTTATGTAATTTTTCTAACAGCAGCCAGCGGCGCTCGAGTACAAAAGGTAAGATTTAGACCGGTGGAATATATGCGCCGAGGAATCTTAGCTTGTGCACAAATTAAATTAGCGTAGCCATATCCTCATCATGCAAATTGCAAAAAGAAAGGCACATGACGTAGCTTTCAAGCTAAAAGCAAACGAGAAGTCCGATAAAGAAGGAAACAGAGCTACTGCACGTAAACTTCACTTTGCGAGCGTGTTAATAGCGTGTTTTGGAATAAGGGAGCGTGGGACGACGTCTATATGACAAAGTTTCTTTCCCATACTGGGGATAATGACTTTGATGACGTCAGTTATAAAGAGGAAGATGAGGACGGTTTACCGTGGTTTCTACAAGTACGGTATGTTTTTTTTGACAGACCCGTTTACTGTGTTGCGAGCGTGTTGCTAGTAGCGTTTTGCTACCCTTCACAGGCACGGTTTGGGATGAAAGTTATAATATTATAATTAAAGCTTTTAAAACTCTCTTGGTGTATAGTCTTTCTTTGTAAATATGTGTAACCGATGTATAATATGTATTTGCACATGTATATTTTTGTAATGTATTTATTTGAGACACTTATTCTGATATGTTTTGCAGATTAAAAAAGAGGGGCGGAGCAAACGCGGGCTGACGGGAAGTGGGGTAAAGGTGAGTGAGACCTGTTGTCGTGGCGGACAATTGTGGATATATATTTTTCCCACCCTTACCTTTGGAAATATAGACTTATTTTCCTTGGATTAGTTTCAACGGGTACCCGGACTCTGCAGGTCTGCATCAAACCTTAAGTACCGGTATCATTTTCTGTTCAATTTGCCGGCTGTGGTTTTTGGACCGTGTACTTTATATTCAGTTACAATCGCGGGACTCAAAGCCTGGTTTGGGCTTATTTTGTGATTGTGTTACATGTTTTAATGTGGGCGCATGCGTCTTATATACAGGTGCGGCTTGTGTAAGTACAAAATCAATTTTCCTACTAAAATGTGGTGGGTGCGTCTTTTAATCAGGTGCGCTCTATAGTCCGGAATTTACAGTAAATTGAATGCTGCTGCGGAACCATTTGGAGAAACTGGACGTAGTTGATCTCTTTTGAAAGGTAACACCCTGGTGTTTTTTCCCCAACTGAAATAATCACTGCAAGTATTACTAACATTGAGTAATCTAAGTTGAAAGACACAGACATAGAAGGTTTTTATTCCTGCCTGAATTCGTTTTTGAAATCAAATGCCTGCAGATGAGTGCAGCATGGGCATCTTAGCTAGAAAACAGGTGAGACAATCGTTTGAAGCCTTACCTGGTATCTTGTCAAAGTTAATACAATTAGAAAAACTAAACATGAGTATTTTAAACTTTTATCTAAGGTTATGTCTACTGCAAAAGGGCGAGTGACTGGTGACATCATACAGACCTGTCTTTGCTTCTCAATGGCTTACGGCACACCGGTGGAATGTTTATAGGTTAAAGCATGTCACCAGTATCAACCCCTGGATCCATGCGGTGGATCAAAAATGACCCACTGGGTTGTTATTCTTCAAAATCTTCAGAAAAAAAGTTGTAATGATCTCATATTCCAGATATTCTTCATAAACCACGTTTATGAGGAATATAATAATGCCATTAGTATTTTTTACCCCCCGTCTAATTTCCGACCAAACTCATGGAAGAGTGAATGTACAGTACTTGTTAGGTCATGCATCCAAGGGTTAAGTACTCACAAAATATAAACTAGCACAGAAATTGACATTTAAAAAAAATCGAAACTCGTATTGAAATTGCAATACTGGTCTGAAAAATCGGAATTAGTTTATTTTCTTCCCAAAATCGTGCAGCCCTACTAGATAGGGACATTCCCATGACATCAAGAGAAGGTTTTCTCAATCAAATAATATGGTCACACATGTATGTCCTTACTGTCAGTCCGTATGCAGCGAGGTGGTTCGGAAGACCACCGTCCCAAGGCAGAACAGCTAATGATGTCTGGACCATCGGGTTGGTAACCCGGGTCGCAGCGGAACTGAAGAATGGCCCCCACGGGGAAGGCGCCCAGGTTGGTGTTGGTCAGATTAGAGGAAACGTGCTGCTCCATGAAGGGTCTCACACATCCTATAATGACAGTCACAGGATTAAGACACAGGAGGACAGATACAAATAAAATAAAATCATCCTTTATCTGGACTGCTTATCCTCAGTAGGGTTGCGGGGTGCTGGAGCCCATCCCAGCGATCTTCGGGCAGTGGGCAGGGGACACCCTGAACTGGTTGCCAGCCAGTCGCAGGGCACTCAGCGACAGAGAACTCACTTGCTCATTCAAACCTAGGGACAATTTAGACCGGCCAATTAACCTGAAATGTATATTTTTGTAAAGTGGGAGGAAACCAGATTGCCCGGAGGAAACCCGCGCAGACACGGGGAGAACATGCAAACTCCACGTGGGGAGGCTGCTGTAGGTGCACTTTAACCCTGAACCTCTGCACTGTGGGGCCACGCTTTAACCACCCACCCGCCATGTTGCCCGTTGTGCTACTACTTCTATATTAAATAAATAAATAATAATAATAATAATTCATATATATATCAACATTTATGATGAGGAACACACATGATTAGAATCTTTATAAAAGGTATTGCCGGCTGATTGAATACTATAGCTTATGCGCAGTGTTGGGGAATAACAGAATACATGTAATGGCCTTACGTAATCAGGATACCTCAAACATTTTTTGGATTCCGTTACAGTTACAGAAAAAAAAACATGATCAAATTTCAGGTAGATTTAGTTAAAATAAGGATCACTTTGCAAGATTTTTACTTTATTTAAAACTATTTCATATTCATAATGGGCCAATAGAGCAATTGTGTCATAATTTCCAATCACTGACACAAGAGAGACAAAAATAGATTAGGGGCATTAAGTAAATTTGAATTACCCCACTTCAAACAGGTAAAGATGTTTATAGGAAATTTAGAAAGAGAATAAATGGTGTGTTAAAAACAATATTAGCACAGCAGCGCAGTGGTTAGCGCGTGTGCAGCACAATTCTGAGGTCATGAGATCGAACCTTCCTGTGTGGAGTTTGCATGTTCTCACTGTGCTTTGTATGGGTTTACTCCGGGTACTCGGGTTTCCTCCTACATTCCAAAACCATGCATGTCAGGTTAATTGGCCGGTCCAAATTGTCCCTAAGTGTGAATGAGCGAGTGAGTTCACTGTCTCTAGCTGGCAACCAGTTGAGGGTGCCCCCTGCCTACTGCCCGGAGATAGGGATGGGCTCCAGCACCCCAGCTTTATGTTTTTCTTTTGTGTGTTTACGTTTTAAATTTTACAGTTATTATGTTATTGCTTTATTGTTATTGTTTTGCACTTGTTATTGTTTTTCCACATTACGAGTGTCACTATATTGCGATTGCACTAACGTTTAATTTACCATAACAGTATCAGACGGTATTTTGTGTGTTGACTAAATGGAGGAATAGGAAAATGTTATTCCTTGTTGTTGTTTAAAGATGTTAAAGATGTGTCACGAAAATGCTTTACCTCAGAGAAAATAATAAAACGGCTGTTTATTCATTTTGGGAGTGAATGGAGTTGTGGAAAGATTGTTTGTTATCTATTAATAAAGTTTGACTGACCTATCTGACTGTTTTGTTGACATTCCCTTTAGCGCGGCACCATCTAACAGTTGCATAACGTAACTACATCATCTACTGTAGCCAAGTCAAGTTTAGTCACATTTATTTATGACGCCCTTAATCACAAATATGTCTCGAAGGACTGCACAGGATTACAATTACAAAATTGCACAATTACCTGATCTTAAACCAGCATGCACTTATAGCGCCTTGTAATGGGGTGCGCCTTATGTATGGAAAAAGTTTAAAAATATATCATTCATTGAAGGTGCGCCTTATAACACGGTGCGCCTTATAGTGCGGAAAATACGGTACCTTACCTTGGTTTGCTCCAAATATTTTTCAATTTACATTGTTTAACACAATTAATTCAAATGCTTTTGTCTTTTTTTTAGCATATTTGGTATCGGAGTAATCCATAAGTAATCCAAGGTAATCCAATTACATTACTATAATATTATAGTGTTCGCATTACATTAATGATACAATTTTTGACAGGTAACTAGTAACTGTATAGGATAACATTTTTAAAGCTTAAGTATAACGTGACTAGCTATCACGTCTTTTTTCGCTTATAGGTCCGATAACTCTGATGGCATATTTGGCCAATCATTACCGTCCATCCCTGATCATAATCAATAAAATCATTTTAAAGACATCTTACTGTTACTCTGAGTGCAGCGTGGAGGTTCCGAGGACCAGCGCCCCGGCGAAACGCAGGTAAGACTGCGAGGACCATCCGGAAGGTAACCGGGGTCACAACTGTATTGCAGTGAGGCGCCCACGGGGAAGGAAGCCCGGTTGCTTTCAGTGTGATTTAGCCAGCTGTTTTCAAACACGTGTGGCCTCGAGCATCCTGGGGGTGGAGACAAGCAGCACCAAAATATTCTGGGAAACTGTTGTTTGTATTTTGAGTTCAATCGAAACTATTTGCAGTTACTGGAAGAAAATCGTTTTTACGTTTTATTTAAAAAGGGAATAAAAACATTGCCCTGTGACTGGCTGGCAACCAGTTCAGGGTGTCCCCTGCCCACTGCCAGGAGATGGCTGGGATGGGCTCCAGCACCCCCGCGACCCTACTGAGGATAAGCGGTGTTGATAATGGATGGATGGAATAAAAAACATGGTGCAAATTTTCTCTGTTAAAGGATTTTAGTTGTCTTGTTAACATTATTTGTATTTTTGTTACCTTGCTGTTCAACTCACTTGACTTTTGTTCTGAAACAGTTGAACATTTTTAGTGTTTGAATTTTTTGTTCTGTGTTTATTGTAATCATAAACGAACTCAATAAATACAGTGTAATATAACCTCTAAGTAAAGAATTGAGCAAAAAATATTTATATGGTTGACGCTCCCTGAGGTCAATTTCCACACATGGTTAGTCTGTGCCTTGCCATAAATTTGCTTTTTTGTTTTATGAATATTATTATTTTTTTATGATTATTATTTTTATGATTTTTTATTTTGTTTTTATTTCATTCGGCGTTCCGGGTGTGAGAATTTTATTTTCTTATTGTACATTAAATATTTGATACAGAACTTTGAGTTGCAATTCATTGCCTGAAAAGTGTTATACAAATACACTTCGATTCTTAATTATTATTATTTTTTAAATGATAAAACGATAACCTCTGGATTTTTACTGCTCGCCTTTGCTTTCTTTCCGTTCTCAATTGCTTCTTAAAGTTGTTGATTTTGAATTTATTGTAACCTTGCACTTGGATGCACAGATAGGAAATAAAATAAAATGTCAATGAACTAACTAATCAATCGTTTTTTAAGTCTCATCTCTCATCTCATTAGCCATACCGCTTTTTCCTCATTAGGGTCGCGGGGGGGCTGGAGCCCATCCCAGCCATCTCCGGGCAGTGGGCAGGGGACACCCTGAACTGGTTGCCAGCCAATCGCAGGGCACACAGGGACAGACAACTCATTCACACCTAGGGACAATTTGGACCGGCCAATTCACCTGAAATGCATGTTTTTGGAATGTGGGAGGAAACCGGAGTGCCCGGAGGAAACCCACGCAAGCACGGGGAGAACATACAAACTCCGCACAGGAAGTCTGGAGCTGGATTTGAACCCACGACAGGTTCCCATGACATGAACTGTGCCGCACAAGCGCTAACCACTGCGCCGCCGTGCTGCCCCGTTTTTAAAGTATTGATTTGAATTTGTTTCTGTAGTAAGATAAGAAATACGATCCTTAAAATCAGCAAAAAATGATCTATCATAGCAGGAAATAAAACAATTAAAAAATATAATGAAAATACACAAAAAAATAGTCAAATTATCTGAGTAGAAATACATATTAAAGCTTATATCAAAAGGAGAATAAAAAAATACAAAATGAGCAAATTGAATTGCCAATAGTCAAGAATTACTCATATTTACCTTATTTAATGTTTTTGCTTGTGTGCCCAGAGAAAACAAGAATACATAATATAGTGTAACGATTTCTTAGATAACTCCCCTGGAAATATTCTGAATTATTCTCACTAACAAATTAAAGCATGTTTTTACTCTAAATTGAAATAAATTGTTTCTTCTCTTTTCGTCCTTATTAGCCTGATGGGCAGCCAGGCTACGTATCACTTATTACTTATGTATAAACGGCATATTCTATAAATGAACTCGGCTGGATGTAGATATTTGGATCATCTTTCGGTAAGATTTGACTTCCGCTTAATATTAATGAAAAAAAATCAAATCCATACCTTGCTCTCTGACGCAACTGATCCGAACAGGGCCGTCCCACTCCCCATATTGACAGGTAAGATATTTATAATCTCCTTTCAGAACGTAGCCCTCCTCGCACGTGAATTCGATCACAGTGCCGTGAGAAAGTCTGCGGCATGGCGAGGGGTGGCAGGTGTAGCCCCCGTTTTTGGGCAAGTGTAGAGGCTGGCATACTGTTTGGTCAAATAAAAAGCTTCATTATCATAATCATTAGCGTTTGAATTGCCGGAAGTGACTTTACCATCACTGTGTGTGCACTGTGGCGGTTCGGATGACCAGTGTCCCAGTGTGCCGCAGGTGAGGACGCTAGGTCCGTCTATCAGGTAACCGGGGTCACAATGATACTCCAGCACTGTCCCCACGGGGAAAAAACCCACGTTGGTGAGTAGCAAGTTAGCTGAGCCATGCTCCACCATCACAGGTCGAAGGCAACCTGCAAAAAAACAACAACGGTAAGAGTCATAAACTAAGAAAAACTAAATTTATTTAGGTTATTTGATGTAACAGTGGATATGTTTACATGCAGCCAATAATCAAATTGGAAACAGAATACTCCGATGTAAAGGTGCACAATAATCAATTGAGGGTTTTAGTCCGACTGCGAGTATTCTGATTGCTTGTGCACATGAGGCGTTTCGCTCATCCGGGATATTTTTAGGCTCCAGAGCACTTTCGGACTGGTAGTACAGAGACGGATGATACTTGCAATCTCCGGCTTACTCTCTAATAATAAAGCCTCATTTTTATTATTTTTTTTCAGGTATATTTCTGTTGTTTTATTTTTTGGTCCCACGGCAGAAATGCAAACGTATAAATATTGCCTGTCAATGCAAAGTTCCGGCTAAACTCTGAAGAGCAGGGTGATGCTTAAAACCGAACAATCCAGGGTGACTAGATGATGAAGGTCCTGTATTTGAGTCAGGAGCTGTACTTGCCTAAGAAACACCACAGGAAGTACGGCCCTGACGGTTAAAGGATCCGTGAACCGTGAAAATATGCATGTGTAGTGATTGCAACAGTTCAATCAATCCGTGTATAGTGGAAGTCTATGCTCCTATCCACGTACAAGAACATTTTGCAAACACACAAAATGCAGAATTGGATCCCACTTGTGGAGTGCGGATTAAACACGTACATTGTTTTGTTGGATTTGGGGAGTGACATGAATTAAATAATAATGATAATGAAACAATGCAGAAACAGTAATGATTTGCGTAATAACATCACTCCCGATTCGACCTTATAAACAGAGTAATTAATTCATCTGGACGATTCATTTGGATACCTCCAGCAATCCAATATTGCATTTCCACTCAGATTTAAGCATTCCGAGAGGAGCCAAAACAGGCATCTCTCAAACGCCTAGTATAAAATAACCTATAGAAAATTGAATTTACCTCTAACTGACAACTACTGTCAATTTAGTGGACTCACCTAGATATAATAACGCTCATGGTGTAGCAGTGTGATTTGTTTTACCTGAATCTTGCCCTGTGGTGACCACAGCCGACGCCAACATCAAGCACAAGGACCATTTCAACCCGGCGTGGGTCGGACAGGCTCGTGATGTTGCCTGTGTTTCCATTTCACATCTTCCCCCTTAGTCAACTCACCCTGCAAGAATGATTTATCGATGGGATTTATATTTCGTGTGGTGAACACAAAGAAAGATTGAATTGAATTAAATCCAACAGATTAAAACCAGACCAAAATGTATTTGTATAGCACAGCAGTGGCTCAGGAGGTAGAGCGCTCGTCTTGGGATCAAGAGATCGCAGTTCGAATCCCGGCTCCTCTGTGTTACATGTCAAAGTGTCCTTGGGTAAGACACTGAACCCCTAATACCCCCAATATGCAGGTTAGTGCCTTACATGGCTGCACGGCCGCTATTAGGAATGTGAAGAACACTATAATGCGCTTTGGGAAGTCTTGACTTGAAAAGCGCTATATAAATGCAGATCATTTCATTTCATTCTCAGACAACATTCATTGTACAATTAGAAAATGTAATCCCCTTTTTACTGCTAGTCTTTGTTTTAAGGTACACTAATAACAAGCTTTTCTCATTTTTGCATAATATTGCTGCAAATTTTATTGCACTAATTTGTAATATCCTGGAAGGGGGATTACCACTTGTGAAGCCCCTTCTCAAGGTTTCCTTTTTCCACACGCTGAGGTTTTGAGTTTTTCCTTGCCCACATGTTGGTTTAAGATCAGGTAATGGTGTAATTGTAATCCTGTGCAGTCCTTTGAGACATGTTTGTGATTAAGGACTATATAAATAAATCTGACTTGACTTAATATACTGACAACTAAGGCCAGTTTACAAGCGCAAACATGTAAATATTGCCTAGCTATCCTAATATTCTTCCTTATCATATTGTTTTCCCAAAAAGTCTATTACATGATTTATTTGAGAGTGCCAGGTCTAATCTTGTTGTAAATAAGACTACGTTGTTATCAATGCCCTGCGACTGGCTGGCAACCAGTTCAGGGTGTCCCCTGCCCACTGCCCGAAGATAGTTGAAATGGGCTCCAGCACCCCCGCGACCCTACTGAGGATAAGCACTGCAGATAATCGATGGATGGACGTTGTAATCAACAAAAGTAAAGAACATTTGAATTCTGTTTATTCTACCCCAAACCCAGACCACCTATTACACAAAAATACACACAATGGCTAAATACACCAGCTCAGTAGCCTAGATGGTAAGGTGCCCGCTTTGAGACTGGGAGGTCGGTGGTTCGCGCCCCGGCCGAGTCATTCCTAAGACTTAAAAAGTGGTCGGCGGCGCCCTCTGTTGGCTGCGGCTGCATCGGCTCGCTGCAACGGGTCAGGTGCAATCGACATTTCGTTCTGTGTACATTGTTACACAGAATGACAATACAAGGAAATTATTATTATTATTATTATTACAAGTGCAAGCATTAAAAATGATTTAAACACTTAAAGATGAATTCAGTTAACTATGTGCACCAAACCAACTCTTGCATATGCAGTGTGTGTCATATAATTGTGTAGCGTCTCAATGTTACCATGTTAAAAAAAAAGCATTATTCTTGCACACGTCTAATCTCGTTGTAAACAATGTATAATGCGTTGTTATGAATGACAATAAAGACGAGTCTTTTTTAAAATTCAATTCCATTCACTAACCCTTGTCATGTATTTAAATATGTATGATATATATTTTTCCAATCCTAAAACACACTGTCAAAGACTACAGTGATAAATTGACGTAGTTTTATAAACGTCAGAACCAAAACAAAGCTAGCAGTTGCTACTTAGCTTAAAACCAACTACGTAATACAAACAGATAACAAAAAATAGCTAAAATATACCTACCACTGATAAAACAAGCCTCCAAATACGCCAATTTTGATCCCCCCACGACGTCGTGTATATTTTTAAACGGTTAAAAACATAAACATCGATGACTTAAGCTATTTAGCGGATAGCCCGCCGCTAGCTAACGGGGCTAGCTGACACTCCGCCTCCATAGCAACGGAGGTGTACTTCCTTAGTTACCACTTCCGGGGCATTTTGCGTCCTTAGTTACCACCTAATCAACATAAGACTTGATCACAATATCGAAATTACTAATTTCATTCGTTGCAAGCTTTTTTTTATGAAAAAGTTAGGGGAAGTAGTCACAAGTTTAACATTAAAGGGCGATCATGATACGTTTTTTTCCACTCGGTATTTCATTTTCTAACAAAAATACGTAAAACATCGTCTGTTTTTTTGTTTTGCGTCATAGTCATGATACAGGATACATTAGAAACCCGTTGTTGCCATTAATGAAACGAATTGCTCAGGTAAATTGATACTAAAATTAGTGGGAAAGTCCCCTCACCTTTGTACTCACTTTAGCTGAGTCGTACCCTGCTAGTTTTAGCATTATTAGCTTCATCACATCATATATTTAAAATTCCCAATTGCTCGTGAACATTAGCTCATCATGGAAATGAGCACAAGTGTTTCCGAAAGCATTTCAAGACCTTCGTCAAGAGAATCTTCTGCCTCCACGCACAGAAGTGAGTTATCCTTTTGATGTTTGAAAATGTGTTTTTATTGGCAGACCCCTACCTCTGTATCATTTTTCATAAAATACCCGTCAGAAGAAAATAAAATAGAATCGAATAGAATAGAGGGAGGCACGGTGAATGAGTGGTTAGCGCATCGGCGGCACAGTTCTGAGGTCATGGAATCAAACCTTCCCGTGTGGAGTTTGCATGTTCTCCCCGTGCTTTCGTGGGTTTCCTCCAAGCACTCCGGTTTCCTCCCACATTCCAAAAATACACATGTCAGGTTAATTGGCTGGTCCAAATTGTCCCTAGGTGTGAATGAGCGAGTGAGTTTTATGTCTCCATGTTCCCTGCGACTGGCTGGCAACCGGTTCAGGGTGTCCCCTGCCCACTGCCAGAAGATAGCTGGAATGAGCTCCAGCACCCCCGCGACCCTACTGAGGATAAGCGGTGCAGATAATGGATGGATGGATAGAATAGAAGAGAATAGTCTTTATTGTCATTGTTATCAACGGTGTGAAACATCGTATGCAACAGGATAAGACGTGGCATTTAGGGTAAACATGTAATAAGCTTTTAAAATGGGAAAAAAACAAAAGACTGTCAGGATTAGAACGTAAACTGGCCCAAGTTATAATAATAGTGAAATGAAAAATATTACTCCATCGTAACTATATAGCAACGAAAAGGAGCGCAATAGCATTTAAGAGCAATACAAATCCCCATAATAGTCACAAGGTAAATATTTTCACAGTTTTGGACGAAGCCCCCCAAATACATCCAGATCCAGATCCAGATCCAGATCTACTTTATTGTCATTCTAGTACACGTGTATACAGAACGAAATGTCGATACATCTGACCCGCACAGTTTCCCCGAATGTACAGATATCTCAAGATGTATGTTTTCACAGTTTTGTTTTAAGGTGAGGATGGCCCTGGAGAAGAAGCTGTCAATAACCCTTTTTGTCCTTGTTATAAAGGACCAGTCGTGCCTACCAGAGGGCAACAGGTCAAAGAGGTTGTGGTCAGGACCGGGAAGAGTCTTGTATATGTTGATGGCTCTGCTGCGGTATCGCAAGCCATAATGTCCTCTAGACTGGGCAGAAAGCAGCAGATAATCTTCTGGGCTGTGTTGATTACGCTCTTTAAGTTTTTCTGTCGGCTGCGGTGCTACCAGCATACCACACAGTAACAGTGTATGCCAAAATGCTTTCCAATGTGGCTATTGTGGCTTTAAACTAGCTCGGTGACCTTGCGGGTAGGGCGCGTGCCCCGGGACTGGTAGGTTGCTGGTTCGAACCTCAGCTGGGTCATACCTAAGACATTGGTACCCATTGCCTAATGACTCCCAAGACATCAGTTGGGTTCTAATGGACCCATGAGAATCTCATTGTAAGAATGTGTATACCATGAAACTGAAACTGAACTGGCTTGGTAACAAGTAACTATTTTTTATTACAATTTATTCAGGTCAAAAATGTAAAAGTGTAAAATAATTGAACACATTTAAAAAAAGACACTGACAAATACCTCGTTCTCACATTTTCGCTTCCATTGTCACGTGAACTAATATACATTTTTGTGCATACCTGTATACAACAGTTGTGGTCTTTGTCAATATACTGGACTGTCTCAGAAAATTAGAATATTGTGATAAAGTTCTTTATTTTCTGTAATGCAATTAAAATAACAAAAATGTCATACATTCTGGATTCATTACACATCAACTGAACTATTTCAAGCCTTTTATTATTTTAATATTGCTGAATTTGGCTTACAGCTTAAGAAAACTCAAAAATCCTATCTCAAAATATTAGAATATCATGAAAAAGTATACAAGTAGGCTATTCAACTAATCACCTGAATCATCTATATAACTCGAAACACCTTGCGAGGGTTTCCTGAGCCTTAAAAACACTCAGCTTGGTTCAGTAAACTAAATCATAAGTATGGGGAAGACTGCTGTCCAGAGGACCATCATTGATACCCTCCATCAGGAGGGTAAGACACAAAAAGAAATTTCTCAAAGAGCAGGCTGTTCACAGAGTCCAGTTTCAAAGCATATCCACAAAAAGTCTGTTGGAAGGGAAAAATGTGGCCGGAAACGCTGCACAACCAAGAGAGATGACCGCAGCCTTAACAAAATTGTGAAGAAGAGCCGCTTCCAGAATTTGGGGGAGCTTCAAAGACAGTGGGCTGAAGCTGGAGTCCAGGTATCAAAAGCCACAGTTCACAGACGTGTCCGGGAAATGGGCTACAATAGCAGTATTCCCATGGTCAAGCCACTTCTGAACTCAAGACAACGGAAGAAGCGTCTGACTTGGGCTATGGAGAAGAAGCACTGGACAGTTGCAGAGTGGTCCAAAGTCCTCTTTTCAGACGAAAGCAAGTTTTGCATTTCATTTGGAAGTCAAGGCGCCAGAGTCTGGAGAAAGGCTGGAGAGGAACAAAATCCAAGTTGCTTGAAATCCAGTGTGAAGTTCCCACAGTCAGTAATGGTTTGGGGAGCCATGTCAGCTGCTGGTGTTGGTCCACTGTGTTTCATCAAGTCCAGAGTAAATGCAATTCTGTACCAAGAGATTTTAGAGCACTACATGCTTCCATCTGCTGAAAAGCTCTATGGAGATGAGGATTTCATCTTCCAGCATGATCTGGCACCTGCCCACAGTTCCAAAACCACCAGTAACTGGTGCACTGACCATGGCATCACTGTCCTTGATTGGCCTGCTAATTCCCCTGACCTGAACCCCATCGAGAATTTGTGGGGTATAGTTAAGAAGAAGATGAAAGACACCAGACCTACAAATGCGAATGAGCTGAAGGCCGCTATCGAAGCATCCTGGGCATCAATAACACCTCAGCAGTGCCACAGGCTGATTGCCTCCATGCCACGCCGGATTGATGCAGTAACCCGTGCAAAAGGATTCCCAACCAAGTACTGAGTGCATCAATGGACATTTTCAAATGTTTGATTTAGTTTTGCTGTTATAAAATTATTTTTTTCACTTGGTCTGAGGAAGTATTCTAATTTTTTGAGATAGGATTTTTGAGTTTTCTTAAGCTGTAAGCCAAAATCAGCAATATTCAAATAATAAAAGGCTTGAAATAGTTCAGTTGATGTGTAATGAATCCAGAATGTATGACATTTTTGTTTTTTTAATTGCATTACAGAAAATAAAGAACTTTATCACAATATTCTAATTTTCTGAGACAGTCCAGTAATCATACATTCTGACCAGATAAGGTTTGGGATATAATGTATTCAACATGTCAAGTCAAGTCATTTTTATTTGTATAGCCCTTAATCACAATTAGTCTCTAAGGGCTTCACAAGGTATTACATATAAGAAGTTTAGGTTATTCGTATGCTATAGAGTAGAAGTGAGTTTTAAGCCTAGATTTAAACATTTCCACCGAGGTCGCAGATCGGATCTCAGGGGGAAGAGCATTCCACAACACCGGTGCCCGGATGGAGAACGCTCTCGAACCAGCGGAACACTTCTTGGCTCTTGGGATCACCAGGAGACCGGCGCTCTCGGAACGAAGGCTTCGGGCCGGGACATAGGGGGAGATCAGATCTGAAAGATATGAGGGGGAAAGTCCATGTATGATTTGGTATAGTAGTAGGAGAACCTTAAAATCGCATCTTAGGCTAACAAGGAGCCAATGCAGGTTAGCCAAAATTGGGGTGATGTGATCGTACTTTCTTGTCCTTGTTAAAAGCCACGCTGCAGCATTTTGTACCAGCTGAAGACTCTTGAGTCTGGTCATCGGAAGACCGGAAAGTAGTGCATTACAGTAGTCGAGACGGGAGGTAACAAACGCGTGAATTATGATTTCCGCATCCGACTGAGAAAGTATAGGACGAATTTTAGCAATGTTACGGAGATGGAAGAAAGCGGTTCTAGTAATTTTCTTCACATGTGTTTGAAAGGACAGATCGGGGTCGAAAATGACACCTAAATTTTTAAGTGAGTCGCTCTGTGTGATGTGGCAATTGTCTATGTTCACAGCGGTTTTAGAGAACAAGTCACGGAACTTAGATGGACCAATAACTAACATTTCAGTCTTTTCAGAGTTGAGACGCAGGAAATTGAGTGACATCCACTCTTTTATCTCAGTGAGGCAGGCCTCCAAATTTCCACAGTTTAGTGTGGCAGATTCCGCCATCGGGAGATAGAGTTGAGTGTCATCTGCGTAGCAATGGAAACTGACATTATACTTGCGAATAATATCACCCAGTGGAAGCATATAAATGCTGAAAAGAAGGGGGCCAAGCACTGAACCCTGCGGAACACCACAAGTAACACTAAATGGCTCAGATGTCAATTCGCCATATTTAACGCAGTGTGTCCTATCTGAGAGGTAGGATCTGAACCATAATAGGACGTTTCCTGAGAGACCAATCCATTTTTCCAACCGTTCTAGCAAGATATTATGGTCCACTGTGTCAAATGCAGCACTAAGGTCCAGCAGCAGCAAAAGTGATGATGCGCCCGAGTCCATTGCCCGTAGGAGATCATTGGTTACCTTAATCAGAGCTGTCTCAGTAGAGTGGTTAGCCCTGAATCCTGATTGCATTGATTCAAAGAGATTGTTCTCGGACATGAAATCATTCAGCTGCTGTGCCACTACTTTTTCAAGTATTTTAGGAAGTAATTGTAAGAAGGTGTATGCGCATCTCTTCCAGGTAAATATGATGTAAATGCAACTGATGAAGAAAAACAAGACCCTAGGCTGCAGAAGGCCATCGAGGAAATGAGGAGGCTGGATGACATACTGTCTGCGTGCATGTGCAGGGAAAAAGAAGCCAAGCGTCAAAGGAAACAACGCCAGGCTGAACTCTGGCAAGAGCTTATGGTAAAAAACAGACGCATTAAACAATAACACATCTGCATCTCGTTTTTTTCCCCAATAATGGTAATGTTCCACTTTTTTCAATTACGTGAATAAACGTGCAGACTTCGTATTTTTGTGTATTATCTTGTTTATTTTTTTTTCCTTTTCAATCATGTTGCAACAAACATCCCATCACAAAGTGAACAAATCACCTTATAGAAAAAAAGGGATGACAGATTGATGCCAAAGGCCTAGAAGAGACCCACTCCCAAAATGACTTTGGATTCTTCTTCTATCGATTCATATGAGCAAATTATCATATCATATTTATTTAAAAAAAATGACTTTATTGTTTGGAATTTTTGATATACATTGAAAAAAATAAGTATTTGAACACCCTGCTATTTGCTACTTTGCTAGTTCTCCCACTTAGAAATCATGGAGGAGCCTGAAATTGTCATCGTAGGTGCATGTCCACTGTGAGAGAGATAAACTAAAAAGAAATATTCAGTAATCACAATGCATGATTTTTTTTAACAATTGTGTGATACAGCTGCAAATAGGTATTTGAACACCTGTGTATCATCTAGAATTCTGACCCTGAAAGACCTGTTAGTCCGCCCATTAGAAGTCCGCCTGCACTCCAATGTATCACCTCGTGAGGTCTCAATGATTCTAAGAAAGGTGAGGAATCAGCCCGAACTAGACGACAGGAGTTTGTCAATGACCTGAAAAGAGCTGGGACCACCGTTTCCAAGGTTACTGTCGGTAATACACTAAGACGTCATGGTTTGAAATCATGCATGGCACGAAAGGTTCCCCTTTTTAAACCAGCACATGTCAAGGCCCGTCTTAAATTTGCATATGACCATTTGGATGATGCAGAGGAGTCATGGGAAAAAGTTGTGTGATCAGATGAGACCAAAACAGAACTTTTTGATCATAATTTCACTATGTGTGTTTTGAGGAAGACGAATGAAGAGTACAATTCGAAGAACACCATCCCTACTATGAAGCATGGGGGTGGTAGCATCATGCTTTGGTGGTGTTTCTCCGCACATGGGACAGGACAAGTGCACTGCATTAAAGAGAGGATGACTGGGGCCGTGTATTGTAAGATTTTGGGGAACAACCTCCTTCCCTCAGTCAGAGCATTAAAGATGGGTCGTGGCTGGGTCTTCCAACATGACAACGACCCGAAGCACATAACCAGGAAAACCAAGGAGTGGCTCCGTAAGAAGCATATCAAGGTTCTAGCATGGCGCAGCCAGTCTCCAGACCTGAACCCAATCGAAAATCTTTCGAGGAAGCTCAAACTCTGTGTTTCTCAGCAACAGCTCAGAAACCTGACTGATCTAGAGAAGATCTGTGTGGAGGACCTCTGTAATAGCAAACAAAGGCTATTTTACCAAATATTAACATTAATTTTCTCAGATGTTCAAATACTTTATTGCAGCTATACCACACAAATAAATCGTAAAAACATTGCATTGCGATTTCTCTATTTTTCTTTTTAGTTTATCTCTCTCATAGTGGACATGCACCTACAATGAAAATTTCATACCCCTCCCTGATTTCTAATTGGGAGAAATAGCAAAATAACAGGGTGTTCAAATACTTATTTTCTTCACTGTATACTGCATTTTACAATTCCTGAGATTTTTTTTTCTTTTCCCATTTTACTCTTCCTTATTCTCTCACCGAACACTAACAAAAAAGCTCCTTCTCACTTGTCCCCAATTTTGTTTATTTTCCCTAGGATACCTTACCTGAAGGCCACTCAGAAACCAGCCAAGAAGCAATGAACGCAAAGCTTTTTTGGGCTTTGGAGGAGCCCATTGGTAAGCAAATTCATTACAGTAGACCCCCGTCTTATGACGTGTTCACTTTTCAAAAAATCGAAACTAAGATGCTTTTAGGCCCCTCTTTACGGCTTTCCCCCCACTATATGACATCCACAACACATTATTTTGTGCGCCCTCTAAAAACGCCGGTCTTTACTTTACTTTTTGTATTATATTAGCTATGGGTCCACGAAGCCTGTGATTAACAAGAAATACGAAGAGGGCAAACAAATTGTTAACCTTGCTAAGTTGCATGGCTGTAACCAATCAACGATCAAGACTTTCATCATAAATTAAGAGGCGATTAAAGTAAGGGAATATTCTAAGGGCATTACAATCCTTACAGGTGGAAGTTTTAAATCAGTTTCATTTTAAACCGGCGTTGCAGTTCCTGTGTGCATCCACCCGCTACTCCACTCGACTAGCTCAGGTCATACCACACCAAAGGTAAACAGAGTTTCTAATTTCCTTTAAATGTATATTTTTTGATGTATTATTGGTTATTGAAGGGGGATTACCTTATTTGCAGTTCCTTCTCGAGGTTTCTTCATTTACCTCATGTTGAAGTTTTTGAGTTTTTCCTTACCTTTATGTACATTTTAGATCAGGGGATAGTGTAATAGGTTTTTTCATTTACTTCATGTTGAGGTTTTTGAGTTTTTCCTTGCCCTCATGTAGGTTTTAGATCAGGGGATGGTGTAATAGGTTTCTTGATTTACCGCATGTCTAGGTTTTTGAGGTTTTCCTTGCCTTCATGTACGTTTTAAATTAGGGGTTAGTGTAATAGGTTTCTTCATTTACCTCATGTTGAGGTTTTGAGTATTTCCTTGCCCTCATGTAGATTTTAGATCAGGGGATGGTGTAATAATAATCTGTGGCTTGCAATCATCCAGTGTCTGTGCAGCTCTTTGAGACTCCTTGTGATTAAAGGCGTCACAAATAAACATGACTTGATTTGACTTGACTTATTATGTGTATTTATTTAATCCTTTACACATATATTACACATGAGTAGTACTTACTGCATTCTATTTTGTTATTTTAATGTTTGTATCTGGAGTTCGGGACTATTTATCTAAAGTTTTTGTCCCCCGCTATACAGCTATTTCACTTTGCGATCCCCACCACGCAACGAATTAATGTCGTATCTCGGGGGTCTACTTTAATTCCCTGGCTACCATCATCACATTCATCTAAGATTTTTCGAGTTCCTTGTAGGTTCTCCAGAGAGAGAGGACATTGAATCCCTGCTTCAAAATCAGACCGGTGATATTGAACTGGATAAAAGACTTCAAAAACTCCTCGAGAGTAAGTACAGTATGGGCCTTCTTAATAGGAATTAGCACTAGATGGCGCTCTAAGCTTTTTAACCCCCTTCTACTGGAACGTGCTGACTGACTGAACTGTGAGCATGTCATGCACTCTTATAAATATATTGTATATTTTGTGATTCAATATTTATTTTCAAATAACTTGGGCACAAACAGAAATATCACAAATATATTGGAGATTGCAGCCTAGAGGACGAGAAAAGATGGGTAAACGTTTGAGTCACCGGCCGCATGGGGTTAAAAGACGTTGTAAAGGGCCCTGGGGATTCGAAAATGTTTAATTTAATTTTTGTATCTACCGATACTGTCTTGAATCTGATACCTTGGCCTTACATAAGGGAAAAAGATAATGTAGGCCTATCCAATATGTATAATATCGTCACCTCCATTTTAAAAACAAATATATCGATTTTTGGGCTTTTAAAAAAAACTTGTTTTGCATTTTTTTCTGCACATTCCATTCGGGTAAAGATAAAGAAAAAAATGACAAATAAACGGAGATAATGCTTTTTAGAAAAGCAGCAATGATATGATAAAAGAAACATGCAGATAGTTCCGAGTACATGTTATATTTCTTTTTTTAAAATTTATAAATAAACCATTTAATCCAATTCGTTTTGGACAGCTCAGAAACATCCATCCATTATCTGCACCGCTTATCCTCAGTAGGGTCACGGGGGTGCTGGAGCCCATCCCAGCTATCACACAGCACACAGACACATACAATTTGCTCGCTCATTCACACCTAGGGACAATTTAGACTGGCCAATCAACCCGACATGCGGGAGGAATTGGGAGTGCCCGGAGTAAACCCACACAAGCACGGGGAGAACATGCAAACTCCACACAGGAATGTTTGATCCCATGAACTCAGAACTGTGCCACCCACGCGCATTGAATAACTCCAATTGCAGTATGGCTAACTCAGAAGGTTATTTTTCTCATTATATTTGAAAAAAATATCTTGATAAATTAAGTAAATGCCTGACAAAAATAGCAAGTGAAGAAAAATGAAGCAAGCTATTTGAAAGTTGGGGGGCACTGGGGACAAAAGTGACAACAAATTAATACATTTTAATTCGTAGTGTATTTTCTTACCATTTAATACATATTTTCATTATACAGTGTATCCAATAAGTAGGAACCTTTATTTATGTATTTATTAAATACTCTATTATACATCAAAACTAAAATACAAAGGGAATTTACTGGCTCAAGCATTTGTTTAACAAATAAAACTACTGTATCTCATAAACTTTACTTTTTTATTTGATTTTTTTACAAATAACTTCTAAACTTCCAACTTATAGGTTTAAAATTACTCTTGCTGCATGCATTGCACTAAGAGGCAAATGTTATTTGAGGACACTATGTTTTTATTCCACTTGATACATGGTCGCCCTCATGTGGACATTATGAACTCTTACAATACCTTCCTTTAGGCAACCCAAAATGTTGAAAGAGCCATATTGGCCCAAAAAAATAAAAAATATGCCTGGATCTGCAAGAATCTGAAGCCTTATATAAGGCTTCTGTGCAAGGAAACACATACTGTTTATGTCTATATATTGGAAAACATTACGAATGTGTTTGTCCTCCTACAGAAACCATATATTTTACCAAACATTTTTGAAAAGGCGCCAGGGAGCCACTAGGGAGCGCCAAAGAGCCACATGTGGCTCGAGAGCAAGTTTAGCAGGTCGGGAAGTTGGAAAGCATCATCCCCTGCCTTTTGGTGCTTTTGTCAGTCCAGAGACCTTTGTTGACGTAATGGCTTTAAGAGAAACTTGAAAAATGAAAAAGATTTACATATAAGTGCAGTAGATTCATCAACCTGTTTTACATACTTTCACTACTCAGACTGCAACGTAATTTACACACAGTCAAAGAAGAGGCGGGACAACTGTTTAGCCAATCAAAATGCAGAAAACAATGCATGATGAAAATCCACAAAGTAGCAAAACTGCGATGAGTAAACTGCGACATAGTAAGGGATTACAGTAATCCCTCAGTTACGGCGGTTTATCGGGACCAAAAGGTGAAAAAATTATGAAAATCCGCTAAGTAGCGACGCCCCTTCATAAAAACCGCCTACGGTAAAACTTGCATTGAGAGTATACGACTGTCACAACTTAACAACAATAGATCCACAAATAAAACACATTTGCAGTTAAATGAATTGCCTTTATTGTTATTATACAAAAGTACAATAAAATTGTAGGGCTTTTCCTTTCAGTGCAAGAAAGCAATTTAGAAAGCGTCTGGCTAGCTGCACACTAGCATCTGGGCTCCCTGCACTGAGGCAGGTCTGTGCGATAATTAAAATACAACCGTTCACAAATTGTAGCTCCAAGTCATCCATTTCATGGATAATGGATCTGGCATTGGTGAGAAACAGGCTCGGCAGTGGTGGCTTAAGAGAGGTGTCAGGCTAGCCTCGCTATTAGCTTCTTTCCAGACGCCGCCTCAGTCGCTTCCCAAAACCATAACAATCCACGAAGCACCTGCTAGTGATGACCATTTCTTTGCGTTCTTCTGGCTTTCCTCAGAGTCTGATTTATTGATAAATTTATTTTCAGTATAACAAGCTGCTAAAATCTAGCTGGATCCGTGCATTTGTAATTAGTTTCAGGTAGTTGGACACGTTGAATTGTGCACCTGTCCGCCCTGACTCTTTGACTGACAGCATACACCAGCCTATCACAGTTGCGCACACAGGCCCTCCTTACCCTGCCTTAATGAGACCATTTGCTGCGTGCTGTATGCTCGGACCACAATACACGAACTGTTGATAATCAAGTCAAGTCATGTTTATTTGTATCGCCCTTAATCACAAAGAGTCTCAAAGGGCTGCACAGACCACAGATTAGTGCAAACTACAGACTACTATTACACATCACCTGATCTAAAACCTACATGAAGGGAAGGGAAAACTAAAAAACCTTAACATGAGGTAAATGAAGAAACTTATGACAACATCACCTGATCTAAAACCGACATGAGGGCAAGGAAAAACTCAAAAACCTCAACATAAGGAAAAGGAAGAAACCTTGAGAAGGGGACCGCACATGAGGTCATCCCCCTTCCAGGATGACCAGGCTGCAATGGATGTTGCAATAATAAATAATACATAGATATTGTCAGCATAGAATATAGGTTATTCATATACTATAGAAAGGTGTGATTTCAGTTCCACTGAGGTTGCAGATCGAATCTCAGGGGGAAGAGCATTCCACAACACTGGGGCCCGAATGGAGAACGCTCTCCAACCTGCGATTTCTTCTTGGCTCTTGGGATCCCGAGTAGACCAGCATTTTCAGAGCGAAGGCTCCGTACCGAAACATAGGGGGATATTTAATCTGAAAGATATGAGGGAGCAAGTCCATGCATGATTTTTGTATAATACCAACAGACCCTTAAAATCACATCTTAAGCTAACAGGGAGCCAATGCAGGTTAGCTAAAATCGATGTAATGCAGCATTTTGTAGTTTAACCACCCCTGTGGCATCCGAAATATCTTCTCATCGACAGGTGACGACCACTCGATGAAACGCTCAGAATCTGAATGCGAGGATACCGACGAAGGGAGCCACGGCGACGCCTCCTATAGCAGAAAAAGACAGAAGAACTTTGTCAAGAGGAATATTGAGGTAGGTCAAAGTGCAGGTCGGGTCAAGGTCAAGTGCAGGAATCTTCACGCCGCGTGGAGCCCGTCTGCATAATGTTTGTTTTTCCCAGCCTTTCTTGACTGACTAGGTTGAGGGAAGGAAAAAAATGTTTAGGGTTTTTCTGCGCTTTACTGGGAAAAATGAAAGGATTTGGAATTTCGTTGAGGAGACCTGCCTGTATCTTGTATGTCTGGTCGGGAAGGAAAATAAATAATGAAAATGATTTTATCAATATTGTAGCATAAATGGGTGGTCAATAGATTATTTCAACAAATAATCGATTTAAGACAAATAATCGATTGCCCGATTGAATTAAAGAGGCAAGTTTTTTTTCTTTTTTTTTTTTTTTAAACTCGTCTCACACCATATGGAGCACCACATTCGTTTTTAGCTAATCTTATCAGTCACCAGGGTTGGGTAGGGTTACTTTAACTGGATTACTTTCAATTACCGTATTTTCCACACTATAAGGCGCACCTAAAAGTCTTAATCTTTTTCAAAAGCTGACCATGCACCTTATAATACAGTGCGCCTTATATATGGATCAATATTAAGCCGCAAAGTCTTGCAACTAACGAAAGAAGCCGCCGACTAGATTTTCCCCAGAACGCCAAGTAGTCCGCGGTGTATGCTGGGATTTATATACCGGCATTTCATTGGCTAACCAATGTGTCAATCATCATTTGAATCGATCACTATTGGCTAAAGTTATTCAGAGGTAAAGGGGGCGGATCCTTTTTATCATTTACAGGCTCGCATAGGCTAAAGCGGCGAAACAAACCCTGCAATTGGCCGAAAAAGATGTGTCAATCATCAGTTGAATCAATCACTATTGGCTAAAGTTATTCTGAGGTAAAGGGGGCGGATCCATTTTATCATTTACAGGCTGCATAGGCTAAAGGGGCAAAACACAGCCTGCAATTGGCCGAAAAAGATGAATGTGAATAGCATGTTGGGTTGACGGCATAGAGAAAACAGTATTTTACTATTCTGTACTGTATTTGTAAATATTTTACTCTCGTGGATTTACTACATTCACGGATATAAGAGGACCATGGTTGCACATTATTATTGAACACAACGACTTCGGTGAGCTACTCCGGCTATATATTTTCCCAGTATCTTGTTTCAGAGTGATTTCGATGTTTCTGTGATGGGTCTTTTTTTAAATTAAACTCAATTCCAAGTGTTTATTGTCATATGCACAGTAAAGTTGCGAGCGAAAAAGAAAACAGAATCTAAGGAATGGTTGGCATTTCTTAAATCCCAAGACTTTAACCTTCCGAATGATATTTGGAACGATGCATTGGAGTGACATCGTACGGACACCGCATTCGCACGTGTCTACGACACGTACTGCTTCTTTGCAAGCTTTGGGAATGTTAAGGGGGTAATAAGTTTGACTGAACTATCTGACTGTTTTGTCGATGTTCCCATTGTAGCGCCTTATAATCCGGTGCGCCTTATGTATGGAGGTGCGCCCTATAACCCGGTGCGCCCTATAGTGTGGAAAATACGGTAGTTTTGGATGACTCCAATACCAAATATGCTAATAAAAGACAAAATAAACTAAATATGAATAAAATTATGACTCACAACACGTGGTAAGCTTTCTCTCCTGGCTTTGATCTCTTTGATCTCCGGCAAAACGAACATAAAACAGAAACAAAATGAAAATAAATCCAAACAGCTTGCCAACATCATTTTTGCCGTTCCATGTATTCCGTTACTCCCCAAGCTTGCACAGAATTTAGTCATTTTATTCATATTTAGTTTCTTTTGTCTTTTATTAGCATATTTGGTATTGGAGTAATCCAAAAGTCATTGAAAGTAATCCAGTTAAAGTAACCCTACCCAACCCTGTCAGTCACTGAGAATAATTAAATTAAAGCGTAATATATGATGCACATGTTCTGACATTGTTTCATCATTTTGTCATAGAAATCTCACCAACCATTGAATTAAAAATAAAAAAATAAAATAAAAATTGAAGTGTCATTTTTCGAGCACTTTTCCAGTAACAGAATTCAATTATAACTCTTACAGAAAATTAATTAAATTGGTGAAATAAATACTAGAATCATATTTCAATAATAAAAGTATTTTTAGTAATGTTTTATTAAGTTAATTTCAAGAATTATTTTCCTTTTTTGCTTGAAAATAAAATATATAAATTATAGTAAAAGAAAAAAAAGCAAATCTGCAAGAACCGGTCTTTTCACCTTCTTTGAAAAAAATACTGACAAAATACTTAAATGAGCAAAACTAAGATTTGTTTTGCCCTATCAATTTATTCTCTATTTTTGTATTTTTAAAAAAAATATAAGAATAAAATAAATTAATAATGTTTCAAATCAATGTAATACGAATAAATGTAAAACAATGAATTAATATACTTTATTTTTTATTTGTATAACCTTCTTCTGGATTGTTTATACTTATAAATATAAGAAAAATAAATGGATAAAAAAAGACTTGCATTTTAATTCTAGTAAATATCAATTTTGTATTTATCTAGACCAGGGGCGTCAAACAGGCGGCCCGCGGGCCGGATAAGGCTCCCTAAGGGATTGAATCCGGCTCGCGAGACAATGCTCAGAGAAGCGCAAGAGAAAATTAAGCTGCAGGTTGAAAAATATCCACTTGATGTTGCCAAAGCCAGGTGCCTCGAACAAACGCGGTAGTCAAGTCAAGTCAAGTCATGTTTATTTGTTTGTCCCTTAATCACAAAAAGTCTCAAAGGGCTGTACAGACCAAAGACTATTCCAAACCAGAGACTATTATGACACCATCACCTCATCTAAAACCTACGTGAGGGCAAATACTACACATATTACCAACATAAAATATAGGTTATTCAAATGCTATAGAGTCGAATTGTGTTTTAAGCTTAGATTTAAACATTTCCACTGAGGTTGCGGATCAAATCTCAGGGGGAAGAGCATTCCACAGCACCGGGGCCCGGATGGAGAACGCTCTCAAACCTGTGGATCTCTTCTTGGCTATGGAAACTGATATTATACTTGCGTATAATATCACCTAATGGAAGCATGTAAATGCTGAAAAGAAGGGGGCCAAGGACTGAACCCTGCGGAACACCATAGGTAACACGAAAGGGCTCAGACATCATTTCACCCTATTTAACACAGTGCGTCCTATCTGAGAGGTAGGATCTGATCCATAAGAGGGCGGTTCCTGAGAGACCTGAGAGACTGTACTTGTATTCACGCTCTCTCTCTTTCACTCTCTCTCTTCCTCCCTTTTTCTCTCACTCTCTATCTCTCTTTATCTCACTCTCTCTGTCTCTCTATTTCTCTTTCTTTGTTCTTCTGTCTCTTTCTCTCTGTTTCTTTTTACCTTCTGTTGCTCTCTCTTCCTTTTTTCCTGTTTTCTCTTTTCTCTCTCTCTCTCTCTCTCTCTTGCTCTTTCCTTCTTTCTCCCCTTCTCTCTTTCTCTCCTTTTTTCTCCCCTTTCTATTTCTCTATGGAGTTCATTCTTTCTCTCTCTCCCAGTCTCTCACCATTTCTCTTTTTATCTCTTTGGTTTCTCTCTCCCGTTCTCTCTCTCTTCTTCTCTCTCTCTCTTTCTCTCTCTCTTTCTCTCTTCCTTTGCCCATCCCTCCCTACTTTTCTCTCACTCTCTATCTCTCATCCCTTTCTCTCCTTTTTTCTTTCTCTCTAATCTACTAGTCCGGCTGCCGAGAGAATGTTTGTTCTATCTTGTGGCCCCCGAGTTAAAATGAGTTTGAAACCCCTGATGTAGATTTTTAAAAATTCCACATACCTGACATTATTTTACTGGAAAAATAGTTAAAATTCAGGGAGAAAGGAAAAATAACACCAAAAATGAACAAAAATGTGTGTTTTGTTGATTTTTGTGTGTATTTCAATGAGTTTTTGTGACTCCCTAGCCTTGCTATTCGTTGGTCATGTGTCTTTCTTCAAGTGGGGCTTTTTTTTATTTATTACCATCTGTCCTTGTTTACTCCCCATTCCTTTATTTATCCTTTCATGAACAAATCCCTCCATCAATCTCAACTGTGTTGCGTTCAAAGCGATGACCCACGTTTTAATTGAGAGTAAAAATTCTAACTTAATAGATCATTGTCATCTGCCCCGCAAACGATTCCATATAAATACCCCGTCATTATGTTTTTGATTTTGAATAACATCTGGTTGAAAACAAAAGCTTTTTTTTTTTCCCCCTCACGTCGTTGTGTATTTGCAACCGTCCGAAGTCAAGGTCTTTTTTTTTATAGCTTGTCCGGGGGAAAGGAGGCCAAGCGCTGTTGACACAAGCAGAAGAAGAGCGTCTGGCCCAGCTCCTGCAAGACGAGGATGAAGAGGAAGAGAAGGAAAATTCTGCCAGCACAGACGAAGAGGTAAAGCAGATTCACGCCATTATCGCAGTGGTGGGCTGTGAAGGCCTGCGGGCAGTGTTCCCTCTAAGCTGTGCGCGTGCGCAATTGCGCACTGCTCGCACAATCTTAGCGCAGAAGAAAATCTAGCTAGCGCACAAAAATGAGGGCTCAAAATGACTAATTAAGAAGCGACTTAAGTCAAAGTTACAGTGCATGAAGGTAAAAATACACGGGTTCCCCCGACGTTGTGTCCTAAATGCGGTATTTTGAAGTCGAGTCGAAGTAGAACGAAGTTGAGTAAAGTTAGTAGAGTTTGTCTAGAACCGGCTTCTTCGGCTCGGCTCACTAAGAGGAACCGGCTCTTTCGGGTCCTAAACGGCTCTTCGGGTCGTTTTTGCTTCTTTAATCCCAACATGACCAAATATTATGTAAACTTATGCACAAAATGACTTAAAGGAAGGGGGGAATAGAACAAAAAAAGAAAAAAATACCAAAATGAAAAAGTAGTGAAAAGCTGAGAAAAAAAGAAACAAAAGGAAGGGAAAAAAAGAAGGAAATATTTAGAAAAAAGCCAGAAAAAAAGAAAAGAAATGTAGGAAAAAAGTAATCAGAGAACATAAAGAAAAAAGTAACAACTCGGAAAAAATGAACACAATAATATTTTCTTAAAGAAATTTAAAAAAAAAGTAGAAAAAAACACCTAAAAAAGAAGAAAAAGTTTGTGTTGCATTCAAATAATTTCCAATGATATCAAGTGAATCTTGTTGCCAACATTATGTGATTAAGTACAGTTCTGTATCTTACAACCGATTAAATAAGCCCCAAAAATGTTAATATTATGCGACAAAAGATCCTAGGAAAAAAAAAAATGGATATCTTGTGAAAGAATTGTAGAACAAACGAGGTTTGTAGGCCGTACAACCTTTGCAATCATACATTAGTCAATTCATTCAAAAGTGAAAAATCATTTTGCATTGCCGGAAACTCAGCAAAATGTAACGTGATGTTAAGTTTTGGACATGTTTGATAATGGATTAGTTGCCACGCTTGGGATTGCTGTTGCTCACTGTTGTTTCAAGCGTTGCTAACTGACTTTGTGTGAACTCTCAGACCCGTGGAAATTTACAGGGAACATTGCCTGCGGGCCTTCTCTGCTGGCCTAAAAATGTCTACATGATGCAGTGTTCCTTTTACCTGTGAAAAGTGATGGGTACCAGGGACTCGCATGCTCAAAAATCTATGGGTCCCAACAGAGATCTATGGCTCCCCAAAATTTAGTGTTATCGCGGTTGAAATTGTAAATCGGCGACAAATATATAATATAAATCTATACATTCATTCAGTTTTAATCATCACAGTTTATTGGTAATACAAATCTGTTATCACTTCAGATTTTTCAGTTCACAATATTGTACACTATACAAAATAATATTGCTGAAATATTTATACATTCATGCAGTTTTAATCATCACAGTTAATTGGTAATACAAAGCAGTTATCACTTCAATTTTTTTAGTTCATATAGTCTTTGTGGTATGCTGTCCCGCCATAGTTGTAATGCCTTCTCAAAGTCCAATCCATTATCATCCTGCTCATAGCGTCACCAGGAATATAATTGAGTCCATTTTGGCAGAAAAGTCCTTTTCTTGCTCGGAGTATTCTTTTGTTTATTTTCTTTCGTCGAATCGTTCGCTTCAAAACACGTGTTTTCCTTGCCTTCGCGGTCTTCTGAAGAATTTCTCCGCCGTTTTTTCGTGCCGGAATTATTGCCGTTGTTACCACTTTCTGTGTTATGTTTCGACTTATTACCGACACTAAAGAAATGACCAATTTTTTGTTGATTTGCACCTTGTACCAACTGTTTTTACGGAGGCATACTTCTCTTTCACTCGACAACCGCCACAACAATGACGTCATCTCGAAGCAACGAGATCTCGTTTGCCGAGATCGGCGCGAGACCAAAACAACAATGGCGGATCTGCCTGACGAAAAGTTTGCAGTGCGGTAAATCTTTGTTTAAAAAAAAAAAGTAATCGGGTAATAATGACAATTTGGTGTCAAAAACGTTGCGTCCCGGGGACGCACGTTGATTTGACCACTCAGAGTAACTGCAAGATGTCTTTAGAATGATTTCATTGATTATGATCAGGGATGCACAGTAACAGACCAAATTGCATTCACTTGTCCGTGTTCCTCGAGGACTAAAGGGAACTCCAGTGACTGGACAGTATTTTCACTGACACTGAACGGGAACTATAGATTTTTTTTAGAGAGATTTTCCCCTGCTGTTCAATTTGAATGTATAAATCTGTCACAGACCAGGAACGGAGACGGGACCCAATTGCGTTCGTTTTACACAGTTGTTATTAAGAAGGAGAACAGGACTTGCATCCACGATCCGATGATCGTCGGTCCCGGGTAGCAGATAACAGGAACGCGGAAGTGACACTTCCGTGTCGAGCGAGGGTAGTCGTTGACAGCGAGAAAAACAGGTCGATGGCCGGGGCGGAGGAGCAAAAACAGAAACGGGTCCAGAAAAAAGGTTGGCAACAGGTATCAGACAGGAAACAGGGCAGGATAGAGTCGGAGAGTTACAAAAGCTTGCCTAGCTGGGAGCATAGGTTCGCAGACGGTCTGACGGGTTCTTTCAGGAGAGTTTAAAAAGAGTCCAACAGCCAATCAGGGTCCGTGGCTGTTGGCGCCAACGGGGCAGCCACAGGTGCCCAGCATCAGTAATCATGACAAAATCTGGACTTTTTGGGTGAAAAAAAAATGTGATTATCCTGTAAATATTGAGCAAAGTACCATCAAACCTTCTGTTATCAATTGTATGAATAATGTGTGCAAAAACATCAACTCATTTATCCTCCCAAACCGGCGTCTGAAATGTTTTAGACATCACCGCAGTGTTTTATATTTAGAGCGTCTGCATCGTGGAAAAAAGCAGCTCGCTGTTTTCCCCCGGACCCCCTTGCGAGAAGAATTTGGCGACGGAGTGCCAAAACGAATAAACCAGTTCGCCCAATTCCTCTAAAAAAGGTGGCGATTCACACCTAACGCCAAAAGGCAGAACGACCATCGCTAGCCGCAACTTTTGCATGTTTTTCACCACCGGCCCCCCTCCCGTCTAGACCTTTTTTAGATCCGCGTCTTCGCAGGTGGCGATTCCATTCCGGTGCGTCTGCTATCAACATCTAGGGAGATATTTTTATACTTTATGGAAATCTAACGTTGTTTCCACTATCACGTCGTTGAACGTGGGCCTTTATTCTCGTCTGCATTTTTTCATGGATGAATGCGAACCGCTATGCATGTTTTGATGTCTGCTTGGCCTCCGGGTAGACCATCTTCGCTACCCAAAAGACAAGCACATTAAGCAGATGTAGTAGTTCATGGGGGCCCATGTGGTTTATTTTGATAGAACGATAGATAGAT
This sequence comes from Urocampus carinirostris, assembly GCF_059441175.1. Classification (NCBI taxonomy): domain Eukaryota; kingdom Metazoa; phylum Chordata; class Actinopteri; order Syngnathiformes; family Syngnathidae; genus Urocampus; species Urocampus carinirostris. The sequence continues at coordinate 29,075,089 of NC_142363.1, read as the reverse complement.
AGATGGATAGATAGATGGATAGAAAAGGAGATACATAGATAGAACATTAGATAGATAAAATGACATATAGATAGAATGATAGATAGAATGATAGATAGAATGATGGATAGAATGATAGATAGATAGAATGATAGATAGATAGATAGATAGATAGATAGATAGATAGATAGATAGATAGATAGATAGATAGATAGATAGAAAGGGAGATACATAGATAGAAAATTAGATAAAATGATAGATGGATACAATGATAGATAGAATGATAGATAGATAGATAGATAGATAGATAGATAGATAGATAGATAGATAGATAGATAGATAGATAGATAGAAAGGGAGATAGATAGAAAGGGAGATAGATAGATAGAAAGGGAGATAGATAGATGGATAGATAGATAGATAGATAGATAGATAGAAAGGGAGATAGATAGAAAGGGAGATAGATAGATAGATAGATAGATAGATAGATAGAAAGGGAGATAGATAGAAAGGGAGATAGATAGATAGATAGATAGATAGAAAGGGAGATAGATAGATGGATAGATAGATAGAAAGGGAGATACATGGATAGAAAATTAGATAGATAAAATGATAGATAGATAGATAAAAAGGGAGATAGATAGATAGAAAGATAGATAGATGGATAGATAGATAGAAAGGGAGATACATGGATAGAAAATTAGATAGATAAAATGATGGATAGATACAACGATAGATAGAATGATGGATAGATAGATAGATAGATAGATAGATAGATAGATAGATAGATAGAAAGGGAGATAGATAGAAAGGGAGATAGATAGATAGATAGATAGATAGAAAGGGAGATAGATAGATGGATAGATAGATAGATAGATAGATAGATAGATAGAAAGGGAGATAGATAGAAAGGGAGATAGATAGATAGATAGATAGATAGATAGATAGATAGATAGATAGATAGATAGATAGATAGATAGAAAGGGAGATAGATAGAAAGGGAGATAGATAGATAGATAGATAGATAGAAAGGGAGATAGATAGATGGATAGATAGATAGAAAGGGAGATACATGGATAGAAAATTAGATAGATAAAATGATAGATAGATAGATAAAAAGGGAGATAGATAGATAGATAGATAGATAGATAGATGGATAGATAGATGGATAGATAGATAGAAAGGGAGATACATGGATAGAAAATTAGATAGATAAAATGATGGATAGATACAACGATAGATAGAATGATGGATAGATAGATAGATAGATAGATAGATAGATAGATAGATAGATAGATAGAAAATTAGATAGATAAAATGATGGATAGATACAACGATAGATAGAATGATGGATAGATACAACAATAGATAGAATGATGGATAGAAAGATAGATAGATAGATAGATAGATAGATAGATGGATAGAAAGGGAGATAGATAGATAGACAGATAGAAAGGGATATACATAGATAGAAAATTAGATAGATAAAATGATGGATAGATACAACGATAGATAGAATGATGGATAGATACAACGATAGATAGAATGATGGATAGAAAGATAGATAGATAGATAGATAGATAGATGGATAGAAAGGGAGATAGATAGATAGACAGATAGAAAGGGATATACATAGATAGAAAATTAGATAGATAAAATGATAGATAGATAGAATGATGGATAGAATGATAGATAGATAGAACGATAGATAGATAGAAAGGGAGATACATAGATAGAAAATTAGATAGATAAAATGATATATAGAACGATAGATAGAATGATGGATAGATAGATAGATAGATAGAAAGGGAGATAGATACTTTATTCATCCTCCTAGGGAAAGTCACACTTCCAGCAGTATCCTTGTGTTGAAAAATAAAATAATAAAATTAAGATATAGAATACAAAAATACGTGTACCAGCTCTCGGTTCCGGTCTCCTGGGAGGGGCGGACCTCCTGTGGTGGAGTTGTCGCGGCGACCTTTGATGCGCAAATGGAAGATATTTCACCAGTGTCGGTCAGATAACATATCTATGTGATTGACTTAAAACACAGTATTCACTTCACATGTCTTGACACTGTTTGATCATTTTCTGACATTGCGAAACAGAATTCTGACCAAACTCTACAACGGCTTATACCGTAAATTCCGGACTATAAGCCGCTACTTTTTTCCAGCGGCGCTCGAGTACAAAAGGTAAGATTTAGACCGGTGGAATATATGCGCCGAGGAAGACTGCAACTTCTTAACTTGTGCTCACATTAAATTTGCGTAGACATATCCTCATCATGCAAATTGCAATAAGAAAGGCACATGACGTAGCTTTCAAGCTAGAAGCAAAGAAGGAAACTGCACGTTAACTTCACTCTGCGAGCGTGTTGCTAGCGTGATTTTGAATAAGGGAGCGTGGGACGACGTCTATATGACAAAGTCTCTTTCCCATACTGGGGATGACGTCAGTTATAAGGAGGAAGATGGGAACGGTTTACCGTGGTTTCTACAAGTACGGTATGTTTTTTTTAACAGACCCGTTTACTGCGTTGCGAGCGTGTTCCTAGTAGCGTTTTGCTACCCTTCACAGGCACGGTTTGGGATGAAAGTTATAATATTATAATTAAAGCTTTGAAAACTCTCTCGGTGTACCGTCTTTCTTTGTAAATATGTGTAACCGATGTATATGTATTTGCACCTGTATATTTTTGTAATGTATTTATTTCAGACACTTATTCTGATATGTTTTGCGAATTAAAAAAGAGGGGCGGAGCAAACGCGGGTTGACGGGAAGTGGGGTAAAGGTGAGTGAGACCTGTTGTGGCGGCGGACAATAGTGTATATATATTCTTCCCACCCTTACCTTTGGAAATATAGACTTTTTTTCCTTGGATTAGTTTCAACGGGTACCTGGACTCTGCAGATCTGCATCAAACTTAAGTACCGGTATCATTTTCTGTTCATTTTGCCAGCTGTGGTTATTGAACTGTGGACTTTATATTCAGTTACAATCGCGGGACTCAAAGCCGGGTTTTGGGCTAATTTTGTGATTGTGTTTTTATGTTTTAATGTGGGTGCATGCGGCTTATATACAGGTGCGGCTTGTGTAAGTACAAAATCGGTTTTCGCCTTAAAATGTGATGAGTGCGGCTTATAATCAGGTATAGTCCGGAATTTACGGTAATCTAAAATCTGGAAATTACAGTACTAAACACCCAGTTGACTGTAGGGTATTGAAATTTGAAAATGGCCCACAACCTCTCAAAAGTGAATTCAGCTGAGTATACGTACCTAAGGAAATGTGTCGTTTATTGGAGTCCAAAATGTGAATGTGAATCTTGCAGACATATAACTGTCCCTACTGTTTTTACATCTTCAACTTGGCTTTTTTTCTATGCTAGCTAGCACTCTTTGCAGATGTCAGGCCTGTTGGGAAGCATTATCATGCACATGGGTTTTCTTTTAACCCGACACCAACAGCCTGAATTTCTTAATGCTGTGGCTCTTTATTTATGATGTTTAACTTTTGGGAGCAAATACCACAGTGATTGTAGTGGCAGGCTCCCAAATTGATGGGGGAGCCGTTACTCCGATTTTCATATTCAATTGGCAAGAGGAACACTTCCTGTTTTTGCACAGTGCCGATTGCGAATAATGGTGACAGAGCAAGAATGGTTATTTATGTCACTGGGACTTTGGCAGCAAATCGGTCTCGGGACTCCGTCCCAGGTCTGCATTGAATCCAATGGGATGCGTCGGTTAAACATTCCTCCTCTGTTTGCTTTTTACACTGTTTGGATCTCGTAAATGAAGGCAATACATTTAGCAGTCCATATTCGTTGGGACTATGTTTTGGATGTAAGAGGAAACCCAAGTGCAAGGGAAAACATACAAGCTTTATACGGAGATGACCCAAATATAAAGTTGCACAAATAAACCAGATGGGAAACTTATTTCTAAACATACACATCTTGCGAAGAATTCATGAGATACTCCACTAGGGCTGCAAGCAGTGTTCCCTCTAAGCTGCGCGCGTGCGCAATTGCGCACTGCTCGCACATTCTCAGCGCACAAGAAAATCGAGCCAGCGCACAAAAATCAGGGCTCGAAATTGCTAATTCAGAAGCGATTTAAGTCAAAGTTACAGTGCATGAAGGTAAAAATACACGGGTTCCCCCGACGTTGTGTCCTAAATGCGGTATTTTGAAGTCGAGTCGAAGTAGAACGAAGTTGAGTAAAGTTAGTAGAGAACCGGCTTCTTCGGCTCGGCTCACTAAAAGGAACCGACTCTTTCGGGTCCTAAACGGCTCTTCAGGTTGTTTTTGCTTCTTTCATCCCAACATGACCAAATATTATGTAAAATTATGCACAACATGACTTAAAGGAAGGGGGGAATAGAACAAAAAAGACAAAAATACCAAAATGAAAAAGTAGTGAAAAGCTGAGAAAAAAAAGAAACAAAAGGAAGAGAAAAAAAGACGGAAATTAAAAAAAAAAAATCCAGAAAAAAAGAAAAGAAAGAAATGTAGGAAAAAGGTAAATAGAGAACAAAAAGAATAAAAAGGAACAAGAAAGTAAAGAGAAACACGGAAAAAGAAGAAAAAGTTTGTGTTGCATTCAAATAATTTCCAATAATATCAAGTGAATCTTGTTGCCAACATTGTACTTCCACTAAAAATGTGATTAAGTACAGTTCTGTATCTTACAACCGACTAAAAAAGCCCCCAAAAATGTTAATATTATGGGACAAAATATATCAGGAAATAAAAAGAAATGGATATCTTGTGAAAGACGTTTGTAGGCCGTACAACCTTTGCAATCGTACATGAGTCAATTCATTCAAAAGAGAAAAATACTTTTGCATTGCCGGAAACTCAGCAAAATGTCAAGTTTTGGACATGTTTGATAATTAATTATCTTGCCAAACTTGGGATTACGGTTGCTCACTGTTGTTTCAAGGGTTGCTCACCGACTTTGTGTGAATGCTCAGACTTGTGGAAAATTACAGGGAACATTGGCTGCAACTAACGATTATTTTGATAATCGATTAATCTGGCGATTATTTTTGTGTTAAATCGATGAGTCGGCTAAAATTAAATGGTAAATGGTAAATGGTCTGCATTTCTGTAGCGCTTTTCAGGTCAATGAAGACCTCTCAAATCGCTTTACAATGTGCTTCACACTTACCCATTCACACACACACTCACACACCTATAGGGATTCAGCCATGCAAGGCGCCGACCTGCTTATTGGGGGCATTAGGGATTCAGTGTCTTGCCCAAGGACACTTCGACATAAACACATTATTAATTGCCTCTTCTTTTTTCAAATATTGAAATTTTGCGGACAAATAAGAAAATATTGCGCAAAAAAGAATAGTGTCAGGACCAGAACGAAGACAGGACCCATTTGCGTGCGTTTCTCTTTAGTTTTATTTGGAAGAAGGAAAAGGAAAGGATAGTACACACGATCCGTAGGTTGCGGGGAGCAGGTTGCTCAGACGCGGATTTCCGTGGCGAGCAAAGACAGTGTCGAAAGCAGGAAAAAACAGATCCGGGACGGGGGAGCAAAAATCGTAGTCAAGTTCAGAAAGTGGGTCGGAGCCGGGAAACAGACGGGAATCAGAACCGGAGAGAGTCAGGGTTGAAAGGCTTGCCTAGCTTGAGCTGAGGTTCGCAGACGGACTGACAAAGGTGACAGGAAGACGGGGGGGTTAAAAAGTGACAGGCAGCCAATCAGCATCCGAGGCAGTTGGCGCCAAAGGGGCAGACTCAGTAATCATGACAAATACTCTACAATAATAAACAAAAATCAGTGTTTGTCAAATAACAAACAAAATACATCAAATGTATGCCGTACACCTAGAAATATATATTTGTTTTTTTATAAAATGCAAAAAAGGCATCTTTGTTGTTTAAGGGACGTGGATTTTTGGAATAAGAAATCATTGCAAATATGAAAACCGTTGCTAACGATTTAGTCATCCATTTAATCCATTTGATCGATTGATTGTTGCAGCTCTCAACTCCACATTGTGATTGTTTTCTCATTAGTTCAGTCCTTCCAAAATGTCTGCAACGGAGCAATGCATCAACTCATCGAGTAATCGACAACTATTTGATTGTCAAAATAATCGCCAATTTTTGGTTTGGATTGCCGTTATATCTGAAATGATCCAAAACCTCAGACTTTTGATTCTCAACAATAAATATTCTGCGATTAAAATGTCTTTATTGATAAAAGGAAGATTATCATCGTCAACACATTTTGCTGAGACTAGATGTCATAACTTTCAAATCAGTGTTTTTTTGCAAATGATTTACAGATTATTATCAAGGTTTGGGAGTCCCATGTAAATATTATTTTGGGTGTTTTGTTTTGGAAAATAACAATCTGAATGCCCCGCCCGTTTGGTGCCAGCTGCAGCTTGTTGCCAGATTGGCTTCCCTCCTATTTAAACCCAATGTTCTCATTCCCTACTGGTCAGTCCGTCAACAAACCTCTGCACTTTCAAGACTTGTGTTTTGACTGTCCAGTGTCCTGCTCGTGTTTCCCCAGTGTGCGGTATCGATCCCACCTGTCTCGTCCTGTCCGGTAACCTGCTCCAGTGTCCGGTATTGACCCCGTCTGTCTCATCCTGTCCAGTATATTGCTCCCGTCTCCAGTATCCGGTATTGATCCCGTCGCTCTCCTCCTCTCCGGTATCTTGCTCCCGTCTCCAGTATCCGGTATCGAGCCTGTCTGTCTCCTCCTGTCCGGTATCTTGCTCCAGTCTACAGTATCCGATATCGACCCCGTCTGTATCATCCCATCCGGTATCTTGCACCAGTCTCCAGTATCCGGTATCGACCCTGTCTGTCTCATCCTGTCCGGTATCTTGCTCCCGTCTCCAGTATCCGGTATCGATCCTGTCTGTCTCCTCCTGTCCGGTATCTTGCTCCAGTCTCCAGTATCCGATATCGACCCCGTCTGTATCATCCTGTCCGGTATCTTGCACCAGCCTCCAGTATCCGGTATCGACCCCGTCTGTCTCATCCTGTTCGGTATCTTGCTCCAGTCTCCAGTATCCGATATCGACCCCGTCTGTATCATCCCGTCCGGTATCTTGCACCAGTCTCCAGTATCCGGTATCGACCCCGTCTGTCTCATCCTGTCCGGTATCTTGCTCCCGTCTCCAGTATCCGGTATTGATCCTGTCTGTGTCCTCCTGTCCGGTATCTTGCTCCAGTCTCCAGTATCCGATATCGACCCCGTCTGTATCATCCTGTCCGGTATCTTGCACCAGTCTCCAGTACCCGGTATCGACCCCGTCTGTCCCATCCTTTCCGGTATCTTGCTCCAGTCTCCAGTATCCGATATCGACCCCGTCTGTATCATCCTGTCCGGTATCTTGCATCAGTATCCGGTATCAAACTCGTCTGTCTCATCCTGTCCCGGTATCTTGCTCCAGCCTCCAGTATCCGGTATCGATCCCCTCTGTCTCTTCCTGTCCGGTATCTTGCACCAGTATCCAGTATCCGGTATCAAACCCGTCTGTCTCATCCTGTCCCAGTATCTTGCACTAGTCTCCAGTATCGGGTTTCGACCTCGTCTGTCTCATCCTGTCCGGTATCTTGCTCCAGCCTCCAGTATCCGGTATCGTTCCCGTCTGTCTCTTCCTGTCCGGCATCTTGCTCCAGCCTCCAGTATCCAGTATGGATCCCGTCTGTCTCCTCTTGTCCGGTACCTTGCTCCAGTATCCGTTATCGATCCCGTCTCTCCCGTCCGGTATCTACCCGTGTGTCCTGTATCGATCTCATCTGTTCTGTCCGGCCTTGATCTCCTCTGCTTCTGACTTCTCTGTCTCACTTCTTCCGCCCAGCGATCGCCGCATCCCTGGCGTTTGTGTTCACGCGCATGACGGTCCCATTCCCTTAAAATTAAGCTTGTGTGAAAACGTTACGCATCTGGGTCCTCCGTCTGTGTGGGTTCTGACATAGTGTCCTATGTTTAAAACCAAAAAATGAAATCAAAAACTTTTGGTGTCTCCGATTCATTGATTTTATCAAGCCTCCTCGTGTGGATTTTACATGTTCTCCCCGTGCCTGCAGGTTTCCTCCGAGCACCCTGGTTTCCCTCGCACATTTCAAAAAACATGCATGTCCGTTTAATTGGCCGGTGCAGATACTGGATGGATTGATGGATGAACAAAGTAACTAACGATAGAAAAAAATATTCAAACCAAAAAACTAAAACTCACATGGAAGTGGAAATCGAAACGACAATGTAAGGGAAATGACCCCACAGCCTCTGCTGCCAGCACGGCCCTTAAATATTGATTTCCTGATTGGTCAGGTGTGGGGATGGAGGCCAGTCTGTTTGTCTGTTGGCTCCCTCTGCAGGACACTGGTATATATGCCAGATCATGACGATTTATATACCTATTCTATCCTAATTTTCTCTTTTTATCTTAATTTTTCTTCTAAGTCTGTCATGGTTGCCCAATTGGCCCCGCCCATGTGTGTCACGATTGCCATGGTGCCCAATTGGCCCCGCCCGTGTGGTGCCAGTTGCGGCTCATTGAGAGATTGACTTTCTGTTTATATAAAGCTCAGCGCTCTCTTGCTTCGGGGTCAGCCCGTCAAACGAACTTCTGAGTTCTGACTCAGTCCTGTCTTCCTGTTTCCAGTACGGTATTGTTCCCGTTCATTCTTGTCTTGTTTAATTTCGGGTTCCAGTTTTGTTTCCGTCTGTTTTTGTCCTGTTGTTATTTTCTCCAGTTTTTGTTCCCAACAAGTTTCTGCTGTTTATTTTCGATATTCTAATTCGTTATTGATCTCCCCGGTCTCTGGCTACCTGTCCTTCCACGCCAGACCGGCTTTCTAACGTGCATGACTCCCCATTTCCCGTAAAATAAAAGACTTGTGTGAGAACGTCACGCGATTGGGTCCTGTATCTGTTCTGGTTCTGACAAAGTCTTTTATTATATGTTTATCCTGCAGTGCCACCACCTAATCTTGTTGTGAGCAATGTACAATACAGTGGGACCTCGCTACTTCGCGCTTCGACGTTCGCGGATTCAGAGCTTCGCGGGCCTAAAAAATAATAATAATAAAATAAAGTAATTAAAAAAAAAAAAAAGAAAATAAGCATTTTTGAAGGGGCGTCGCTACTTCGTGGTTCCATGTTCGCAGGTCTAAAAAATAATAATAATAAAATAAAATAATTAAAAAATGACTTATGCGGCTCACTGAGATATTGACTTTCTGTTTATATAAAGCTCAGCGCTTAAATAAATAAATGAATAAATAAATATATTCAAATCCAGCTCCGGACTTCCTGTGCAGAGTTTGTATGTTCTCCCCGTGCTCCCACATTCCAAAAACATGCATTTCAGGTGAATTGGCTGGTCTAAATTGTCCCTAGGTGTGAATGAGCGAGCGAGTTGTCTGTCCCTGTGTGCCCTTCGATTGGCTGGCAACCAATTTAGGGTGTCCCCTGCCCACTGCCCGATGATTGCTGGGATGGGCTCCAGCACCCCCGCGACCCTACTGAGGATAAGCGGTGTAGCTAATGAGATGAGATATATACATATATATATATATATATATATATATAAATATATATATACCGTATTTTCCGCACTATAGGGCGCACCGTGTTATAGGGCGCACCCCCAAAAAATAGTTTTTGGTCCTATATCTTCCATAGATAAGGCGCACCTGATTATAAGGCGCTACAATGGGAACGTCGACAAAACAGTCAGATGATTCAGTCCAACTGATTACCCCCTTAACATTCCCAAAGCTTGCAAAGAAGCAAATACGTGTCGTAGACACGTGCGGATGCGGTGTCCGTACAATGTCACTCAAATGCATCGTTCCATCATTCGGAAGGTTAAAGTCTTGGGATTCAAGAAATGCCAAACATTTCTATGTTTCTATTTTCGCTCACAACTTTACTGTGCATATGACAATAAACACTTGGAATTGAGTTTAATTCACTCAACTCATCACAGCAACATCAAGATCGTTCTAAAACAAGATACCGGGAAAATATAAAGCCGCATAACTCACCCAAGTTCTCACGTTCAATAATGATACGCAATCATGGTCTTCTTACAACTGTGAGTGAAGTAAATCCAGGAGAGTAGAATATTTACAAATACAGACTAATGAAACATGTTTCTTTATGGCGTACTGTAGCAAGCTTGCTACGCCATTGCTAAACTCGTCCGATTGAAGGGTTTGTTTTGGGCATCTAGCCAATCCGAGGCTCCGAATAACTTAAGCCAACAGTGATCGATTCAAATGATGATTGAGACATTGGTTAGCCAATGAAACGCCGCTATATAAATCCCAGCATACACCGCGGACTTGCTACGCCATTGCTAAACTCGGCCGATTGAAGGGTTTGTTTTGGGCATCTAGCCAATCCGAGGCTCCGAATAACTTTAGCCAATCGTGATCGATTCAAATGATGATTGACACATTGGTTAGCCAATGAAACGCCGGTATATAAATGCCAGCATACACCGCGGACTACTCCTTGTTCGGGGTAAAATCAAGTCGGCGGCCGTTGAGTAAGTTGCGAAACCTTGGGAATTTAATATTGAGTCATATATAAGGCGCACTGTGTTATAAGGCGCATGGTCAGCTTTTGAAAAAAATTAAGACTTTTAGGTGCGCCTTATAGTTCGGAAAATACGGTATATATATATATTTTTTAAGCATTTATGAAGGGGCGTCGCTACTTCGTGATTCCACGTTCGCGGGTTCAGAGCTTCGCAGGTCCAAAAAATAATAATAATAGAATAAAATTATTATTATTTTTTTTTTAAGCATTTTTGAAGGGGCGTCCCTACTTCGCAGATTTTCACTTTTCGCGGGTGGTTTTGGTCCCCATTAACCGCGATAACCGAGGTCCCACTGTATGTTGAAAAAAAGGACTTTTCTATTCCAATAAAGTCAGGGATCTTCTGGATCAAATTTGACTTCAAGATCAAAGAATTCAGTTGCATAATTCAATTGTATTCCCATTACTCCCATTACTTAGCGCCAGTGACATCACCTCTCTCCGGCCAGATGATTTTGCATCAGAGTGTTCAGTTGGCGGTTCTGTTTGTGTGGGCCTGATCCACTATTATCCCGGTTACCATGTTACAGATCTGCTGTGTTGAGCCTCAAAATAAAGGAGCACTGTCCAAACCATCTATGACTTATCCAAACGATGCGTGTCTTCCAGGGGGACATGTGGGCTGTGCCGGTGACCGCCGGCCAAGGTTACGCCCTGGAGACGTCCGACGTGGAGCGGCTGAGTAGCATCGACGCCAAACTTTGCCTTTTCCAGTCGGCTGTAGAAGCTTCATCACTGTCCGTTTTGCTTTCAAACGAGGTATGTCTCCAACAGAAAAAGGTCTCAGGGTTTGCACGGGTGCTTGAAATCATGGAATTTGAATGTTGAGTTTTCAAGGAAGGGCAGCACGGCGGCGCAGTGGTTAGCGCGTGTGCGGCACAGTTGTAAGGTCTTGGGAACCTCCTGTGTGGGTTCAAATCCAGCTACCGGACTACTGTGCGGAGTTTGTATGTTCTCCCCGCGCTTGCGTGGGTTTCCTCCGGGCACTCCGGTTGCCTCCCACGTTCCAAAGACATCCATTTCAGGTGGATTGGCCGGTCCAAATTGTCCCTAGGTGTGAATGAGCGAGCGAGTTGTCTGTCCCTGTGTGCCCTGCGATTGGCTGGCAACCGGTTCAGGGTGTCCCCTGCCCACTGCCCGATGATTGCTGGGATGGGCTCCAGCACCCCCGCGACCCTACTGAGGACAAGCGGTGTAGCTAATGAGATGAGTCTTCAAGGATTGAAAAGTGCTCAAATTTTGGGTGAAGTGCTTGTAAATGCTTAAATTGTTTTTCCACAACAAATCTGCCTAAAAATGAGGCAGACACTGCTTCCTGGTGGCTTTTCTTCGCAATTGCATTTCTTCCTTCATGATTAACTGTCATGATTACTGATGCGAGGCACCTGAGTCTGCTCCTTTGGCGCCAACTGCCTCGGACGCTGATTGGCTGCTTATCTCTTTTTAAACCCCTGTCTTCCTGTCACCCGTGGTCAGTCCGTCTGCGAACCTCTGCTCCCGCTAGGCAAGCCTTTTCGACCCTAACTTTTTCCTGTCCTGATTCCTGTGTGATTCAGACACCTTTTCTGAACTTGATTACGATTTTGCTCCCCCGTCCCGGCCATTGATCCTCTTTTTTCCCGCTCTCGACACTGCCTTCGCTCGCCACGGAAGTTCCACTTCCGCGTTCGGAGCGATCTGCTACCCCTGACTGACGATCACCAGATTGTGGGTGCAAGGCTTTTCCTCCTTCTCAATAAAACTGAGAGAAACAAACGCAAGTGGGTCCTGTCCCCGTTTCTGGTCTCTGACATTAACAGCAGCTGGCATGGTTAGCTATGGCTAGTTTGTCTTATAAAGTGTAATCGCCCCCTACGGGTTAGATATAGAAGATATAAAACTGTAATTTTTTTGTGAAGCATCAACAATACGTGGGACACAATCATGAAGTGGAGCACACTTTATTGGATATACTTTTTTAACAAATAAAAAATGAAAAAGTGGGTGTGCAAAATGATTCAGCCCCTTTACTTTCAGTGCAGCAAACTGTCCAGAAGTTCAGTGAGTATCTCTGAATGATTCAATGTTGATCTAAATGACTCACGATGATAAATGGAATCCACCTGTGTGTAATCAAGTCTCTGTATAAATGCACATGCACTGTGATAGTCTCACAGGTCTGTTTAAAGCGAAGAACGAGGAACACACCAGGCAGGTCCGAAATACTGTTGTGGAGAAGTATAAAGCCAAATTTGGATACAAAAAGATTTCCCAAGCTTTAAGCATCTCAAGGAGCACTGTGCTAGCAATAATATTGAAATGGAAGGAGTATCAGACCACTGCAAATATAACAAGACCGGGCAGTCCGGGCCCGTCCCCTAAACTTTCAGCCTATTAAAAAAAAAGTAAACCGATCAGAGATGCAGCCAATGTATATTTGTGTATCTGCAAAAGAAATGATTCACACCGGATTTCTTCTTTTAATGGTGCTTGAAAAGTACCGTATTTTCCGCACTATAGGGCGCACCGGGTTATAGGGCGCACCCCCCAAAAAAATAGTTTTTGGTCAGATAGTTCAGTCAAACTTATTACCCTCTTAACATTCCGAAAGCTTGCAAAGAAGCAAATACGTGTCGTAGACACGTGCGGATGCGTTGTCCGTACGATGTCACTCAAATGCATCGTTCCGAATATCATTCGGAAGGTTAAAGTCTTGGGATTCAAGAAATGCCAACCATTCCTTAGTTTCTATTTTTTTTCGCTCGCAACTTAACTGTGCATATGACAATAAACACTTGGAATTGAGTTTAATTTAAAAAAAGACCCATCACAGAAACATCGAGATCACTCTGAAACAAGATACTGGGAAAATATATAGCCGGAGTAGCTCACCGAAGTCGTTGTGTTCAATAATAATGTGCAACCATGGTCCTCTTATATCCGTGAGTGTAGTAAATGCAGGAGAGTAAAATATTTACAAATACAGTACAGAAAAGTAAAATACTGTTTTCTCTATGCCGTCAACCCAACATGCTATTCACATTCATCTTTTTAGGCCAATTGCAGGCTTTGTTTTGCCCCTTTAGCCTATGCCAGCCTGTAAATGATAAAAAAGATCCGCCCTCTTTACCTCCGAATAACTTTAGCCAATAGTGATCGATTCAACTGATGATTGACACATCTTTTTCGGCCAATTGCGGCTTTGTTTTGCCGTTTAAGCCAATGCCAGCCTGTAAATGATAAAAAGGATCCGCCCCCTTTACCTCCGAATAACTTTAGCCAATAGTGATCGATTCAAATGATGATTGACACATTGGTTAGCCAATGAAACGCCGGTATATAAATCCCCGCATACACCGCGGACTACTTGGCGTTCGGGGGAAAATCGAGTCGGCGGCTGCAAGTTAGTTGCAAGACTTTGTGACTTAATATTGATCCATATATAAGGCGCACTGTATTATAAGGCGCATGGTCAGCTTTTGAAAAAAATTAAGACTTTGAGATGCGCCTTAAAGTGCGGAAAATACGGTACTTGAATTTGGCTATGAAAAAAGTGTACGAACACTGCATAATACCCTGTAACTCCTGCAGACATGATTCAGAGCTGATATGAGGCAATGTCGTTAAGTCCAAAACAGCAGGGCTTCGTCCTGTAAAATCCTTCGCAATTAACCTTTGGGGAGTCTAAGCGCTATGGAGGTATTAGGAAAAATGGCAACGTGTCCACGTTTTTGTCATTATTTCCATTTGAATTACGCACGTTGAGCTTCTTGCGCAGTTTTCCTAGAGAAATTAGTGTTAGACTCTTCGTGATTGCGTCATAATTAGCAATTTTATACAAAGGAACGACTCCCTGTGGAGTTGCTGTGAGACTCAGCAGCAGCCAAGTACCGGCGATGATGCAAAAGTTCAGTACAGTCGACCCCCAGAAAACGACATGGTAGGGGATAGAGACCTCCCGATCAGCTACTAGTAACTGTGCATTTGCTTTCTTCTCGTTTTTTTGGATAAACTATTTATCTACTCTCTCTCAAGAGGGGTGACCAAAAGACCAAAAGATTTGAACTTGGCCACCCATCCATCCATCCATTATCTGCACCGCTTATCCTCAGTAGGGTCGCGGGGTTGCTGGAGCCCATCCCAGCCATCTCCGGGCAGTGGGCAGGGGACACCCTGAACTGGTTGCCAGCCAGTCGCAGGGCACACAGGGACAGACAATTCGCTCGCTCAGTCACACTTAGGGACAATTTGGAACGGCCAATTCACCTGACATGCATGTTTTTTGGAATGTGGGAGGAAACCGGAGTGCCCGGAGGAAACCCACGCAAACACGGGGAGAACCTGCAAACTCCGCACAGGAAGGTTGGTAGCTGGATTTGAACCCATGACCTCAGAACTGTGCCGCACAAGCGCTAACCACTGTGCCGCCGTGCTGCCCAACATGGCCACCCAAAATGCTCAAACACCTGAACAATTTAAGCACCTCGGCACCCAAGTTGGTCATACTTTCGTCCCTCTAGATCAGGTGTGTCAAACTCATTTTAACCCGGGGGCCACACAATAGAACAAACATTCTCTCTGGGGCCGGACTACTAGATTAGAGAGAAAAAAGAGAGAAAGGAAAAAATAAGAGAAAGAAAAGGAGAGTAAAAACAAGAGGGTGGGACAAAGAAAGGGAGAAAGAGAGAGAGAGAAAATAGCACGAGTGTGAGAAGCAAAAGAGATAAAAAGAGAAATAGTGAGAGACGGGGGAAGAGAGAGAAATAAAGACATCCAAAGAGAAACAGAGAGAGTGAAGGAGATAAAAGAGAAGGATAGAAAGAGAGAAGGGGAGAAATAGTTAATGGGAAAGCAAAAGCGAGGGAAAGCCAGAGAAGAGAGAGAAAAGGAAAAAATTAAGAGAGCAAATGAAGGAAAAAAGAGAGAAAGAGACAAAGAGGAACAAAGAGAGAAAAAGAAAGACACAGAGAACAAAAGAGAGAGATAGAAAATGGGAAGAAGAGAGAGAGAGGGAAAAAGAGTGAGAAAGAGAGAAACAAATATGAGTACAGTGTTTGTGAGAGGTACCTAGCTTTTGGCAACATCAAGTGGACATATTTCAACCTTGTTTTTATCTTGCACTTCCCTCAGCGTTGTCTTGCGGGCCGGATTCAATCCCTTAGCGGGCCTGATCTGGCCCGCGGGCCGCCTGTTAGACACCCCTACTCTAAATGAAACGGGACACAAGAAAGTGGCCATGTCACTCGGGTCCGGGTAACACAACACAGCTTTCACTGGTTTACCCCTGCTGCATCATGCGGGTGCCCTGCCCATCCCTTAGAACGCGTCCAAACATCCCACTAACCTCACCACTCATTCCTACCACCAACAAGAGATCTAGCTTCCATTATGTTTAGACCTCTTTCCTGCAGTGCACTCATAACACCATCCATCCACGTCAATCGCGGCCTTCCTCTTGGTCTCCTTCCATTGACTTCTTCTCTGTAGTTCCTCTTCAACATTTGCTCCGCATCCATCCTCTCCATGTGTCCAAACCCAACGAGTACTCTCTCATCCACACGCTTTCTCAGTTCCACTACTACTCCAGTTCTGTCTCTCACAATTTCATTTCTCAATCTATCCAATCTTGTCACTCCTAACATACTCCTCAAAGACTTCATCTCAAAAACAATTAACTTCCTTCTCAGATCTGCTTTCAGGGTCCAAGTCTCTGCACCATACAACACAGTCGGCACAATCACACTCTCATACAGTCCCCTCTTAACATCCATACTCATACTCTTGTTACTCATCACTCTCCTCAGAGCACCCAAAACCTTGATTCCTTGATTGACTCTGTGCATACCTCACTCTCCATTCCACCAACTGCAGCCACATCACAACCCAAATACCTAAAGCTAGTTCTTAATAATCACCAGCTTTATTCTAATGGTTATCAAATTTTTGCTTCTCACTTTAGCATCACTGCAAGTCTTGGGAACTATCTCTAATGAATACAGTACCAAAATTGTGTCAGATTCTTCTATCTACCAAATGGACGAAAAACAAGGCTGGTTGTTTAAAATAACTTTGTTTTTTCACATTTGATTTTTAAAACAAATACAGTAAAAAGATAAAAAATCGGAAATTATGTCGGATTAAAAAAAAAAAACCTTTGATCAGTAAAATGTACCATTTTGATTCTACACTGAAAATGGTAGAGAATTCTTTGAAAATTTACTCTTGATGAGAAAAATTATCTAAACAATTACAAAAACTGGTCTTCTGATAATTCTAATTACAAACGTGTTATTCACTGTCATGATTACTCATTACACTCACTTGTGCCTGCTCGTTTGGCGCCAGCTGCTGCTGGTTACCTGATTGGTTCCCCGTCCTACTTAAGCCAGTCCTTTCACTCGCCTGTTGTCAGTCCGTGAGCAAACCTCTGTTTTCACACGGCAAGCATTTTTGACTCTGACTCCCGTCGGTCCCGTTTTGTCACCCGTT
Source organism: Urocampus carinirostris (assembly GCF_059441175.1). Classification (NCBI taxonomy): domain Eukaryota; kingdom Metazoa; phylum Chordata; class Actinopteri; order Syngnathiformes; family Syngnathidae; genus Urocampus; species Urocampus carinirostris. The sequence continues at coordinate 29,058,036 of NC_142363.1, read as the reverse complement.
TTCCACTCGTCCTTTCCTGATTTCCCCGTTTGTCTCCTGCTACGACCCGTTTTTTGACACCGACCACGTTCTGATCTCCTGTCCCGGCTAACGACCTGTTTTTCCGTCTACTACGCTACGATCTCCCGCTCTGGAAGATCTATTTCCGCATTCGGAACACGCTCCGATCCCGTGAGCGGCTTGCTTCCCGCGTCCAGCGAGCACCGGATCGCTGGCGCTGGCTTTCCTTTATATTTCAATAAACTTGTGCGAAACGTTACGCATCTGGGTTCTACTTCTGTTCTGGTCGTGACAATTCACAACATTTTCCAGCTAGTTTATACAGCGTACCTGCAGTTCCAAGACCCCAATTTTTTTTAGGAAATAAAAAGTTATTTCGAATGTGATCCCTGTTTTTACGACTGCCTAATGTCAAGAGCACATTGGAAAGACCAAATCCAAGTTTCCTCTCTGGAGATGTTTTGGCAAACCTTTACTACATCTACCTCGATTTTCTATCCAGTAAGCGAAAAGCATGTTCTTCTAGGTTGAAATCAGGACACTGACTTGGACATTGCTTAGCATGTTTCATTATAGGAATTGTTTTAAGACTAGGGTATAATCCCATCCAGTGTTCCCTCTAAGCTGCGCGCGTGCGCAATTGCGCACTGCTCGCACAATCTCAGCGCACAAGAAAATCTAGCCGGCGCACAAAAATGAGGGCTCGAAATTACTAATTAAGAAGCGGCTTAAGTCAAAGTTACAGTGCATGAAGGTAAAAATACACGGCTTCCCCTGACGTTGTGTCCTAAATGCGGTATTTTGAAGTCGAGTCGAAGTAGAACGAAGTTGAGTAAAGTTAGTAGAGTTTGTCGAGAACCGGCTTCTTCGGCTCGGCTCACTAAAAGGAACCGGCTCTTCCGGGTCCTAAACGGCTCTTCGCGTTGTTTTTGCTTTTTTAATCCCAACATGACCAAATATTATGTAAAATTATGCACAAAATGACTTGAAGGAAGGGGGGAATGGAACAAAAAAGAAAAATATACCAAAATGAAAAAGTAGTGAAAAGCTGAGAAAAAAAGAACCAAAAGAAGGAAACATTTAGAAAAAAGCTAGAAAAAAAAGAAAGAAACGTAGGAAAAAAGTAAATAGAGAACAAAAAGAAAAAAAGTAACAGCTCGGAAAAAATAAACACAATGAGACATTTTTTAAAGGAATTAAAAAAAAAAAAGAAAAAAAACACAGAAAAAAGAAGAAAAAGTTTGTGTTGCATTCAAATAATTTTCAATTATATCAAGTGAATCATGTTGCCAACATTGTACTTCCACTAAAAAAATGTGATTAAGTACAGTTCTGTATCCAACAACCGACTCAATAAGCCCCCAAAAATGTTAATATTATGCGACAAAATATATCAGGAAAAAAAAAAGAAATGGATATCTTGTAAAAGAATTGTAAGAACAATTGGCGTTTGTAGGCCGTACAACCTTTGCAATAGTAGTCAATTCATTCAAAAGAGAAAAATCATTTTGCATTGCCGGAAACTCAGCAAAATGTAACTTGATGTCAAGTTTTGGACATGTTTGATAATGAATTATCTTGCCACACTTGGGATTATGGTTGCTCACTGTTGTTTCAAGCGTTGCTCACCGACTTTGTGTGAACGCTCAAACCCCTGGAAAATTACAGGGAACATTGATCCCATCTTTCACTCCCGATAAATCATGACCCAACACTTGTACAGTATACATACTTGCAGTAACCGTAAGCCTTTTACAAAATTGCTGCTTTTGTTTTGGATTCCGTCAGATCTTTAGATCACTCTCACATCAAACGGCGTCAGATTCTCTATTTGCATGCCAATTGTCCACATGCGGATCTTAAGGTTGGCCCCGGTTCCAAATGTGAGCTAAGGGTCATGCTAGGATTTACTCTGTGTTTTCACCACATGGTAGGTCAGGAAAGAGGATCAAAAAAGACAAATAAAGAAAGGTTTACTTTGTATAAAGCCAAATAATTTGAAAGTGTAGTTCAATGAGCCAGCATAATATGACAGATCGTGCAGAAATAGTGTTGGAATCTCCGTCTCTATCTCTGAAATGTATCGGCGGCAGTGCAAAATCATTTGACGTATAAATGATAAATAAACTGTTGAAGCCGAAGTTTGCTATTCAGTGGGCTTTGCCAAGTTATCTGCGCTTAATCATACGGTATTCCCCCGCTATCATTTAGACTTTTGCTTCCTCGGGGCATTGCGGATTTTTTTCTATTAATAGTTTCTACGGATGAATACATACTTTGCGGATCTAACGGCGTCACAAATCAGAGACCTGCCTTCTGTTTCCTGGGCGCGGATATGAGCAATTAAATAAATCATTTACAAGACGTGTGACACTCGAATAACCCCTTATACATTCAGTATGTGAGCAAACCAATCGGGGGGCAAGCAAGAGAAAAAAAAATGATGATTTAATTCATTTAACTCACCAAAAACTGTGCTCGTTTGCTCGTTCGCTCCATCGTGTGCTTCATTGTTTACAAGTTGTGCTCCTACATGGCTTGCTAGAATTATGGACTTGAACTATACAGTGAAGAAAATAGAAAAGTATTTGAACACCCTGGTTTTTTGCTATTTCCCCTACTTCAAAATCATGGACGGGGTCTGAAATTTTCATCGTAGGAGCATGTCCACTGTGAGAGAGATAAACTAAAAAGAAAAATCCAGAAATCAAAATGCATGATTTTCTAACAATGTATTTGTGTGATACAGCTGCAAATAACTATTTAAAAACCTATGTATCATCTAGAATTCTAACCTTGAAAGACCTATTAGTCCGCCGATTAGAAGTCCACCAGCACTCCACGTATCATCCTGAATCCCAGGCACCTGACTTTAACTTCTAACATGGTGAAGACCAAAGAGCTGTCCAAAGACACCAGAGACAGTATTTTACACCCCCACAAGACTGAAAAGGGTTCCGGAGCAAATGCTAAGCAACTTGGTGAAAAAAGGTCCACTGTTGGAACAATCATTGACGGTCAATCTCAATCGGGGTGGAGCCCCATGCAAGATATCACCTCGTGGGATCTCAATGATCCTAAGAAAGGTGAGTAATCAGCTCGAAACTACACGGCAGGAGTTGGTCAATGACCTGAGAAGAGCTGGGACCACCGTTTCCTAGACTACTGTAGGTAATATACTAAGGCGTCATGATTTGAAATCATGCATGGCATGAAAAGTTCCCCTGCTTAAACCAGCACAAGTCAAGGCCCGTCTTAGGTTTGCATATGACCATTTGGACGATACAGAGGAGTCATGGGAGAAAGTTTTGTGGTCAGATGAGACCAAAATAGGACCTTTTGGTCAGATTTCCACTAAGCGTGATTGGAGGAAGAAGATTGAGGAGTACAATCCAAAGAACACCATCCCTTCTGTGAAGCATGGGGGTGGTAGCATCATGCTTTGGGGGTGTTTTTCCACCCATGGGACAGGATGCATGCACTGCATTAAAGAGAGGATAACTTGGGCCCTATATTGTGAGATTTTAAGGAACAACCTCCTTCCCTCAGTCAGAGCATTGAAGATGGGTCGTGGCTGGGACTTCCAACACGACAATGACCCGAAGAACACAGCAAGGAAAACCAAGGAGTGGCTCCGTAAGAAGCATATCAAGGTTTTAGCATGGCCCAGCCAGTCTCCATACCTGAACCCAATGGAAAGTCTTCGGAGGAAGCTCAAACTCCATGTTTTAAGCGACAGCCCCGAAACCTGACTGATCTAGAGAAGATCTGTGCTGCGGAGTGGGCCAAGATCCCTCCTGCAGTGTGTGCAAACCTGGTGAAAAACTACCGGAAACGTTTGGCCTCTGTAAAAGCAAAGAAAGGCTTCTGTACCAAATATTCACATTCATTTTCTCAGGTGTTCAAATACTCACAGTATTTGCAGCTGTATCGCACAAATAAATTGTTAAAAAAATCGTGCATTGTGATTTCTGGATTTTTCTTTTTAGTTTATCTCTCTCACAGTGGACATGCACCTACGATGAAAATTTCAGACCCCTCCATGTTTTCTAAGTGGGAGAAATAGCAAAATACCAGGATGTTTAAATACTTATTTTCTTCACTGTATATAGATGGATACAACTGTGACTTTTTGCCATGGGGTCAGAAAATAAAATGGAAATAAATAAATCATTGCACTTGAGGTTTTATTAGTGAGTAGGTTTGTGTAGATTGTCTCCTATACTACAAGTCCCACAGTGCTTTGCACAGTAAAAAATTGAAGGAGAACTCATGCACACGTGTTACACTTCCAGGGTTGGGTAGGGTTACTTTAACTGGATTACTTTCAATTACTTTTGGATTACTCCCATACCAAATATGCGAATAAAAGACAAAAGAAAGTAAATATGAATAAAATGACTAAATTTTGTGCAGGCTTGGGGAGTAACGGAATACATGGAACGGCAAAAATGATGTTGGCAAGCTGTTTGGATTTATTTTCATTTTGTTTCTGTCGCATTTTATGTTTGTTTTGCCGGAGATGAAAGAGATCAAAGCCAGGAGAGAAAGCTTACCACGTGTTGTGAGTCATCATTGTATTCATATTTAGTTTCTTTTGTCTTTTATTAGCATATTTGGTATGGGAGTAATCCAAAAGTAATTGAAAGTAATCAAGTTAAAGTAACCCTAACCAACCCTGTAGCTTCTTACTTCAGGAAAATTAATTACCGTATTTTCCGCACTATAAGGCGCACCGTGTTATAAGGCGCACCTTCAATGAATGATATATTTTAAAACTTTTTCCATACATAAGGCGCACCGCATTATAAGGCGCTGTAAGTGCATGCTGGTTTAAGCTCAGGTAATTGTGCAATTTTGTAATAGTAATCCTGTGCAGTCCTTCGAGACATTTTTGTGATTTAGGGCTATATGAATAAATGTGACTTAACTTGACTTGGCTACAGTAGAGGATGTAGTTACGTTATGCAACCGTTAGATGGTGCCGCGCTAAAGGGAATGTCAACAAAACAGTCAGATAGGTCAATCAAACTTTATTAATAGATAACAAACAAGCTTTCCACAACTCCATTCACTCCCAAAATGAATAAACAGCTGTTTTATTATTTTCTCTGAGGTAAAGCATTTTCGTGACACATCTTTAACCTCTTTGAACAACAGCAAGGCATAACATTTTACTTTTCCTCCATTTAGTCAAGACGCAAAAAAACGTCTGATACTGTTATGGTACATTAAACGCAATAACATAATAACTGTAAAATGTAAAACGTAAACAGCTCATCCTCATGCTTCCTCCTCTTCCGCACCATCGATTCATTAATGTTAAACTCTCTTGCTGCTACTCTATTTCCGTGTTCTACTGCGTGACTGATCGCCTTGAGTTTAACGTTGTACGTTGTAAGCGTGTCTCTTAATAGGAGCCATTTCAGGGTCTTTATACAAACGCACAAATACAAGAGAATCGTTGTTTAATATTTCCCAGTATGCACAGCGCACTTCTTCTTCTACGCGAAAAAGGGAGTCGGTGGCTGCTTCTCTTAGTTGCGAGACCTTGCAATTCAATATTGATCCATATATAAGGCGCACCGGATTATAAGGCGCACAGTCAGCTTTTTAAAAAAAAAAATCTGATTTTATGTGCGCCTTATAGTGTGAAAAATACGGTAACACGGATGGTTATGGTACAAATCAAGGGAATACTGCAAGGGTGAAATGAAGGTGAACACAACAAAAAAATAGTAAACCAATATTTCAGTGGCAATGCAAGAGTCAACGTGCTGATTCAGCGAAATGCACCCGACCTTTGTAAAAATAAATTCTCTATCCTGTGGCCAGCATGAAGAAATCTGGAGTTTCAAATGAGACAATCCAGTCCTTGTTTAAGTCCTGTGTTATGAATGAACCTTAGATGAATAGTACCCCAAAAAATGTGTTATTGCAACCCAGCTGGAAGTGTTACTTCGAATGACCCACTTTTTCTCCTTCCCTTTTTATCTTGCATGATTCATAAAATGTTGAGAAATTAAAATTCTTTCTCTGCCCCTCCGTCATCTGCTCTGCGTTAGCTCAGACATAACCGCACGTATTTTATATATGTTTTTAATATCTGTGGCACACGATCAACTCATTCATGGCCAACCTAGTTCAAGAATAGAGCGAAAGACTTGAAACGCCGTGGAGGTCAAAGATCGATTTTGGCAGGGTAAGGAATAAAGGGAAGGAAATCGTTCTCAGAATGTCTGGGGTTGTAACAGCCTTACGGAGGTCGTAAAATCAGAAATGCTCGGTTTTGTTGTTTACTGTCTTCTCTCCCAGCATGTGCTTTTTTATATATTTTGGGGAGGGGCAGAAAACAGTAAAAGGTCTTAGCACCAAAAACGGAGGAGTCAGCACTTATAATTTTATTTCCATTTAAGGCACAAAAATTACTAAAATCGAGCGACTTAGTCGTGGGGTCATTTGTTAGCATGTCTGATTCATCAATCCGTCCATTATCCTCAATAGGGTCGCGGGGGTGCTAGAGCCCATCCCAGCTATGGGCAGGGGCACACAGTGACAGACAACCCACTCCCCCAATCACACCTAGGGATAATTTAGACCGACCAATTAACCTGACATGCATGATTTTAGAATGTGGGAAGAAACCCGAGTGCCCGGAGGAAACCCACGCAACCACGGGGAGAACGTGCAAACTCCACACAGGAAAGTTTGATCTCATGACTTTAGAACTGTGCCGCAAATGCTCTGCTGTGACAGTCTTGTTCCACGGACAGACTGAGGAGATCATTTCTTCCTCATGCCATGAGGCTCTTTAACTCCACCCGGGGGAGTAAAAGCCTACATTTACCCCCCCCCCCCACACATTTGCATATTACCCTATTTTTATTACAGTGTGTGATTTCCGTAGCACTATTTAAATACCCTAAAGCAAAACGTTATATTGGGTATTTTTGTATTCTATATCTTTATTTTATTATTTTATTTTTCAACACAAGGATACTGCTGGAAGTGTGAATTTTCCTACAGGGATGAATAAAGTATCTCTCTCTCTCTCTCTCTCTCTCTCTCTCTCTCTCTCTCTCTCTCTCTCTCTCTCTCTCTCTCTCTCTCTATCTATCTATCTAACCACTGTGCCGCCGTGCTGCCCATGTCTGATTTATTTAATTAGGAAAACATTATTTCAACAGAGCTCTTAACTCGATTTTAGATTCATCAGTCACCACCACTTTTTTTGCATTCTCTATTTAGGGTTTGTACGGGAGCTTGAACTCCTTAAAATGCTACAATTTTTGTTTTCAATAATTGCTTGAATTTGAGGTCAAGTGCAAGTAAATGCTTTAAATTCTTGCCATGTTTCTCAACAACTCAGTCGCTCATTCACACTAAAAACATTTTGGACTGGCCAATTAACCTGCATTTTGGGGGAATTTGGGAGGAAACCGGAGTGCCCAAAGGAAAACCAAGCAGGCACGGGGAGAACATGCAAACTCCACACGGGGAGGCTGCGGTGGCTGGACTTGAACCCTGAACCTCAGCTACCTGCTAATCACATTATCTGCCGTGCCGCCCTACTTTGTTCATTTTGTCAAAAAATATCATCCTCTTTTGAGCACCCCAGCCTCTGGTCCGGCTTCCCTGTGTTTGGGTCCGTCCGCAAAATGTAACACAAAAACTTCAAGTATTTTAATAATAGACATATTTTTAAAAGTACTGAGTTGTATTTCAACTGAATAAATTATGTTTGATTTTATTGATATGTTAACAATTTTTTTATTTAATTAATTTTGTCATGATTACTGATGCGGGGCAACTGAGTCTGCCCCGTTGGCGCCAACAGCCGCGGACGCTGATTGGCTGCTTCCTCTTTTTCAAACCCCCGTCTTCCTGTCATCATTTGTCGGACCGTATGTGAACCTACGCGACACGCTAGGCAAACTTTTGTGACTCCTGTCTTTATCCTGCCCTGTTCTCCGTCTGATTCCCGTTGCTGACCTTTTTTCTGAACCTGTTTACGTTTTTGCTCCTCTGTCCTGGCAATCGACCTGTTTTTTTCCTCCTTTTCTATCCAGTCTTGTGTTATCATGTCAGGTTGTCATGATTACTGATGCGAGGCACCTGTGCCCGTTCCTTTGGCGCCAACAGCCCTGGGCGCTGATTGGCTCCCTGCTACTTTTTAAAACCCCAGGTTACCAATGTCAGACTTTCTGCGAACCTTAGCTATACGCAAGGCCAGCTCTTTTCACTCCTGACTTTATCCTGCTCTGTTTTCCGTCCGATTCGCGGTGCCGACCTCTTCTCTGAACCCGTTTTACGTTTCATCGACCTGTTTTTTCCCGGTCTCGACATTGCCTTCGATCACTGCTACCCGTGACCGACGATCCCCGGATCGTGGGTGCAAGCACTTTCCTCATTCTAAATAAAGCTGAGTAAAACGAACGCAATTGGGTCCCGTCTCTGTTCCTGGTTTGTGACAAATTTAATGAATCGGAACCACCAAAAGATTTTTATTTCATTCTCTGTCTGTAAACATAGCTGGTGTTGAACCCCGCACCTCTGCGCAGTGGGGCTCCGCGCTAACCACTCATCCACCATGCCGGGCATATTTTCATACAACTGTACTTCAATCCGGGAGTTAACTTTTGACAAAAAATGCGAAGATTCAATTAAAATATCAGACCCAGCTTCTGTACAACTCAATATAACCGTAAATTGATATTCACGAACAGTTTTAACCGAAATGGGAACGTTTATTTTTTAAATAAGCAAAACCGCCAATGTGTTTATATAAACATCTCAGTTTCTTTTGACTCCCGTTGCGGTTTTTAGCCAGTCTGGCAATGCAGAGAACCGTGTTTTGCCTGGGGGAGGCTACCTTGTTAGGTCTTGACCAAGACGTTGGCACAGTTTTTCATCAGCACCCCCCAAAACATAATTACAGGGTTGTTTGAGGTTAAAGAGAAGGAGCAGCTCCTGAAAAGGAACAGTTTTTTTCTCTCCTTCATTGGCTAATATTAAAACACATGGAAAGGCTTCATACCTGTCGCGCTCCAGGGCTCCACGCCCTTACAAAATGTTGTATTTTCCCTTACAAAATACAAAAAAATCTTACACCATATTTTTTTTTTCAAACGTGTTTATTTATGTTGTTTAACGTGTTATATTGTGCATGAAATGAAATGATCTGCATTTATATAGCGCTTTTCAAGTCAATGACTTCCCAAAGCGCTTTACAATGTCTTGCAGCCCTGAGCCTATTAGAGGTTCAGTGTCTTACCCAAGGACACTTCGACATGTAACACGGACGAGCCGGGATTCGAACTGGGATCCCTTCATCCCAAGACGAGCGCTCTACCTAAGCTACTGCCGCCCTACTGCCGAGCTACTAACGAAACATGTGTTTCGTTATATCATATATATTGTTAATTAACATTTTGTTGTGAGATACTGAGTTGCTCGACATAAATGAGGTTTATTATAAAAAAGGTCAAAAATGAAGTCGCTTGGAGGTTCACTGTAGAAGGAAAAAATACATGCAAATATAATTAAGTAGAATTTTCTTATTAAGAATTTTCTGCATGAATTATTGTTGGTAATATACTGATTAAAGGGATAACCACAAACCCTACCCCTATCTTTTTTCATTTTCTCCTTTTATACTTCCTTTTTTCTTAACTTCCTTATACAACAATTATGATTCGTAAAGCCTCAAAGAAAGTGAGCCGTTTGAGAGCCGGCTCTCTTTCATGAGTTGAGCCGAAAAAGACGGTTCTCTAAAAAGAGACGGACTTCCTTTACCTACATAACTACCTCATGAAATCCGAGGCTGCAGACGCATGCGCGCAGTAGCATCAAACAGCTCGCTTCGTTCGCAACGAAAAAAAACGATACCGAGATAGAGGCTACCGCGGCGAACTTGTTGGACTTGATTGATTTGCCGTTTGGTGATAGTCGGTGTATACCGGATGGTACCCATCATTGACAAATTTGCATTTTTCCGTACAGATTTTCTTGTACGTCGTACACGTCTTAAAATGCATAATAAATATACTTTGTACGGCAAAAACGTACAGGTTGACAGGTATGAGTCTTTGAAAGTTATCCGGTGCACAAGCATACTCGTTTGTGTTTGCCCAAATGTTCGTCTGAAGGTTACCAAAGTGCAGTCGTGCCGTGGTTATTTTTATTTCCAATTTCTTTTGCACGATCTTAGGCTGTTTGTTTGTTGTAGGTTATTTCTATTTGGATGAAACGCGATGAGATCACCTCTCGTGGTCGGTCACGGGCGCACACGGCCAAGTTCTAGTCATGAACGTCCGGCCAACGTAGTGCGGTCGACTATTTTTAACGCTCGGCGTGTTATTAAATAATACCAGGAGCAAAAGCTTCTGTTGCGGATGAATTTTCATTCAACAGAGTTTCGTTAAACTGTTTATAATGTAATAGTTTCACAGAAAATCACAAAAGTTCATTAATTTTTGTATAGTGTTGTCAGGACGGAGACAGAACCCACCCGCGTAACGTTTCTCACAGTTTTATTGGGAAGAAGGGAAAGGAGCGCACACACGGTCCAGAGATCTCAGGTTGCGGGTTGTAGGTTGCTCAGACGCGGAAGTGGGACTTCCGTGGCGAGCGGTGTCGGGAACGGAAAAAACGGGTCAGTAGCCGGGAAAGAAGAGCAAAAACGTGATCGAGATCGGAAACAAGTCAAAAGCTAGGAAAGGAGAGTAACGGATCGTTATTCAGACGTGGTCGAGATCAAAATAGGTCTTCATTCGGGACGGGAGAGCAGACGTGGTCGAGTTCAAAACAGGAGACTAACAGGAGCAAAAAAACAGGACAGGCTGAAAAGGGCTTACCGTGTAAAAACAGATTCGCAGACGGACTGACAAAAGGGGGCTTACAGGACAGAGTTTAAATACTGTAGGGAGCCAATCTGTCAACAAGCTGCAGCTGGCGCCACATGGGTGGGGCCAATTGGGCGACATTGGTAACTGTGACACACACACACACACAAGGGCGCGGCCAATTGGGCACCATAGCAACCATGAAAATTGTCTTCTTTTCCTTGTAATTTGGCCCTTGTTTTTTTGCTCAGTTGATTTACTCGGATAAAAAGAAACACAACCATAACATCAGGACTGGTTATAACAATAACTATGGTGTTTAACTTGTCATTGTCAACTTTATTGTAACTTGCAAAATAATGAAGTATGCAGCTAGACTAGTACTGCACTTCACGCTTGTTTATTCTTCCTCTTCTTCACGGCAATCTTTTTCCTGTTAACAACGAGGTTTTTCTCAACTGGTCTGACTTGAGGACCCTCTATCCCACCCTGTCAACAAGCTGCAACCCAAAAAAAGAAAACATGTATACCGCTTGAATGTATTTAATGAAAGGCAGTTTAAAATTTAAATATATTCAAATTTTTCTAAAAAAAAAAAAAAAAAAATACCAGCAAAACCAAAAACATGTTCAATTAGTTGTATTTTGATGTAAAAGCATGAAATAAAAAAAAATGCAAGATATTTGTTGAGCCTGGCGGCTTTTCTGCAGTCCACCAAAAAGTGAACTGCGCTCATGTGGCCGTGATCCATTATCCCTGATCGCATATATCCTAGAGCTGGAGCTGAAAGAGCAAATTTGTGTCATGCATCGCACGTCTTTTTTAAAGTGTTCTTTCTGCCTAAAATGAACAGCACCTGTGTGGCTGTGATCCATTATCTCCGTTTGACCAATGCTGCAAGCGGAGCATGATAAAACTGATGGAGGGGAGGCTACTTGGAGTAGTTTCGGATATCAAGGATTCTGCTTCACATCAACCATAATAATAATAATAATAATTTCCTTTGTATTGTCATTCTTTGTAACAATGTACACAGAACGAAATGTCGATACACCTGACCCGTTGTAGCGAGCCGATGCAGCCGCAGCCAACCGAGGGCGCCGCCATTTTACCAATGTTATAAGTCTTAGGTATGACTCGGCCGAGGCAGTAGACTTGTTATGGTATCTGGGTATCATGATACTCATTATGTCTAAAAAATGTTTACCAGTATTTTTCTGCAGTGTGAAATAGTTGTTATTAGTTGTTTTTGTTTTCTCAGACATTTTTGGACAAGGCCTGCGACCCACTTTTGGCTACCGACCCACAAATTGAGAAACACTCGAATAGATTGCTGCAAAAAAAGATAGTGTATCTAAACTCCCCCAAAAACTAAATAACATTTTTTTTTTCTCATTGTATTGTTCTTTCTGTTTCAAAATATTTTCTTTTTTTACTTTTAATTTGACTACTTTCATTAGTCCAGCCCATAGCTTAATGCAGCCCTTGGTTTAGTGCTCTGTTGATCACAGATAAAAATATTTTCCTTTTTTTACTTTTAATTTTACTAACTACAAAACAGTAACATAAAAGCAGGTTATTGATTATAAATTGTAGCGTCTGACCTGAAAAAAAACAAAAAACGTATGCAGCCAGACTAGTACTGCGCTTCACTCTTGTTTATTCTTCCTCTTTACTGCAACCAGCGCTTCTACGCTCTCTATTTCCACAACATAAAAATCTAGAATTGATTCATTCTCTCTACGATCGCTAACACAAAGAATATTTCATTGGAATTTTATGTTAATGACAATAAAGAGAATATATAATATTAAACCACCTGGTGGGTAATGCCCAGGGAAGCTAAGAACGTCAAAGTGTCTTGTGCACTTCACTTTTCCACCCTACTCTATTCTTTGCAGAGGATTATGACTTCATTACTCTCTTTGTAAATGCATTTTACTCAAGTAAAGGGTAAAATTTATGGGGTAGGGAGAGTAATCGGATAAATCCTTAGGTTGCCAGGTTGAACTGCTAATGACATGATGGAGCACTTGATGAGAAGATATAATTCTCCCATTTAATCCTCAAAAATCTCGTCAGTACAAACTCATTTGACAGTTATAGTCAAAAAAAGCACAAAAATCATGGCGTCCAAGAACAATTCAAAACTCCTTGTCCCTAACTTTCCAGTCTTATTTATCGTCTCATTCCAATAACCATACACTCCTGAAATTGAGCATGAACGCCTGCATCCATTTTCTCACTGGCCCATATTTTGTCATTTTGCGACAAGAGCCAAAGTTTTTAGCAAATGTAGGCCATATTGTTGCCGACTGTTCACTGCACGTGTCAGTGGAAGTGCACGGGAAGGGCAATGGTCGCCCCGGCGTCCATTTTTCTCCACTTGATCATCACCTTTCCTTCGGATGTGTTCAAACGTTACCGTGTGTGTGTCGTTTGCTGGAAAATACCGTGATTAGCTTATGTCTGCAATATGGATGACATTAGGCGTGGCGAATTACAATTTAACAAGCATTTTTTTATTGAGGTCACAAGAAAACCTTTTTCTGTCACGGACCAGAAACTGACACAGGACCCAATAGCGATCGTTTTCTCAGTTTTTATTGAATAGGAGGGAGAGTAAGGCTTGCTTTTCACGATCCTGACGGACAAAAGGAGCGAGCGGTGCGGAAGTGGCACTTTGACAGATCGACGACAGGCGGGAACAGCAAGTTGTTGGCCGGGACTGGAGATCAAAGGCGCTGTCGAGTTTGTAAGCGAGGTCGGTAGCAGGAGGTAGGCAGGTAACGGGGCAAAACAGGTCAGGTAACAGGCAGGCAGAACGGGGCGTAGTCAGGTCCAGAAACAGTTTGGCAAAAAAGATCAGGCAGAAAAAAGTAGGACAAAAACGGAGTCGGACGAAAGGGATTACTGAGCTGAAGGCAACAGTTTGCATAACGATCTGACGGCTTCCAAGAGGGAGTTGGGGGTTTAAAAAGAGAGTGACAGCCAATCAGCTGTCCGGGCTGTTGGCGCCAAATTAACCGCCGCGGCTGCGCTCAATCGGCAATCATATACATACATATATGTATGAGGAAAGATTTGTCTCAAAACCAACTATATTTACGATTTACTCAAGATCTAAAAAAAATATGTCTTGATAAATGCACCAGGAAGAATAAAAAACACAGATATAGTTGGGGTCTTGTAAAATACATGATTCACACCGTATTTTTCCTTTTATGGTACGATAGAAAATCGGCTTTGAAAGCCCTTGAAAAGTGCTTGAATCTGGTCATGAAAATCAATGGTGATAGAAATTAATGTTCCATTTGGTACAAGACAACGAGAAAAGTAACCAGGGGATCTAAAACAGGGCCTTGACTTCATTGACGTCACCCAACATGATGGATAGGAAAAACAATTTTCTCAGATTTAAATCAATGTATTTGACATGAATAGCATTACACAATTTAGAGCTAACAACAAATGACTCTGTCACGGTTGCCATGGCGCCCAATTGACCCCGCCCGTGTGGCGCCAGCTGCGGCTCCTTGACAGAATGGCTTCCCTCCTATTTAACCCCAATGCTCTCACTCACCCTTTGTTAGTCCGTCAACGAATCTCTGCACCCACAAGACAAAACTGTCGTATTTTCCCTTTCAAAATACAAAATAATCTTACACCATATTTTTTTTTCAAACGTGTTTATTTATGTAGTTTAACATGTTATATTGTACATGTGTTTCGTTATATCCTATATATTGTTAATTAACATTTTGTTGTGAGATACTGAGTTGCTCGACATAAATGAGGTTTATTATGAAAAAGGTTCAAAAATGAAGTCGCTTGGACGTTCACCGTAGAAGGAAAAAATACATGCAAATATAATCAAGTAGAATAATACATTTTCTTATCCAAAGTATTAATTCATTTTCTGCATTAAATTATTGTTATACTGTATACTGACTAAAGGGATAACCACAAACCTGTCTTTTTTCATTTTCTCATTTTATACTTACTTTTTTTCTTAACTTCTTTATACAACATCCATCCATCCATCCATCCATTGTCTTCCGCTTATCCGAGGTCGGGTCGCGGGGGCAGCAGCGTTAAAAGGGAAGCCCAGACGTCCCTATCCCCAGCCACTTCTTCCAGCTCATCCGACGGGACCCCGAGGCGTTCCCAAGCCAGCCGAGAGACATAGTCTCTCCAACGTGTCCTGGGCCGCCCCCGGGGCCTCCTGCCGGTGGGACATGCCCGGAACACCTCCCGAGGGAGGCGTCCAGGAGGCATCCTTATTAGATGCCCGAGCCACCTCAACTGGCTCCTCTCAACGCGGAGGAGCAGTGGCTCTACTCCGAGTCCCTCCCGGATGACTGAGCTTCTCACCCTATCTCTAAGGGAGAACCCAGCCACCCTGCGGAGGAAACTCATTTCGGCCGCTTGTATCCGGGATCGAGTTCTTTCGGTCATGACCCAAAGTTCATGACCATAGGTGAGGGTAGGAACGTAGATGGACTGGTAGATCGAGAGCTTTGCCTTTCGGCTCAGCTCCCTCTTCACCACGACAGACCGGTACAGGGTCCGATCTCCCGTTCCATCCTACCCTCACTCGTGAACAAGACCCCAAGATACTTGAACTCCTCCACTTGGGGCAAGACCTCCTCCCCGACACGGAGGGAGCATACCACCCTTTTCCGACTGAGAACCATGGCCTCGGACTTGGAGGTGCTGATCCCCATCCCGGCCGCTTCACACTCGGTTGCGAATCGCTCCAGCGAGAGCTGAAGATCACGGGCTGAGGAAGCCAACAGCACCACGTCATCTGCAAAAAGCAGTGACGCAATGCTGAGGCCCCCAAACCGGACTCCATCCCCGCCAAGGCTGCGCCTAGAAATTCTGTCCATAAAAGTTATGAACAGAATCGGTGACAAAGGGCAGCCCTGGCGGAGCCCAACCCTCACCGGGAACGAATCCGACTTATTGCCGGCAATGCGGACCAGACTCTGGCACCGGGCATACAGGGACCGCACAGCCCGGATAAGACTGTGCGGTACCCCATACTCCCGAAGCACCCCCCACAGGGCCTCCCGAGGAACACGGTCGAATGCCTTCTCCAAGTCCACAAAACACATGTAGACCGGACAGGCAAATTCCCATGCACCCTCAAAGACCCTGAAGAGTGTATAGAGCTGGTCCAGTGTTCCACGGCCAGGACGAAAACCACACTGTTCCTCCTGAATCCGAGATTCGACTTCCTGGCGGACCCTCCTCTCCAGTACCCCTGAATAGACCTTACCAGGGAGGCTGAGAAGTGTGATTCCCCTGTAGTTGGAACACACTCTCCGGTCCCCCTTCTTAAAGACGGGAACCACCACCCCAGTCTGCCAGTCCAGAGGCACTGTCCCCGATGTCCACGCGATGTTGCAGAGGCGCGTCAACCATGACACGCCCACAACATCCAGAGCCTTAATGAAGTCTGGGCGGATCTCATCGACCCCCGGGGCCCTGCCACCGAGGAGTTTTTTGACAACCTCGGTGACTTCAACCCCAGTGATACGAGAGCCCAACCCAGAGTCCTCAGGCTCTGCTTCCCCAGAGGAAGACGTGCCGGTGGAATTGAGGAGGTCTTCGAAGTACTCCGCCCACCGATTCACAACGTCCCGGGTCGAGGTCAGCAGCGCCCCATCGGCACTATACACAGTGTCGATGGCACACCGCTTCCTCCCCCTAAGACGTCGGATGGTGGACCAGAATTTCCTCGAAGCCGTTCGGAAGTCGGCTTCCATGGCCTCGCCAAACTCCTCCCATGCCCGAGTTTTTGCCTCGGCAACCGCCAAAGCCGCATTCCGCTTGGCCAGCCGATACCTGCCAGCTGCTTCCAGAGTCCCACAGGCCAGGAAGGCCCGATAAGACTCCTTCTTCAGCTTGACGGCATCCCTCACCGCCGGTGACCACCAACGGGTCTGAGGGTTGCCACCGCGGCAGGCACCGACTACCTTGCGGCCACAGCTCCGATCAGCCGCCTCGACAATGGAGGCGCGGAACATGGTCCACTCGGACTCAATGTCCCCCGCCTCCCTCGGGACATGGGCGAAGTTCTGCCAGAGGTGTGAATTGAAACTTCTTCTGACAGGAGATTCTGCCAGCCGTTCCCAACAGACCCTCACAACACGCTTGGGTCTGCCGGGTCGGGCCGGCATCTTCCCCCACCATCGAAGCCAACTCACCACCAGGTGGTGATCAGTTGACAGCTCCGCCCCTCTCTTCACCCGAGTGTCCAGAACATGCGGCCGCAGGTCCGACGAAACGATGACAAAGTCGATCATCGAACTACGGCCTAGGGTGTCCTGGTGCCAAGTGCACATATGGACACCCTTATGTCTGAAAATGGTGTTCATTATGGACAGACCATGACGAGCACAGAAGTCCAATAACGAAACACCACTCGGGTTCAGGTCAGGGGGGCCGTTCTTCCCAATCACGCCCTTCCAGGTCTCACTGTCATTGCCCACGTGAGCGTTGAAGTCTCCCAGCAGTACGAGGGAGTCCCCAGGGGGCGCGCTCTCAAGCACACCCTCTAAGGACCCCAAGAAGGTTGGGTACTCCGAACTGCTATTTGGTGCATAAGCACAAACAACAGTCAGGACCCGTCCCCCCACCCGAAGGCGGAGGGAGGCTACCCTCTCGTCTACCGGGGTGAACCCCAACGTACAGGCGCCGAGCCGTGGAGCAATTAATATGCCCACACCGGCTCTGCGCCTCTCACCACGGGCAACTCCAGAGTGGAAGAGAGTCCAACCCCTCTCGAGAGGACTGGTACCAGAGCCCAAGCCGTGCGTAGAGGTGAGTCCGACTATATCTAGTCGGAATTTCTCAACCTCACGCACCAACTCGGGCTCCTTCCCTGCCAGAGAGGTAACGTTCCATGTCCCAAAAGCCAGTTTCTGTAGCCGGGGATCGTCGCGCCAAGGACCCCTCCCTTGGCTGCTACCCAGCTCTCTGCGCACCCGACCCCTTTGGCCCCTCCTACAGGTGGTGAGCCCATGGGAAGAGGGTCCCACGTCGTCCCTTCGGGCTGTGCCCGGCCGGCCCCCGTGGGTAAGGGTCCGGCCACCAGGCGCTCGCCAGCGGACCCCACCTCCAGGCCTGGCTCCAGAAGGGGGCCCCGGTAACCCGCGTCCGGGCGAGGGAAATCGAGGACCAAAGTTTTCTCTCATCATTAGGGGTCTTCTGATCTGCGTTTTGTCTGGCCACTCACCTAGGACCTGTTTGCCATGGGTGACCCTACCAGGGGCTTAAAGCCCCCGACAACATAGCTCCTAGGATCATTGGGACACACAAACTCCTCCACCACGATAAGGTAGCAGATCAAGGAGGAGTTTTTTTTATACAACATAATAATTCGTAAAGCAAATGAGCCGTTTGAGAGCCGGCTCTCTTTAATGAGTTGAGCCGAAAAAGCCGGTTCTCTACAAAGAGACGGACTTCCTTTCACTACATCAAACCGCTCGCTTCGTTTGCAACGAAAAAAAACGATACCGAGATAGAGGCTACCGCGGCGAACTCTTTTGACTTGATTGATTTGCTGTTTGGTGATAGTCGGTGTATACCGGATCGTACCCATCATTGACAAATTTGCATTTTTCCGAACAGATTTTCTCGTACGTCGTACACGTCTTCAAATGCATAATAAACGTACTTTGTACGGCAAAAACGTACAGGTTGACAGGTATGATCCTTGTTGGAGACCTTTGAGCTACGCATTACCATAGGTTTCTATCCTCTGCTATCAGGGTTGGGTAGGGTTACTTTAACTGGATTACTTTCAATTACTTTTGGATTACTCCAACACCAAATATGCTAATAACAGACAAAAGAAACTAAATATGAATAAAATGACTAAATTTTGTGCAGGCTTGGGGAGTAACGGAATACATGGAACGGCAAAAATGATGTTGGCAAGCTGTTTGGATTGATTTTTATTTTGTTTCTGTCGCATTTTATGTTCGTTTTGCCGGAGATCAAAGAGATCAAAGCCAGGAGAGAAAGCTTAGCACGTGTTGTGAGTCATCATTTGATTCATATTTAGTTTCTTTTGTCTTTTATTAGCATATTTGGTATTGGAGTAATCCAAAAGTAATTAGAAGTAATCCAGTTAAAGTAACCCTACCCAACCCAGCCTGCTATGCAGCATTTTCTCTTTGCAATCAACACCCAAGAACAGATAATTGTCACATCCAGGGGGTCTACTATACATCTATTTCTCCTCAATTTACAAATAATCGATTGCAGATTCGCGCAAACGGGTTTGTTAGCGTATATTTCAGGGCCTGATTCTCCACGAGCTAGCTTTCATGTCTCGCTACTGGCACGAATTCTTGCGAGTGAAAAGTGCCTTGGTGCAAAAGCAACAAATTCCTACATGTGCAATCAACTTCATCCGCTGCAGGCATAAATCCTCAAATACTGGAATAAATTTCGGCAAAGTTATTCAGCAACCCAGCGAAGGTTTCTTTTCCATCCAACGAAAATAGGAGCGCCGAGGGATCACCTGAAAAAAAATTGAAGTGAACCAAAAGCTGAAACCTCTGAATACTTTTATACTCTTTGCATTGTTTCACAGACATTGAACATGGGTAAGCTTTTGTGTCACTACAAGCTCACTCCTTTTTTGTTCCCGTTTTTTTCGGACTCCTTAGTGTCAATACCGTTTTTTTCTTGACCTGGTTTGTGAAGGGGAGCCCAAAAATTAGAAAACTGTATTCCCCGAATTATTGCAGTTAACATACCTGTCAACCTATGTTTTTGCCATACAAAGTGCGTTTATTATGCATTTTAAGACGTGTCAATTATGGGTACTATCCTGTATACACCGACTATCACAAAACGGCAAATCAATCAAGTCAAACGAGTTCGCCGCGGTAGCCTCTATCTCGGTATCGTTATTTTTGGTTGCAAACGAAACGAGCGGTTAGATTCTACTATGCGCATACGTCTGCCGCCTCGGATTTCATGTGGTAGTTATGTAGTGAAAGGAAGTCCGTCTCTTCTTAGAGAACCGGCTTTTTCGGCTCAACTCATTAAAGAGAGCCGTCTCTCAAACGGCTCACTTGTTTTGATGCATTATATTACGAATCATTATTGTTGTATAAAGAAGTTAAGAAAAAAAGGAAGTATAAAAGGAGAAAATGAAAAAAGACAGGTTTGTGGTTGTCCCTTTAATCAGTATATTACCAACAATAATGCAGAAAATGAATTCATAATTTGAATAAGAAAATGTATTATTCTACTTCATTATATTTGCATGTATTTTTTCCTTCTACAGTGAACGTTCAAGCTACTTCATTTTTGAACCTCTTTTATAATAGACCTCATTCATGTCGAGCATCTCAGTATCTCACTGTCAAGAAACGGGTCGGGAAGCAGGAAGTAGGAACCCATTTGCGTAGACACTTTAATTGAGAAAGAGAAGTTGTCCAACACACAAACGGACCAAAAACAAAACAAAACAGGATCAAACGCAGGCAGATTTATAGATTAGGCATTTAACAGGATTAAACAATGATCTGGCAAAGGGCAGTTCCAAAAGGCGCGTTTAAGTACCCATAGGATTAATCAGGAAAGTTAACAATAACAGTGTTATTGTTACTGTACAGTGACTTGTTTACCTGACTGCCCATTTTGCACATCTGGTGAGCTGCTACTCTTGCACTCTTTGCACTATTGTATAATACTATACATAGCCATAATTATTTAGTATATTATTAGTACTTCAATACTCCAACCTAATACAACATTTTATTTATATCTGTACATTCAAGGAAACTGTGCGGGTCAGATGTATCGACATTTCGTTCTGTATACACGTGTACTAGAATGACAATAAAGTATATCTGAATCTGAATCTGAAAATGCAGGTCAGCCAGTGTCAAGGGGCAGGGGGGGGGGGGGGGGGTTTAAGGGTTATTGATCTATCTTCGTTATTCATTATCCATTATCCGTTATCGGTCAGTTCATAATACGCTACAAAGCCTAGGAGCCGGGACACTTACTCTCAGCCAAAAGGCCAAGCTAAGGTCCTAGCCCAAAAGCCTTGCTGCGATCATTGCGAATGCACCGTTCCCGGAGGTACTGCAATACCGGGCCGATGCGTGGAGTGGACAGAGCAAGCTCTTATTCCATCTCCGGAATGCAAAAATCAAAGGCCAAGCTAAGGACCTACCATCAAAGCAAGGCCAAGCTAAGGACCTAGCTTCAAGGCCAAGCTAAGGACCTGGGTGAACCACCTTCATGATCATGGTATCTCCCCTGGGGCGGGGCCAGCTGGGCGCCCTGACAACCGTGCAGGACATGACACTCACAACAAAATGTTAATTACAAATTTATATGATATAACGAAACACATGTACAATCAGGGTTGGGTAGAGTTACTTTCACTGGATTACTTTCAATTACTTTTGGATTACTCCAATACCCAATATGCTAATAAAAGACAAAAGAAACTAAATATGAATAAAATGATGACTCACAACGCGTGGTAAGCTTTCTCTTCTGGCTTTGATCTCTTTGATCTGCGGCAAAACTAACATAAAATGCGACAGTCTTTTATTAGCACATTTGGTATTGGAGTAATCCAAAGGTAATTGAAAGTAATCAAGTTAAAGTAACCCTACCCAACCCTGCGTTTAATGAACAGCAAATGATTTGTGTTGTATGTGAGATTTACAGCATTGCTGTTAAGAGCCATAATGGAAAAAAACTAAAGAAAAAACAACATGAGACAGTAAAACAAGAATGCTACTGTATGAATGCTACGTTTAGCTATATTTAGAATAGTCGCCTGTAAATAAATCCAACCATGTTGAGCGGTTTATTTTCCAGTTTATAGTTATTAATTACTGGTTCTCCAAATATAAAGACCACAAATTGAAAATAGTCCGTAGCATGTTGCCTTTCGGGTTGCCTGCAGATGTTGAATTGAAGACTGCATGTGCCACGTGAACCGAGGCCACCGGCCAAAACTTGTCCACATGCCTTGGCTAGCCACAAGCTCACCCTGTGAGAGCTGTTGGGAAGCCACGGCCGAGACTCTCCGCTCTTTCTCATTTCTCTCCGACATCTTTACAGACCTGACCTGCAACTGCCAAGTTCCGAGGTTCTGGGACGCAGCTGCGTGCCGTATAGTGCGCAGAAAAAAGCTCAATCAACTATTAAATCTCACTGCCGCATCGTGTTTCATGGATGGAGCCAAGGCTACCCTCGTATCAGTAGAAGTTTGACTTCCCTCCCCTGATAATTTCCACCGCATCCTTCCAAAACAGGTTTCTAATTCGCTGCAAATAAATTCATGTCGGGAATGCTTTTTCCTCGTAGATGATTGCTGATAGCTGAACATTCCTGAGATGTTAGGAACTCGTTTGAGGGTCATTCAGAATTGAGCTGTGGGTGGTCCGGAGGATGACATTGGAAGGAATTAAAATTGTGTGATGCATCCTACATCTACAAATCCGATACTGGACTAATACATACCTGTCCACCTCCATGGCTCCATGCCCCTTACAAACTGTCGTATTTTCCCTTACAAAATACAAAGCGCAGTGGTTAGCGCCTGTGTGGCACAGTTCTAAGGTCTTGGGAACCTCCTGTGTGGGTTCAAATCCAGCTACTGGACTCCAGTTTCCTCCCACGTTCCAAAGACATGCATTTCAGGTGGATTGGCCGGTCCAAAAATTGTCCCTAGGTGTGAATGAGCGAGTGAGTTGTCTGTCCCTGTGTGCCCTGCGATTGGCTGGCAACCAGTTCGGGGTGTCCCCTACCCACTGCCTGAAGATTGCTGGGATGGGCTCCAGCACCCCCGCGACCCTACTGAGGATAAGCGGTGCAGCTAATGAGATGAGATGAGCTACTGTGATTTATATCCCATTAAAAGTTTTCAGTCTTAATGCTTAAATCATTCAGCTGCTGTGCCACAACTTTTTTAAGTACTTTAGAAAGTAACTAAACTAGTAGGTTTGACACAGATCTATAATTACATAATCTTTCTGGATCAAGGTTGGGTCGTTTCAGTGTAACTAGCAACACTGATCTCGTTCTGAATGCGGTGGAGTACCAAATAATCCATCCGTTATCTGCACCAATTATCCTCAGAAGGGTCGCGGGGGCGCTGGAGCCCATCCCAGCTGTCTTCGGTCAGAGGACAGTGGACACCCTGAATTAGTTTCCAGCCAGTGGCAGGGCATACAGACACAGACAACTTACTCGCTCATTCACACCTAGGGACCATTTGGACCGGCCAACTAACCAGGAATGTGGGAGGAAACCCCCGCAAGCACAGGGAGAACATGCAAACTCCGCACAGGAGTATTCAGTCTCATGACCTCAAAACTGTGCTGTGGATGCGCTAACCACTCAGCCGCTGGAGTACCAAATACTAAATTAAATGTTCAAAAGAACAAATAATTAAAAAATAAGTTTACAAATGACTGTGATGCTCTTGAGGATTATATCATATTGTACATCACAAATTCACACTCAGACACTTGACCTAAATAATACCTGATAAAAAGTGGTCGACCTAAATCAGGGGTCTCAAACTCATTTTAACTCGGGGGCCACACGATTGAACAAACATTCTGTCGGGGGCCGGACTAGTAGATTAAAGAGAAAGAAAAAGAGAGATAAAGAGATAAGAGAAAGAGGGAGGGAAAGGGAGAGAGGGCGGGACAAATTAAAAAAAAGAGCGGGAGAGAGCGGGAGAAACAAAAGATAAAAAGTCGTGAGAGAGGGGAAAAAGAAAGGGAGAGGAAGAAAGAAATCCAAAGAGAAATACAAAGACAGAAGGAGAGAAAAGAGAATTGAAGGCGCGAAGGGTATGAAGAGAGAAAAGGAAAAAAGGAAGTTAGAGAAAAAGAGGTTAAAAGACACA
Source organism: Urocampus carinirostris (assembly GCF_059441175.1). Lineage (NCBI taxonomy): Eukaryota > Metazoa > Chordata > Actinopteri > Syngnathiformes > Syngnathidae > Urocampus > Urocampus carinirostris. The sequence goes on along the minus strand of NC_142363.1, from coordinate 29,034,279 downwards.
GAGAGAGAAAGAGACCAAAGAGCGACAAAGAAGAGAAAAAGAGAGACACAGAGAGTGAAAGAGATAGAGACGGTGGGAGAAAAGGGGTGGAAAAGAAAGAGAGAGAGAAAGAGTGAGAGAGAGAGAGAGAGAGAGAGAGAGAGAGAGAGAGAGAGAGAGAGAGAGAGAGAGAGAGAGAGAGAGAGAGAGAGAGAAAGAGCGCAAAGGGTATGAAGAGATGGGGCCACACGGTTGAACAAACATTCTGTCGGGGGCCGTACTAGTAGATTAAAGAAAGAAAAAGAGAGATAAAGAAATAAGAGAGAGAGGGAGGGAAAGGGAGAGATGGTGGGACAAATAAAGAAAAAGAGAGAGCGGGAGAGAGCGGGAGAAACAAAAGATAAAAAGTCGTGAGAGATGGGTAAAAGAAAGGGAGAGGGAGAAAGAAATCCAAAGAGAAATAGAAAGACAGAAAGAGAGAAAAGATAAAAGAAAGCGCGAAGGGTAGGAAGAGATAAAGGGAAAAGAGAGAAAAGGAAAAAAGGAAGTTAGAGCAAAAGAGGTTAAAAGACACAAAGAGCGAAAGAGCAACAAAGGAAGAGAATAAGAGAGACGCAGAGAGTGAAAGAGACAGAGACAGAGAGTGGAAGAAAAGGGGTGGAAAAGAAAGAGAGAGAGAGAGAAAGAGAGAGAAAAATAATACAAGTACAGTGTCTTTGTTCGAGGCACCTTTCTTTGGCAACATCAAGTGGACATATTTCAACCCGCAGCTCGTTTTTCTCTTGCGCTTCTCCTAGTGTTGTCTCGCGGGCCGGATTCAATCCCTTAGCGGGCCTGATCTGGCCCACGGGCCGCCTGTTTGTCACCCGTGACCTAAATGGTGGGTGGTCCCAACAACGTTCCCGTATCCTATTTTGAATGCAGCACAAAGAAGGGGCCCACAATCGAGCCATAGTGATTGACGCAATATACATAAATATATATATATAGGTCAAATGGAAATGAGGCGTTCAAGAGCTGGTCCAGTTCGATTTTACGAAAGAACATTTATTCTAAATGACGTTTAAGCCAAAAGTATAACAGACCCGTCAGACTCTGGTGACATCAATTGCTGGCACAGCGGAGAAAAAAATCGAATATTTCACTCACAACGATGTTTGGATTAGCTGTTCCATTTGTTGTTCTCGTTGTCACACTAACAACTCCTGTGTGGCACATGTGCCGATCATGGCTGGGAAATGGACTTTCCTAATCTTCTGGAAAACATTCAAATAAGGCACTGAAAGTGTTTATTGTCCAAGCTTCATAACGGTTGGAAGGCCTCTGATGTTCCTCCGAAGTTACGGCCGAGTAAATGGAGCTAGTATTCTCCGGAGGTGTCCAGCGCTATTTTTACCGACATCCATTTTGCAGTTTAGGACAATCTGGAGCAATGTTCTCTGTAGTTTGGATTGATTTTTATTTTGTTTCTGTCGCATTTTATGTTCGTTTTGCCGGAGATCAAAGAGATCAAAGCCAGGAGAGAAAGCTTACCGCGTGTTGTGAGTCATCATTTGATTCATATTTAGTTTCTTTTGTCTTTCATGAGCATATTTGGTATTGGAGTCATCCAAAAGTAATTGAAAGTAATCCAGTTAAAGTAACCCTACCCAACCCTAAGTCGGTGAGCAACGCTTGAAACAACAGTGAGCAACGGCAATCCCAAGTGTGGCAACTAAATTATGATCAAACATGTCCAAAACTTGACATCAAGTTACATTTTGCTGAGTTTCCGGCAATGCAAAAAATTTCACTTTTGAATGAATTGACTCATGTATTATTGCAAAGGTTTTAAGGCCTACAAACGTCCTCTGTTTTTACAACAATTCTTTCACAAGATTTTCATTTTTTTTTCCTGGTATCTTTTGACGCATAATACTAACATTTTTGGGGGCTTATTGAGTCGGTTGCACGATACACAACTGTATTTAATCACATTTTTTTAGTGGAAGTACAATGTTGGCAACAAGATTGACTTGGTATAATTGGAAATTCTTTGAATGCAACACAAACTTTTTCTTCTTTTTCCCTGTCTTTTTTTCTATTTTTTTTATTCCTTTAAAAAAGTCTCATTGTGTTTATTTTTTCTTAGCTGTTACTTTTTTCTTTTTGTTCTCTATTTACTTTTTTCTCTTCCTTTTGTTTCTTTTTTTCTCAGCTTTTCACTACTTTTTCATTTTGGTATTTTTTTCTTTTTTGTTCTATATTCCCCCCTTCCTTTAAGTCATTTTAAGCACAATTTTACATAATATTTGGTCATGTAGGGATTAAAGAAGCAAAAACAATCTGAAGAGCGGTTTGGGACCCGAAAGAGCCGGTTCTCTTTAGTGAGCCGAGCCGAAAAAGCCGGTTCTCGAAAAACTGTACTGACGTTACTCAACTTCGTTCTACTTTGACCTTGACTTCCAAATACCGCATTTAGAACACAGCGTCAGGGGAACCCTTGTATTTTTACCTTCATGCACTGTGACTTTGACTTAAATCGCTTCTTAATCAGCAATGTCGAGCCCTCCTTTTTGTGCGCTGGCTAGATTTTCTCATGCGCTGAGAATGTGCGAGCAGTGCGCAATTGCGCACGCACGCAGTTTAGAGGGAACATGGATCTGGAGCCTCTAAAATTTGCTGCTTCCAAACGGGCAATTTCATTCGACTTAAGGGGCTCAGCGGGCCAAAACCCCAAATCGTTCGTCTGATGTTCCTTCAACAGTTTGACAGACTTTTTATGAAAAATATAATCATGTTTGACATTATATCTTACATTCCATTATTCTTTTGACCTAGATACTGGAGTTGGTGGGAATGAAGGAGAAACCTGTCTAAAAGGTTTTCGTTCAGTGCCGATGACGGTGAAATACGTCAAGGATATAGGAAATTGAGTTTTTCCAGGTCTAGAAATTATAGTCGTTCCAAAATTTAACTGGGACAACGGACTCAATAATTCAGATTTGAATCAAAATCGCCTTACGACGTTTTTACTTTACAATGTTGAATACGATATATTTTAGGTTTAAAGCATTTTAGATGGATAGATAGATAGATAGATGGATGGATGGATGGATAGATAGATAGATAGATAGATAGATAGATAGATAGATAGATAGATAGATAGATAGATAGATGGATGGATGGATAGATGGATAGATAGATAGATAGATAGATAGATAGATAGATAGATGGATGGATGGATGGATGGATGGATGGATGGATAGATAGATAGATAGATAGATAGATAGATAGATAGATAGATAGATAGATAGATAGATAGATAGATGGATGGATGGATGGATGGATGGATGGATGGATGGATGGATGGATGGATGGATGGATGGATGGATGGATGGATAGATGGATAGATAGATAGATAGATAGATAGATAGATAGATAGATAGATAGATAGATAGATGGATGGATGGATGGATGGATGGATGGATGGATGGATGGATGGATGGATGGATGGATGGATGGATGGATGGATGGATGGATGGATGGATGGATGGATGGATGGATAGATAGATAGATAGATAGATAGATAGATAGATAGATAGATGGATGGATGGATGGATGGATGGATGGATGGATGGATGGATGGATGGATGGATGGATGGATGGATGGATGGATGGATAGATAGATAACCCTGAACCTCTGCACTAACCACCCATCCGCCGTGCCACCCACTTTACATGTATTTATACTTATAACCGTAATTAATCATATGCATGGACGTTACACACAGGTTCCACTATCCATTTTCTGCACCGCTTATCCTCAGTAGGGTCGCGGGGGTGCTGGAGCCCATCCTACCCATCTCCGGGCAGTGGGCAGGGACACCCTGAACTGGTTGCCAGCCAGTCGCAGGGCACACAAGGACAGACAATTCGCTCGCTCATTCACACCTAGGGACAATTTAGACCGGCCAATTAACCTGACATGCATGTTTTTGGAATGTGGGAGGAAAACCCACGCAAGCACGGGGAGAACATGCAAACTCCACACAGGAGGTTCGATCTCATGACCTGAGAACTGTGCCGCACACGTGCTAACCACTGCGCCGCCGTGACACAGGTTATACTTACTATACATTTTTTGGGTTGTTTAAATGTTTTCACTCGGGGCCCAGAGGTTCGGAACGGCATAGCTAGTTTCTATAGGTTTCTATCCCACGCTATGCGGCAATTTTCGCTTCCCGGTGGTCTACTGTATTTCCCTTCAACATAAAACAACAAACAAGTCACAAGACCAAAGTGGTTTAAAATAAATCGAGTGACAAATGTAAGGAAAACAACATGTGTGCGTTACGGACCACCGTGTCCTGCCAGAATAGCCGTAGTCAGTCCATCCTGACGAGCAGGACACGGAACGTGAGGGGATGAAAGACATTCTTTGGAGAGGAATTCCATCACTGATGGAGCGTCCGTCCTAAAACGTTCCCACAAGCGTTCAAGTAGGTCACAATCTGGAGATTGTTGGCCATGTCCAAGCTCACTCCGTCCTGTGACCCGTCTGTTGTGCGTGACGGCATCTGCGTCCCACATCCTCGCGGTCATTTGTTCCTGTCGTGTCGTTTTAGCACCGACCGTGTAATTGGATACAAATGTGCATTATAGTCAGGGTTGGGTAGGGTTACTTTAACTGGATTACTTTCAATTACTTTTGGATTACTCCAATACCAAATACGCTCATAAAAGACAAAATAAACTAAATATGAATAAAATGATGACTCACAACACGCGGTAAGCTTTCTCTCCTGGCTTTGATCTCTTTGATCTCCGGCAAAACGAACATAAAATGCGACAGAAACAAAATGAAAAGAAATCCAAACAGCTTGCCAACATCATTTTTGCCTTTCCGCGTATTCCGTTACTCCCCAAGCCCGCACAAAATGTAGTCATTTTATTCATATTTAGTTTCTTTTGTCTTTTATTAGCATATTTGGTATTGGAGTAATCCAAAAGTAATTGAAAGTAATCCAGTTAAAGTAACCCTACCAGACCCTGATTATAGTTTGAGGAAATTGTATTTGTGTGTTGCTCTTTTGTCATTATATTTGTCCGATCTCCATTTTGTCTCACAAGGTGACATCTTCATAGCAAATACTACTATTTGGTTATCTTACCTGAATGATTGTGATCGGGATCAAAAAACAGGTCGTAAGCCGGGACGGGGGAGTAGACGTGGTCGGAATAAATGATCAAATTATTCAGTTTTTGTTATAATCTATTACGTGTCCCAATACTTTATGGATTATGAATTCTCCAAATCTCCAACATTTCAGTAATATTCAGACTTTTGGGTGTTTTTATGGACACCTTATTTCACAATGACCTAGTATAGATCGACCCAAACACAGGTGCCGTTTTATAGATTATTGTATTGTTTGTGATTATTATAGATAGAGGAAAGAAGAAAATGACTTACCAATCATTTTTATACTAACCAGGCGGCCCATAAAAAACAAAACCTTGACTTGGGGGAAAACAAAACTTAAGGTACAGATGTATTGGAAATTTACAATAGATTACAACCCTGCATCTAAACGGGATCTAGCAAGGCTGACTTAGCGTTCAAGGCAACTTCTAGCAACAAAATAAAGCACAACTGAAATCACGAGAATTGAATTTATTTGCCTTTATATTCATTGATTACAATTTAGTGAAAAAAAAATCATTATTATCTTGCCGTCAGCTCGCGTGCCACTGGCTAACCCCTCGCTTGCCACTGATGGTGTAGGGGAAAATGCAGGTTCAATAATCGATTGTCTTCTCTTACGTGATTCAATCAAGTACACGGAGGCCTTGTCATGAGGGGGAGCTCTTTATTGCGTCATCCCAAAGAACTCAGAGAACTCCAGACATAACAATGCTTTTATAGCTTCAATTTGAGTACAACCCAAGAGGCGGCGGAGATCTCACGTAACAACAAGGAAGATGCTGTCGTACCCTTATTAGGACATGTTGTTCGCCTCAGTTTGCTCAGAGAGTCCTCGAAGGTCCCATGCCCTTTCAAGGCTGCCAAGGACCTTCCCGAAATGATGTCAACATTCTCTCACAACTGTAAGCAAGTCTTTCTACATTTCTAAATGTATGTAAATCTATTCTACAAATGCAAGTCTATTTTCCACAACAATGGCACGCGTGTCATAGGTTGCCGACCCCTGGCCTAGAGGGTCCTAAGTTGTAATAATAGTGCAGTGAAAAATAGTGCATCATAACAATAGCGCCATACAAGTTTTCTAATTACGACTAAATCAACGAAGAGGTTTTATTGACTGGAATAATGAAGAAGCTATAAATGAAGAATTTATACAATCGTGACATATTTCAATATTACAACAGATACAGGGAATAAAATTAAATATTTTTAGTTAGTCTAAATCATTGGTTAAATGACAAAATCATCCATCCGTCCATTATCTTCCGCTTATCCGGGGTCTGGTCACGGGGGCAGCAGCCTTAACAGTGAATCCCAGACGTCCCTATCCCCAGCCACTTCTTCAAGCTCATCCGACGGGATCCCGAGGCGATCCTGGGCCAGCCTAGAGACATAGTCTCTCCAGCGTGTCCTGGGTCGTCCTCGGGGCCTCCTGCCAGTGGGACATGCCCGGAACACCTCCTGAGGGAGGCGTCCAGGAGGCATCCTTACCAGATGCCCGAGCCACCTCAACTGGCTCCTCTCAATGCGGAGGAGCAGTGGGTCTACATAGAGTCCCTCTCAGAAGACTGAGCTTCACACCTTATCTCTAAGGAAGAGAGCCCAGCCACCCTGTGGAGTAAACTTATTTCAGCCACTGACATCAGGGATCGTGTTATTTCGGTCATGGCGGTAGGAACGTAGAACGATTGATAAATCGAGAGCTTTGCCTTTCGGCTCAGCTCCCTCTTCACCACGACATGGTCCGCATGACGGCAGACGGTGCACCGACCCGTCTGTCGATCTCCCGTTCCATCCTACCCTCGGTGGTGAACAAGACCCCAAGATACTTCAACTTCTCCACTTGGGCAAGATCTCAACCCCAACCCAGAAGGAGCATGCCACCTTTTTCCAGCAAAGTACCATGGTCTCGGACGTGGTGCTGATCCTCATCCCGGCCGGCTTTACACTCTGCCGCGAATCACTCCAGTGAGAGCTGGAGATCACGGCCTGAGGAAGCCAACAGCACCACATCATCTGCAAAAAGCACAGATGCGATGTTGAGGCCCCCAAACCGGACTCCTTCCCCACCAAGGCTGCGCTTAGAAATTCTGTCAGATTCATCAAATATTAAATATTTGTTTTCCAGCCGGTATTTATTTGCTGGAAACCAACACGTTTCCACAAAATCTCTCGAGTCTGAGCATCCAATCAGCCATTTCCAGCGAATCCCTTGCACTTAGTCCACCAGAGAGCACATGGTAGATGATTGCGAGGTCGTGGCCTGAAATCTGCCGCCTCTTCTTGCTTGAGTACCTGACCCGATCCTTCGCTAAGCAGCGTCAAGCCACAGAAACCGGTCTTGAAGTCATTTCCAACTTTCGACTCAAATTAAAGATGACGAACTGCTACATGGACGCGCTCCCAAATGTGGAAGCCGTCAGCCGGGAGTGTGATTCTAGGACGGGACCCAAACGCATCGTCCAAAACTCGTCCCTTCCGTGACGAGTAGTTTTCTTGCGCAGGGCTCCATGCCTTCACAAACTGTCGTATTTTCCCTTACAAAATTTTTTTCAAACGTGTTTATTTATGTAGTTTAACATGTTATATTGTACATGTGTTTCCTTATATCATATATATTGTTAATTAACATTTTATTTTGAGATGTTGAGTTGCTCGACATGAATGAGGTTTATTATAAAAAAAGTTCAAAAATGAAGTCGCTTGGACGTTCACTGTAGAAGGAAAAAATACATGCAAATATAATGAAGTAGAATAATACATTTCCTTATTCAAATTATGAATTTATTTTCTGCATAAAATTATTGTTGGTAATATAAAGGGATTACCACAAACCTGTATTTTTTTTCATTTTCCACTTTATACCTTTTTTTCATAACATCTTTATACAACATAATAATTCGTAATATAATGCATCAAAGTGAGCCGTTTGAGAGCCGGCTCTCTTTCATGAGTTGAGCCGAAAAAAACGGTTCTCTAAAAAGAGACGGACTTCCTTTCACTACATAACTTCCACATGAAATCCGAGGCGGCAGACGCATGCGCACAGTCGCATCAAACCGCTCGCTTCATTTGCAACGAAAAAAAACAATACCGAGATAGAGGCTACCGCGGCGAACTTGTTGGACTTGATTGATTTGCCGTTTGGTGATAGTCGGTGTATACCGGATGGTACCCATAATTGACAAATTTGCGTTTTTCCGTACAGATTTTCTTGTACGTCGTACACGTCTTAATAATAATATAATAATAATTTCCTTTGTATTGTCATTCTTTGTAACAATGTACACAGAACGAAATGTCGATACACCTGACCCGTTGTAGCGAGTCGATGCAGCCGCAGCCAACAGAGGGCGCCGCCATTATACCAATTAGGTATGTCTCGGCCGAGGCGCGAACCAGCGACCTTCCAGTCTCAAAGCGGGCACACTACCATCTAGGCTACTGAGCTGGTAAAATGCATGATAAACCTACTTTGTACGGCAAAAACGTACAGGTTCACAGGTATGTACTAGTTACCTTATTCAAAAAGTAATTGCCTTACCCCCTAAATTACTGAGACCCAGAAGTGGAGCGTTACGCTGATAGTAATTATCTCTTTACAAATTACCGTATTTACTCACATTAAAGCCTTACCTAATGCTGCTTAAGAATAGACACACAATAAAAGGAATAGAAAATAAACGTGGACACCAACCTGTTGAAGAAGTAAACCCTGTCATGAACCGGAACAGGAGGAGAACCCAAATGCGTGACGTTTCTCACACAAGCCATTTATTTTACGGGAAATGGGGAGTCATGCACGTTTAGCAGCAGTCTGTCGTGGAAAGACAGGAAGCCAGGGACAGACGTGACCGATTCCAATTGCCGAGTTGATATCGGACAAATGGGGTCGATACCGGACAGGAAGGGACAGACAGGATAGATAATGAATCAGGATATCGAAAATAAACAGGACAAAATAGACAGGAACGAAAACTGGAGAAAATAATGAACAGGACAAAATTAGACGGAAACTGAACTGAAAACCGATATTAAACAGGACAAAATAAACTGGAACAATACCGTACAGGAAATATCAACAGGGACAGGACCGAGTCAAAACCCACGTCATGCACGTCAGGCAGCAGTCCGGCGTGGATTGACAGGAAGCCAGAGACTGAGGAGATCGATACCAGTTGCCCGAGCAGATATCGGACAGATGGGGTCGATACCGGACAGGACGGGACAGACAGGATCGATATTGAAACAGGATATCAAAATGAAATAGGACAAACCAAACGGGAACGAAAAGTGGAGAGAATAATATAAAGGACGAAAATAGACGGTAACGATATCGCACAGGAAACGCAGGCAGGAAACCGGACATAGTCAAAACCCACGTCTTGCGGGGCAGAGGTTCGTTGACGGACTGACAAAGGGCGAGTGAGAGCACTGAGCTTAAATTGAAGGGAAGCCAATCTGTCAACGAGCCGCAGCTGGCCACACGGGCGGGGCCAATTGGGCGCCATGGCAACCGTGACAAACCCTTCATATTTCTTTGGATTCGTACTGGTGCTTGAATCCTTGATAATGCTTGAATTTTCATATGTTTTCAAGGATTAGAAAGTGTTTGGATTTTGGGTGAAATTCTTTTAAATGCTTGATATTGTTGCCGTGTGTCTCAACAAGTCAAACTAAAAGTCACGCCAAAACTGCTCTCTGGCGGCTTTGCTTCACCATTGCATTTCCTTTGCATTCTTTTTCCTTTGTTTTTAACAACAGCTGGCATTAGTTTGTGTAGCATTATCAGTAAAGTGTTGTTGCTCCCTTTGGGTCCCGCTCAAGAGGACAAGTGCATGCTTCACCTAAACAGGGAACTATGAAATGTGTCAATCTATCAATTATGGACATTTATTATGGGCCATGCAAAAAAATGAAGGTAGCGTATCCCTGTGGTAAATTGTAATGGGAGGAACTTCCTGCAACTGAAAATGTAAGCAACATTTTAGATCTTTACCCAAAACCTATGTGGGGGTGAGATTTGTCTCAAAAATATTCACACACGTAAATAAATTCACGTTTTACTCACGATTTAAAAAGCTTATGTTGCGCTAAATGTGCACGCAGGATTAAAAATAGCAAATAACAGATATATTTGCCACTCTCCAACACACATGATTCACATCTTCTCTTAAAGGTACTGGAGAAATTGGAAAAAATGGCTTTGAACGTCCTTAAAAAGTGCTTGAATTTGTGCAAACTCTCTGTGCAATCTTGAGAGCTTGCAAAAGAACAAGCGAGACACTCCATATCCATTTTGTCTTTTGTCTTAAAACCACAAAACCATTTCCTTCTCAATTTCCTGCGTTTTTTTTTTACCCGTATGTACTGTACTTCTCGGCAAATTTGCCAGTTATTTCGCAATTTCGAGCCCTGATTATAATGCGCTGGATATATTTTCTTCTGCGCTGAGAAGGTCTGGGTGGGGAACATAGGTCTATAGCACAGGTGTCAAACAGGCGGCCCGCAGGCCAGATCAGGCCCACTAAGGGATTGAATCCGGCCCGCGAGACAACACTCAGAGAAGCGCAAGAGAAAAGCAAGATGCAGGTTGAAATATGTCAAATTGATGTTGCCAAAGAAAGGTGCCTCGAACAAAGACACTTTACTTGTATTTCTTTCTCTCTCTCTCTTTCTCTCTCTCCCTCTTTTCCACCCCTTTTCTCCCACTCTCTGTCTCTTTCACTCTCTGTCTCTCTTTTTCTCTTCCTTTGTTGCTCTTTGTCTCTTTCTCTGTGTCTTTTTAACTTCTTTAGCTCTTCCTTTTTTTTTCTCTCTTTTCTCTTCCTACCCTTCGCGCTTTATTTTCTCTTTTTACTTCTTGTGTCTTTCTATTTTTCTTTTTATTTCTTTCTTCCGTTCCCTTTCTTTCCCCCTTTCTCACAACTTCTATTTTTATCTTTTTTGTTTCCCACGCTCTCTCCCTCTCTCTCTTTTTCTTTCTTTGTCCCGCCCTCTCTCCTTTTCCCTCCCTCTTTCTCTTATTTCTTTACCTCTCTTTTTCTTTCTCTTTAATCTACTAGTCCGGCCCCCGAGTTAAAATCAGTTTAACACCCCTGGTCTATAGATATGATCAGTAGCTTCTCATTGCAACTGTTCCCCCGTCCATTCTCTATTACGCTAGTAATAAACCCGCATTTTTTTCGTTAATAGCATATTATTTATCTGATTATTGTTTTTTTGGTTTGTTTAATTACTATTTCGATGTGTTTTATAGCTATTTAAGGTTAACTTGATTACTGATGCGGGACACCTGAGTCTGCTCCGTTGGCGCCAGCATCCTCGGACGCTGATTGGCTGCCGAACTCCTTTTAAACCCCCGGCTTTCTGCTTACCGGTTGTCAGACCATCTGGGAACCTCAGTTACTCTAGGCAAGCTTTTTGACTCGTTTTTGCTCCCGTCTGTTTCCTGGCTGTTTGACTCGCTTCGGCCCCCGACCTCCTCTACTCCCGTCTCCTTGCTTTTCGACACGTTTCTGGCTCCCGACCACGCCTTTGGTCCCCTACCCCGGCTACTGACCTGTTTTTCCGTTCCCGACGCCACCCTTGCTCGTCACAGAACGAACGGCTTCCCGTGATCACCAGGCTCCAGATCGTTTTTTCCGTCCTTTCCCTTCTTCCCGATAAAACTGTGAAACGTTACGCTACTGGCTCCTGTCTCCATTCTGGTTTCTGACTCTTATATGCATTTGGGAGGATGGGAACAGACCAATAGTTTTATTTCATATCAGGAAAGTCCGCTCGTTACATAAGCGATTCGACCTACGAGCACAATCCTGGAACAAAATAGGCTCGTAAGAAGAGGTACCACTCTAATTGCGTTTCTTTGTTACGTGCTACTCCCGTGTCTGTCAGGAACGCACCTCGGACAGGGAGTCCCGGTTGGGAGATGCGGTCCTGCAGGACATCAAGGAGAGGAGAACGCAGGAGAAGCAACTCCAGGAGATCCAACGGCAGCTGGACCTTCTGGGCCGGGACCAGGAGATGACAGTGAGTTGGCAGCCGCCATGTTTTTTCTCTCAGGCTCACCAGGCAAAAATGCACCTCATCAACACGGCACCTGTGTTTCTCATTAGACGAGCATTTCTTTGTGGATCTCATGCACGTACATGACAAATCACGACGAGCACAAAGTTCGTCTCCAGTGAGGATGATGATTAACAGCGCAGTTTTTGTGTCACTACTAGCTCACTGCTTTCGTGTTCCCGTTTTTTTCGGAATCTTAAGTGTCAATACAGTTTTTTTCTTGACCTGGTTTGTGAAGGGGAGCCAAAAAATTAGAACACTGTATTCCCCCATTTATTGCAGTTAATGGGGCTAAGAACCCTCTGGGATATGCAAAAATCCCCGAAGTAGTGGTGCACTTGAGGTAAGATCGGAAGGCCTATCCCGACTTGACCCATTTGGGTCTGCATCGGGCCTAAGATATCAAACATTATGTTCAGGTTTCGACCGAGCCGGGCTTCTCTCCACCCGTCGTTGTTCTTTGTTTCTTCCATGCTGTCAGAACCAGAACATATACAGACCCCAATCGCGTGACATTCTCACACAAGCTTTTTATTTAATGGGAAATGGGAGTCATGCATGTCAGGAAGCTGGTCTGGCGTAGAAGGAAGAGACCGACGAGACCGATAATGAATCAGGGTAACGACAATAAACAGGAGAAACTAGACGGGAACAAAAACTGGAGAAACTAACCAACAGGACAAGAATAGACGGAAAACAAAACTGGAACCCGAAATTAAACAGTACAAAAATAAATGGGAACAATACCGGACTCCAGATATCACAGGAAAACAGGACAGAACCCACATCTTGTGGGGCAGAGGTTCGTTGACAGGAAAACCGGACAGAACCCACGTCTTGTGGGGCGGAAGTTCGTTGACAGGAAAACAGGACAGAACCCACATCTTGTGGGGCAGAAGTTTGTTGACAGGAAAACAGGACAGAACCCACGTCTTGTGGGGCCGAAGTTCATTGACAGGAAAACAGGACAGAACCCACGTCTTGTGCGGCAGAAGTTCGTTGACAGGAAAACAGGCCAGAACCCACGTCTTGTGGGGCAGAAGTTTGTTGACAGGAAAACAGGACAGAACCCACGTCTTGTGCGGCAGAAGTTTGTAGACAGGAAAACAGGACAGAACCCATGTCTTGTGGGGCAGAAGTTGGTTGACAGGAAAACAGGACAGAACCCACGTCTTGTGCGGCAGAAGTTCGTTGACAGGAAAACAGGACAGAACCCATGTCTTGTGGGGCGGAAGTTCATTGACAGGAAAACAGGACAGAACCCACGTCTTGTGGGGCAGAAGTTCTTTGACAGGAAAACAGGACAGAACCCACACCATGACAATTTTCCCCAATCACATATTGTTGCGAGTGAGGACTGACAGAGTGCACTTTTGTCAGGCCCAGTGGTCCTTTTAGAATAGAAGAAGAATAGAATTTACTTTTATTGTCATTCTTTGTAACAATGCACACATAACGAAATGTCGATACGCCTGACCCGTACAGTTAAACTGTAGCGAGCTTTTTTTGCTGTTAGTGTATTTCTGCCTAAAATGAACTGTACTTGTGTGGCTGCGATCAATTATCCCCAATCCCATATTGCTGCAAGGCAGGACATCAAGGCTAAAAGGAAATACAAACTTGTAGCGGCGATTCATTAGATCTGGTCGATTATTTCTGTGAGCAGGGGTGAGCAGGGGTGAGCAGGGGAGAGCAGATTTTTCCTTATTTTCGGTTCAAGCCAATAAAGCATGCTGTTGTGGTTCTGCTAAAATTAACTGCACTGTTTTGGCTGCGATCAGTTATCCGCATTCGGCTATTGCTGTGAGCTGGGACAGAGAGAGAAAATTATTTCATGCGTGTTGGCTCTTTTTTTCCCATCCTTTCCGCTAAAATGAACAGCACCCGGGCGACCGTGATCCATTATCTCCGGTCACCTATAGGTGTGATCATGAGCCAGCAAGGTGCGTGGTTAAAAAACTTTTGCTTTGTGGATTTTCGCATATAGTGTGAAGTTCTGATCTCTATTAACTGCGGTAAACAAGGGATTACATTATGGCAATACGTAAACAAAAAAATAAAATGTATATATTTATTTACACATTAGATTACCAGACAAATATTGCTTCTTTTTTTGTGTAAACCCTAATGGAAACATGGCTATTACAAAACATTATCGAACAATTGTTTGTAAATTGAATTTGTTTGTAATTTGCTTCAGTGCTTTATTTAGTATGTTTAAGGTTTAAATAAGTATGTTTAATCAGCCTGTATTGTTTTGTCCTAAAAAAATAAACATTTCATAAAATAATATATTCTAAAAAGTGAAGTTTAACTTACTTTTGGAAGATGAGCTTCAAAAGTTAGGCTACTTCCTCCTCCATGGTAAAAAGTGTCCGAAAAAAAGCGATCTCACCATTTTTTCTCAACCGTATCAAGCTTTCTTATTCCACTTTCATTTCAAAAGAAACGGCTTTCCTCTTCTTTACACTTTACACCAAACATATTGAACGGCTGCATGAGTTACTAAACAATAAAAATGTCAAAGTTCTTATACATCGATTAGACACAAACTAGGAAGAGGAAGCGGATTTCTTCTTCTGGGTGGATGCCAGGTGACCTCTCACAGCGCCACACGCCAATAGCACAGGAAAGAAGCACGACAGTAATAGAATAGAATAGAATAGAATAGAATAGAATAGGCCCTGCGAATGGCTGGCAACCATTTCAGGGTGTCCCCTGCCCACTGCCCGATGATTGCTGGGATGGGCTCCAGCACCCCCGCGACCCTACTGAGGATAAGCGGTGCAGCTAATGAGATGAGATGAGAATAGAATAGAATAGAATAAAATATATCTTCATTGTCATTGTTACAAAATGGGTTGAACATATTGTGACAACGAAATTGGACGTGGCACTCCAGTTTCACATTTAACAGTGAGGATAAAAGAAAACAAGAAGATAAAGGAAAAAAGAAGATAAAGGTTATAATTTACACAATATTTACACAAGAAATGTAATGTCCTATTTATTTGGAAAATGGGGTTCACAATACAAAATCTAACTTACATCAATGCCCGGATATTTTTCGACATCCCGAAAAATGTTTTCGTATCCACCGTTTTTCGTAACTCGAATGTCCATAAGTAGGGGAGCGTCTGTAAAGGGTTTTCTCGTCTCATATATTTATACACGTACAGTGGAACCTCGGTTTTCGAACGCCTCTCAGTTCGACCAAATCGGTTCTCGACCAAAAATTTTGAGAAATTCTTGCTTCGCTTTTGTTCAAAAAATCGGAGTTCGAACGCCGGTACGCTAGGGGCGACGCTGAGCGGCGTACGAGTGTAGATTGCCCCCACCCCTCGTGAAGAACTGTTGTCACGGCAACGCGCACTCCTTTTCTGTTTTCGTTTTTCAAAAGCGGTGAAGGGAGTGTTTTAACCCCTAATTATGCCTCGGAAGAAGGTCGGTGCAAGCAGCAAAGTTGCTACAGGTGAAAAAAGAGGAGTAGTGCGTACAACTATTGCATTTAAGAAAGAAATAATAGCAAAATATGAAGAAGGTGTGCGAGTTTCCCTTCTTTCAGGAATACAGCATGGCTTCTGCCGACCGGTAAGAAATCCTATTCATAATTCTTTTCTTTATCCTTTAACCGCTCACCACTTGCTGATTTTTGTATTTTTACACGTTCATGTTAGCGTCATCTTTCGTACGGAAGATGACGCTAACGCGAACGTACGATTCGCCTGGGTTAGCTTTACGTTAAATATTCAAGATAAACATTCAGGGTGTTGGAACGGATTAAAACAATTTTACATTGCTTTTAATGGGAAAAAACGGCTTCGGTGATCGTAGAAATCGGTTTTCGTACAAAGAAATGGAACGGATTATGGTGGAGAACCGAGGTTCCACTGTATATTCAAATGATTTTTAATTCACCCCCATTAAACAACACGGTTATGCAATGTGAAAAAAAACGATTGCATAATCAGACACATGGTTTGCTGCTAATCAATTCCTGGGATGATGAAGGAGTGACTAATAGAAACATAAAATAGCCAAGCGGTAATAAAAACACTGACGTGGCAGTTACAGCTTGACTCCTAACAAAGCATCACGATACCAAAATGGCCGTCTTGGCTCTCCTGAAGCTTTATGAGTTGGACCGCTGCAAAAGTTTTACATTCAAAATTGTTGCTCTGCATATCACAAAATTGCATTTCTTTCGCCACTTCGAGGCTTACTTGTTTGCGAAGATTTATTTCGGCCGTTGGTGGGCGAGCCGATTCTCCATCCAAATTCTGTCGCAGCTATAAAGTCGGTTATTTTTTTTCGTACGGCCGTAAATCAAACTCGGCCTGTAAAGTGTGAAAAACATTTCAGTATTGTGCAAGTTTTTTTCTGCATGAATCTTCTTCAAGGGCAACAGGAAAAAGCATGATGGTGTAGTTAAATAACTGTGTTATGTGTGCATATTACATAACTTTTTCACAAATTGTTTTGGAAAAGTAGTTACATTCGCAACATATCATCGATCCAATTCAAAGGTGGTTTGAGAAGTTTCACAATCTATTTCTAATTTAACTGAACATACAGGCTTTTATACAACAACCCTCAAAAACCTTAAATAGTTAGCTACTTAGCTATCTATCTATCTAGATAGATAGATAGATAGATAGATAGATAGATAGATAGATAGATAGATAGATAGATAGATAGATAGATAGATAGATAGATAGATAGATAGATAGATAGATAGATAGATAGATAGATAGATAGATAGATAGATAGATAAATAGATAGACAGACAGACAGACAGACAGACAGATAGACAGACAGATAGACAGATAGACAGATAGATAGATGTCTCAATAGATAGATGTCTCGATAGAACGATAGATAGATAGATAGATAGATAGATAGATAGATAGATGTCTCGATAGATAGATAGATAGATAGATAGATAGATAGACAGACAGACAGACAGACAGACAGACAGACAGATAGACAGACAGATAGACAGATAGATGTCTCAATAGATAGATGTCTCGATAGAACGATAGATAGATAGATAGATAGATAGATAGATAGATAGATAGATAGATAGATAGATAGATAGATAGATAGATAGATAGATAGATAGATAGATAGATAGATAGATAGATAGATAGATAGATAGATGTCTCGATAGATAGATAGATAGATAGATAGATAGATAGATAGATAGATAGATAGATAGATAGACAGACAGACAGACAGACAGACAGACAGACAGACAGACAGACAGATAGACAGACAGATAGACAGATAGACAGATAGATAGATGTCTCAATAGATAGATGTCTCGATAGAACGATAGATAGATAGATAGATAGATAGATGTCTCAATAGATAGATGTCTCGATAGAACGATAGATAGATAGATAGATAGATAGATAGATAGATAGATAGATAGATAGATAGATAGATAGATAGATAGATAGATAGATAGATGTCTCGATAGATAGATGTCTAGATAGATAGATAGATAGATAGATAGATAGATAGATAGATAGATAGATAGATAGATAGATAGATAGATAGATAGATAAATAGATAAATAGATAGATAGACAGACAGATAGACAGACAGATAGACAGATAGACAGATAGATAGATGTCTCGATAGATAGATAGATAGATAGATGTCTCAATAGATAGATGTCTCGATAGATAGATAGATAGATAGATAGATAGATAGATGTCTCGATAGATAGATGTCTAGATAGATAGATGTCTAGATAGATGTCTAGATAGATAGATAGATAGATAGATAGATAGATAGATAGATAGATAGATAGATAGATAGATAGATAGATAGACAGACAGACAGACAGACAGACAGACAGACAGACAGACAGACAGACAGACAGATAGACAGATAGATAGATGTCTCGATAGATAGATAGATAGATAGATAGATAGATAGATAGATAGATAGATAGATAGATAGATAGATAGATAGATAGATAAACACTTTATTCATCCCCGTAGGGAAATTCACAGCTACACAGTTAAAAACAAAAGGACTTACAAAAACACTCTTTTGAGCTGTAGGGCTATGTTGATGCTAATCTAATGTCGCCAGTGCTAGCATCACAACCACAAATGTAAGTCGTTTTCCCCATACCAAGATTACTGCCATGCACACGGGTTTATGTCTGTTTATAGACAGAATTTCAGAGATAAGTCATGGTTAACTAATGTATCCCCCTGGAATGCAGAGACCCCGCTTTGCGATATTTTTATTTTATGGTTCAGAATAAGATGTTTTTCGGGCCCTCTTTACGGCATTCTCTTTGCGGTTTAAGTGAGGACTGGTCGACGGCATATAAATACTGGTGTGTTATTGGTTCGTGCCGCGGCATCATGAAAATGCAAATGTGGTATTTGCCAAACTACCTCCCACAATGCCTTACACTTTTTCAAAATTCTGCTATCAGTTTTATTGATAGCTTATAAAAGATTGTGATTCTGGCCAAACTGTTTTAGTAGAGTTCAATGTCTTTCTGGGAAAGCTTCTGTGTCAGCAAAACTAAAAATGCCAATTCAGGTTTTTTTTAAACCAGTTTTCACATCTGGGGTAACCCACCTGACTGCTTGTAAAACATGGTGTTGATAGCCAATGTTGTTCTGGCCTGGGAGAGTGGAATGTCTTTCTGGGGGAAAAATTGTAGGGTCAACAAAAACAAAATTGTTGAGTCAGACTTTTTGAGATTTCTCTACATTTAGGGTAGCTTACCCGAGCTGAGTGAGATTTTTTTGGGTCATTTAACAATCTTCACTGACTGCCTGTGAAAGATGGTCATATCTTAGCACCGTCCCTCCTTTCTTGGGTGGATAGACACACAACTCAACAAACAAACAAACATTCAAAGTCAACAAAATCAAAAGTGCTGATTGAGCTTTTGGGGCATTTTTCACATCTAGGGTAACCTAACTGACTGCTTGTGAAAGATGGTGGTCATATCTCAGCACCTTCCCTCTTTTCTTGGGGAGACAGACACACAACTCAACAAACAAACAAACATTTGGAGTCAACAAAAGTGCTGATTGAGTTTTTGGGGCATTTTTCACATCTAGGGTCACCTTACTGACTGCCTGTGAAAGATGGTGATCATATCTAAAGTCCTGCTCACTTTTTTGGGCAGACAAACACAGAATCAGACAGACAGACAGACCGGCAGACAAACAGACAGACAGACAGACAGACAGACAGACAGTATACTTGGGTCCAAATTGAAAACATTATGCCACCCTTGCTTTGCTTGCGGGTGATAAGAACATGATAACCATGGACACGAAGCTTGCGATCATAAAAAAACGTTTAAAACTAAGTAAGTCACAAAAGCCCAAAAAAACTCAAGCTCATGTGCTTCGGTTTAATTTTTCAAACAGGTGCATCAATCATATGTGACAACAAGGAAACAAGTTGGTTATAATTACTGCAATTTCCAACCGCGCTTTGTTATTGAATGATTAAAGGCCAAACAATTACAAACAGACCATGTGAGTCACTTTTTGGTTCAGAAATTGGTTCAAGTTCAGTTCGGCTTTGCACAAGGGCCGCTCATGTGTTATTTTCACCCAGCGGGGGTCAACATTCACTCTGCAGGATCCTTCAGAGTCACTTGAAGTTTGTAATAACACCGAAAAAGTCACTTGATTTATTGCTAATCTTCTCTTTGATATATTTGGATTGGTGACTCAGTTGGTAAAACACAGAAGTTCTGTCCTGGTGACAAAATGACCCCCGAATTGTTACAACACAGTCCATTTTAGATACCGTATTTTCCCTAGTACAAGGCGCACCTAAAAGCCTTTATTTTTTTCAAAAGCTGACCATGCGCCTTATAATACAGTGCGCCTTATATATGGATCAATATTAAGTCGCAAAGTCTTGCAACTAAGGCAAGCAGACGCCGACTAGATTTTCCCCCGAAGGCGAAGTCGTTCGCGGTGTATGCTGGGATTTATATACCGACGTTTCATTTCCTAACCAATGTGTCAATCATCATTCGAATCAGTCACTATTGGCTAAAGTTATTCGGAGGTAAAGGGGGCGGATCCTTTTTATCATTTACAGGCTCGCATAGGCTAAAGGGGCGAAACAAAGCCTGCAATTGACCGAAAAAGATGAATGTGAATCACACGTTGGGTTGCACTACGGCATAGAGAAAACAGTTTTTACTATTCTGTATTTGCAAATATTTGACTCTCCTGGATTGACTACACTCACGGTTGTAAGAAGACTATGGTTACGTATCATTATTGAACGTGATGGCTGCAAGAGAACTTAGGTGAGCTACGCGGCTTTATATTTTCCCGGTATCTTGTTTTAGAACGATCTTGATGTTTCTGTGATGAGTCTATTTTGAAACTAAATTCAATTCAAAGTGTTTATTGTCATATGCACAGTAAAGAACCCCGTTTCCCTGCACAATAAAATGCTTACTTTGCTGTCCACACAGTTGCCAGCAAAATATAAAATGGAAACTAAGAAATGTTTGGCATTTCTTGAATCCCAAGACTTTAACCTACTGAATGAATTTGGAACGATGCATTTGAGTGATTGGTGACATCGGACAGACACTGTTTCCGTAAATGTCTGAGACACGTATTTGCTTCTTTGCAAGCTTTCGGAATGTTAAGGCGGTAATAGGTTTGACTGAACTATCTGACTGTTTTGTCCACGTTCCCATTGAAGCGCCTTATACTCCGGTGCGCCTTATGTATGGAAAATATAGGACCAAAAACTATTTTTTCGGGGTGCGCCCTATAACCCTGTGCGCCTTATAGTGCGGAAAATACGGTACTCAACATTTGGTGTGTCGTAACCTTCTCCAGTAGTTTGTGATTGATGTGACCATAAAACGTTTTTGACTTACATTTACTGTGATTTTGTACCAGTTAGAATATATAGCATTCCATAACTCTTCACCCATATTGTATGGAATGAAAGCCGACACTTTGTGGAAGAAGATCTCTGCGTTTTCCGCCGCAAACTCCCAGTCACCAGCCAACTCTTGTGACCATAAGTAAGTGCTGAAATGTGAATTGAATGACACCCTAAACCAGGGGTGTCAAACTCGTTTTAGCTGGGGGCCACAAATGCTATACAAAAATCTCACGGGGGCCGGACTAGTAAGTTTAAGAGAAAGAGCGAGGGAGAAAAAGAGGGAGAAAGAGAGGGAGGGAAAGAGAGAACGATAAACAGATAGGGATAACAAGGGAAACAGAGTAACAGTGAGAGAAAAAGAGAGAGCAGAATAGAGATATGAATGGAGTAGAAGGGGGAAATGAATATAGAGGGAAAAAGAGTGAAAAAAGAGAAAGATAAAAAGAATAAGAGAAGTGAAACGACAGAAAGAAAAAGAGTCAGCAGGAGAAAAAGAAAGTGAGGTGAGAGAGAGAGAGAGAGAGGGGAGAGGCTCGAAAAAGGGAAAGAAAGAGGGTGAGAAAGAAAGAGAAAAATAGAAAGAAAAAGAATTAAAGTGTAAATTAGAGAGGGAAAATAGAATAGATAGCAAGACAGAGAAAAGGAAAGAGTTAGAGAGGGAGAGAGAAATAGAGAAAAGAGAAAAAGAGAGAGAAAGAGAGAGTGAACAGGAGAAAGAAAAAGAAATAAATAAAAAAGAAGTGAGTCAGAGAGAAATGGAGAAATCTATCTATCTATCTATCTATCTATCTATCTATCTATCTATCTATCTATCTATCTATCTATCTATCTATCTATCTATCTATCTATCTATCTATCTATCTATCTATCTATCTATCTATCTATCTATCTATCTATCTATCTATCTATCTATCTATCTATCTATCTATCTATCTATCTATCTATCTATCTATCTATCTATCTATCTATCTATATAGAGCCTTTTCCGTGTTACGAACTGAAGCTGCGCGTGGTTAATTGAAGCAGAGTGGCAGAATTCATGTCAGTTTAGAGCAGCCCATTGACACAAAAAGATCGTAGATCATAGATAGGAACAACGCAAAATAGCACAAAGTATGTGCTAGCGAGTTTATTTTAGTCTTCCAGCCAACATTAAAAACCTTCTTTTGATCGGTGCTGGATTTCATCCTTTGAAGGTACTGGAAAAATATAAAAAATGGCGTTGAAAGGCCTTGAAAACTGTATTTGGCTCTAAAGGGTCTACTGTAGGCAGCACGGCGGCGCAGTGGTTAGCTCTTGTGCGGCACAGTTCATGTCATGGGAACCTGTCGTGGGTTCAAATCCAGCTCCAGACTTCCTGTGCGGAGTTTGTATGTTCTCCCCGTGCTTGCGTGGGTTTCCTCCGGGCACTCCGGTTTCCTCCCACATTCCAAAAACATGCATTTCAGGTGAATTGGCCGGTCCAAATTGTCCCTAGGTGTGAATGAGCGAATGAGTTGTCTGTCCCTGTGTGCCCTGTGATTGGCTGGCAACCAGTTCAGGGTGTCCCCTGCCCACTGCCCGGAGATGGCTGGGATGGGCTCCAGCCCCCCCGCGACCCTAACAAGGATAAGCGGTACGGCTAATGAGATGAGATGGGTCTACTGTAGAATGTTTGAGCCCCAGGCAAGAACTGGTCTTGGGATACCGTCTCATTGTCTTGACAATTGACAATGGCTGATGTCATAGGTGCGCTAATGAACAAAGCATTGTTCAAAATTCCACGAGTGCACTTTGGAGGACATGGATCAAATGTTGCCTGGTTCTCTGAGCCCAATCGGACCGTTACAATGACTTAAGGTCCATTTTTTTTATACACAAATAAATAAATAGCTTCTCACCATCGACAGGGATGGAGAAAAACAAACTGCTCCATGCATGAGAACCAAGTACACAAAACTCAAATCTCGGATCACATGTTTTTGGTCTAGCTGCTGGACGCAAAACAACACAGCCTTCTGGTTCTGGTTCTGGATAGCAGGTGTTGGTGAACAAGTTCAAAGGGATGCTTGGTGAATAGTTGTTTTTTTCTTTTCACTTTCTTATAGTAAAGTCCTTTTTTCCAAACCTGACCTCCAGCCAATCAGAAGAATTGGAAGTGCTGCAGGGTGAATTATGTGCTTGGACACAGAACTGATTTGTCATGATTACCGATGTGATGGACCTGTGCCCGCTCCTTTGGCGCCAGCTGCCTCGGACTCTGATTGGCTCCCGATCAGTACTTGTACCCACTCCTGTCTTTCCCCTTTGGTCAGTCCGTCTGTGAACCTCAGTTAACACTAGGCAAGGCTTTTTTCGACCCTGAATCCCACCTGTCCCGTTTTTTGCTTCTGTCTGTGCCTCGGCGTCGACCCGTTTTTGATCCTGACCACTCTCCGGTCCCGGCTTTCGACCTCTTTTTGTCCTCGACCAGGTCTACTTTCCTTTCCCAGCTTTCGACCTCTTTTTGTCCCGACTATGTCTACTCTCCCATTCTGGCTTCCGACTCGCTTCCGACCCCGACCACGTCTGCTCTCCCGTCCCAGCGTTCGACCTCTTTTTGTCCCCGACTATGTCTACTCTCCCATTCTGGCTTACGACTTGCTTATGACCCCGACCACGTCTGCTCTCCCGTCCCATTTTTCGACCTCTTTTTGTCCCCGACTATGTCTACTCTCCCATTCTGGCTTCCGACTCGCTTCCGACACCGACCACGTCTGCTCTCCCGTCCCAGCGTTCGACCTCTTTCTGTCCCCGACAATGTCTACTCTCCCATTCTGGCTTACGACTCGCTTACAACTCCGACCACGTCTGCTCTCCCGTCCCAGCTTTCGACCTCTTTTTGTCCCCGACTATGTCTACTCTCCCATTCTGACTTACGACTCGCTTACAACTCCGACCACGTCTGCTCTCCCGTCCCAGCTTTCGACCTCTTTTTGTCCCCGACTATGTCTACTCTCCCATTCAGGCTTACGACTCGCTTCCGACCCCGACCACGTCTGCTCTCTCGTCCCAGCTTTCGACCTCTTTTTGTCCCCGACTATGTCTACTCTCCCATTCTGGCTTACGACTCGCTTCCAACCCCGTCTGCTCTTCCTTTCCCAGCTTTCGACCTCTTTTTGTCCCCGACTATGTCTACTCTCCCATTCTGGCTTACGACTCGCTTACAACTCCGACCACGTCTGCTCTCCCGTCCCAGCTTTCGACCTCTTTTTGTCCCCGACTATGTCTACTCTCCCATTCAGGCTTACGACTCGCTTCCGACCCCGACCACGTCTGCTCTCCCGTCCCAGCTTTCAACCTTTTTGTCCCCGACCACGTCTACTCTCCTTTCCTGGCTTACGACTCGCTTCCGTCCCCGACCACGTTTTTGCTCCCCTGTCCCGGCTACTGACCCGTTCTTCCGTTCCCGACACCGCCATCGCTCGCCACGGAAGATCCACTTCCGCGTGTTGGGCGACCTGCTTCCCGCGTCCAGCAATCACCGGATCGTCGTCGCATCTTTTCCCTTTCTTCCAATAAAACTTGTCCTGTCTCTGTTCTGGTCTTGACACCATTAGATCTCTGTCAAGTTTCAACACCTTTAAATATCAAGACAACTATCTAAGCAGGAAATGCATAGAATTCCTCCTAGGCATCTCTAAGTGACCTTGAGCCACGCCCAGGCTAGTGACATTTGACCTTGCTTCTTAAAGGTATGTCAGCAATGATTGGCTGGTCCCCGTTACCTTCTTCGTCTCCTGAATGTTGGTCTGGAACTTGAGTCTTCATTGCATTAGCACCCCCATTTTCTCCGGTGTTAGGGAGTGTACCGTAAATTCCGGACTATAAGCCGCTACTTTTTTTCCCAAACGTTCAACCCTGCGGCTTATTCAGTGATGCGGCCAATTTTTGTAATTTTTCTAACGGCGCTCGAGTACAAAAGGTAAGATTTAGCCCGGTGGAATATATGCGCAGAGGAAGACTGCAACTTCTTGGCTTCTGCATACAGTAAATTAAATTCTGGTTTGGTTTGGCGTTAACAAACCCTCATCATGCAAAATGCAAAAAGAAAGGCACATGACGCAGCTTTTAAGCTAAAAGCAATCGAGCAGTCCGATAAATTTTTAATTCAGACACTTATTCTGATATTTTTCCTACGAGCGAATCAAAAAGAAGGGGCGAAAAAAATGCGGGCTGACGGGAAGTGGGGACCGGTAAAAGTGAGTGTTTGTGGACGCGGCAGACAATAGTGGATATATATTCTTCCCACCCTTACCTTTGGAAATATACACTTTTTCCCTTGGATTACTTTCAATGGGACCCTGACTCTGCAGGTCTGCATCAAACCTTAAGTACCGGTATCATTTTCCGTTCGTTTTACCGGCTGTGATTTTTGGACTGTGTTCTTTTATGAAGGACATTCAGTATCAATCGCGGGACTTAGTCGGGTTCGGGTTAATTTTGTGTTTGTATTACATTTTTTTTAATGTGGGCGCAAGCGGCTTATATACAGGTGCGGCTTGTGTAAGTACAAAATCGGTTTTCCTCTTAAAATGTGGTGGATGCGACTTATAATCAGGTGCGCTCTATAGTCCGGAATTTACGGTAATTACAGTTCAAATATATCGACTTTTACCTTCTAGGTTGTGGTATCAAACACAACATCCAGGGTCAAGAGAAGAACTTGGAGACAAATGATGGGAAGCTCTGGTACTCTATTAAACTCAGTCAATTGTAGGTCAAGGATCGAAGAGCTTACCGATCAAATTGTGTGTTTGGGCTGCTGAAGTGTGCCATTGTGGCCATTATCCCCAGTCAACAGGGTCCGAGAGAACAAATTTGCGTCAGGCTCTTTCATCCGCTTTCTCCGAGCAGCAACCGCGTGGACTTGATTCCTCATATCTCAAGCTGGTGTGCCGGCTCCTCCCATGCGCGTGCCAGGAAAGCCCCCTCGCCTCGATGTCTGAAATGGTCAAAACATCCCCGAGCGTTTCTACGTCACCATGGCCGTCTGCGTCGAGAAGTGCTGATTATCTTATCAGCCCTTTGTCCCAGTTCCCCGCTGTTTCTGTAAACATCATTCCTTACTAGGTCGCATTGACCCCGCCCCACAGCTCAGCCAGTGATTATCTTTTACATTTAAATGTAATTTGTATTTGATCGTACAAAATCCTTTATAGTCAAATGTATAAAATCCTTCAATCACCATGATGAACTAAGTATTAGAGTTTACAGTTCTTCAATTTTAAAGTTGTTTCTCCGTTACCGGGACGACGTGCGTTGTCGAAGAGAATTTTTTGGCTAAACAATTTTACAGTGACGCATTTATTTAAGTCTTGCTTTTTAAAAATGTCTCAGTTTCCAGCTATTGTCGTAGTGTCCCGTTGCAATCTGTGTCTATTTTCTTTCTTTAGACCAGGGGTGTCAAACTCATTTTAACTCGGGGGCCACGCGATAGAACAAACATTCTCTCGGGGGCCGGACTAGTCGATTAGAGAGAAAGAAAAAAAGAAAGAAAGGGATAAGAGAAAGAGAGGGAGAGAAAAGTAGAGAGGGTTGGACGAAGAGCGAAAGGGAGGGAGATAGAGAGAGAGAAACAAAAGAGTTGACAAGAGAAATGGTGAGAGACAGGGAAAGAAAGAGAGAGAAACAACGAAATGCTTAGAGAAATAGAAAGAGAGAAGGAGAAAAAAGGAGAGAAAGAGTGAAGGGGAGAAAGAGAAGGAAAGAGCGAGAGAGAGAGAGAGAGAGAGAGAGAGAGAGAGAGAGAAGAGAAAAAATTAAAAAGGAGAGCAAAAAAAGGTAAAAAGGCACAGGGAGAAAGAGACAGAGGAACAGAGAAAGAGAAAAATAGAGAGAAAGAGAGTGAAAGAGAGATAGAGAGTGAGAGAAAAAGGGAGGACGAGAGAGAGAGAGTGAGAGAGAGAGAAATAAATACAAGTACAGTGGAACCTCGGTTCTCGACCATAATCCGTTCCAGAACCCTGTTCGAAAACCGATTTGTTCGATCACCGAAATCATTTTTCCCATTAAAACAATGTAAATCGTTTTAATCCGTTCCAACACCCTGAATGTTTACCTTGAATGTTTAACGGAAAGCTAACCCAGGCTAATTGTACGTTCGCGTTATCGTAATCTTCCGTACGAAAGATTACGCTAACATGAACGTGTAAAAATAAAATTTAAAAAGGATAAAGAAAATAAATATGAATAGGATTTCTTACCTTTGTGGTGGTCAGCAGAAGGCGCAGGCAAGATCAGACACTCGCACACCTCCTTCATATTTGGCTATTATTTCTTTCTTAAATGCAATAGTTGCACGCACTACTTTTCTTTTTTCACCTGTAGCAACTTTGCTGCTTGCACTGACTTTCTTCGGAGGAATAATTAGGGGCTAAAACACTTCCTACACCTATATTAAAAGCGAAAGCGAAACCAAAACGAAGCACGTCCGCACGCGATAACAGTTGGTCACGAAAAGAGCGATCTACACCCGTACGCTGCTCAGCATCGCACCCTAGTGTACGCACTCACGCATTACCGGCGTTCGAACTCCGATTTTTTTGACCAGCGAAGCAAGAATTTCTCAAAGTTTTTGGTCGGACTTCGATTTGTTCAAACTGAGATGTTGGCTTCGGCAACATCAAGTGGACATATTTCAACCTGCAGCTCGTTTTTCTCTTGCGCTTCTCTGAGCATTGTCTCGTGGGCTGGATTTAAACCCTTAGCGGACCTGATCCAGCCCGTGGGCCGCAGTTTGACACCCCTGCTTTAGGGGGGTGTCTAGCGATAAACGCATGTGCAAAAATATATACAAGTAGCTCTTCTCCCTCGGGCTGTTTAAAGGTCAAGTCTAACCGCGCTCTCGTGAAAAGACAAAAACGTGCCAGTGCCCCCAGGGGGGCGACGGGGGGGTCACGGGGTCTGGAATGCGCCCCGGTTGCATTTGCGCTCCTGTTTGTCGGAGAAAATGATATACAATGTCTGGGGGTAATTGAGGGGGTCATAAATGACTCACGCTGGCCCAACCTCTATGACCCCGAGGCTGAGGGGTATTTAGAGCGAGGGGGCGGGCCGTTTTTTGCTAAATATGTCGGCCGACGAGGGAATTTTGCGCTACCTTTCGCAGGGTGGTCCGCTTAGCATATGATCGATGGGGTGTATTAGCTTGTTGGGATATATGAGACCTGGGAATGTGATTTATTTTCTATTTTTTTTTGTGGGGTGGCGATGAAAACATATGCATGAGTAGAGGAGTTTATTTTTTCTCTGTGAAATCTATCCATCGATCTGTCTATCTATCTATCTATCTATTTATCTCCATCTCTCTCTCCATCTCTCCCTATCTATCTATCTCTCTATCTTTCTCTATCTCTCTCTCTCTCCATCTTTCCCTGTCTCTCTCTCTCCATCTCTCCCTATCCATCTCTCTCTCTCTCCATCTTTCCCTATCCATCTCTCTCTCCATCTCTCACTATCTATCTATCTCTCTCTCTCTCCTCATATATCTCTCTCTCCATCTCTCCCTATCCATCTCTCTCTCTCTCCATCTTTCCCTGTCTCTCTCTCTCTCTCCATCTCTCCCTATCCATCTCTCTCTCTCTCCATCTTTCCCTATCCATCTCTCTCTCCATCTCTCACTATCTATCTATCTCTCTCTCTCTCCTTATCTATCTCTCTCTCCATCTCTCCCTATCCATCTCTCTCTCTCTCCATCTTTCCCTGTCTCTCTCTCTCTCTCCATCTCTCCCTATCCATCTCTCTCTCTCTCCATCTTTCCCTATCCATCTCTCTCTCCATCTCTCACTATCTATCTATCTCTCTCTCTCTCCTTATCTATCTCTCTCTCCATCTCTCCCTATCCATCTCTCTCTCTCTCCATCTTTCCCTGTCTCTCTCTCTCTCTCCATCTCTCCCTATCCATCTCTCTCTCTCTCCCTATCTATCTCCCTCTCTCCATCTTTCCCTATCCATCTCTCTCTCCATCTCTCACGATCTCTCTCTCTCCATCTCTCCCTATCCCTCTCTCTCACTCCATCTCTCCCTATCTATCTATCTCTCTCCTCATCTCTCCCTATGTATCTATCTCTCTCTCCATCTCTCCCTATTTATCTATCTCTTTCCATCTCTCCTTACCTATCTATCTCTCTCTCCATCTCTCCCTATCTATCTATCTCTCTCTTCATCTCTCCCTATGTATCTATCTCTCTCTCCATCTCTCCCTATTTATATATCTCTTTCCATCTCTCCTTATCTATCTCTCTCTCTCTTCATCTCTCCCTATCTATCTATCTCTCTTTCCATCTCTCCCGATCTATCTCTCCCTATATATCTCTCTCTCCATATCTCCCTATCTATCTATCTATCTATCTATCTATCTATCTATCTATCTATCTATCTATCTATCTATCTATCTATCTATCTATCTATCTATCTATCTATCTATCTATCTATCTATCTATCTATCTATCTATCTATCTATCCCTATCTCTCTCTCTCTCTCTCTCTCCCATCTCTCTTCCCCCCTCTCTCTCTCTCTCCCCACCTTTCTCTCCACCCCTCTCTCTCTCTCCATCTCTCTATCTCTCTCTCCACCTCTCTCTCTCTCTCTCTCTCTCTCAATTAATAAATCCCCCCCAGTGCTGTAAAAATACTTCATTCATTCAAACGAAAAACTATTGATTCAAGTAAAACTTGCATTATATCTCTTAAACATTATTATACGTTTAGAAAATTGAAAGAGAGAACATCTTTCGCTGCCATTTTGTTACTACGGAAGCCCGAATGAGTATTTTGAGTATTTCGCAAAGGGAGCTTCTGTCACGGTTGCCATGGCACCCAATTGGCCCCGCCCGTGTGGCGCCAGCTGCGGCTCATTATCTATCCTGTCCGTCCCGTCCTGTCCAGTATCGACCCCATCTGTCCGATATCAAGATACCTGGGATTTGCTCCAGCACCCCCGCGACCCTACTGAGGATAAGCGGTGCAGATGATGGATGGATGGATGGAAGTCCAGGCACTAACAATGCCAATATCAATTAAAATGTGTTTTCCTTGAATGATGTAAAAGGAACATTCACTCAACTGCCATACGTTATTAATTTGAATAAAACAGCGCCACCATCAAGGAATAATTGAAGAGATCTATCAAAAACTGACGAGTCTTCATAAACGAGACCCAAAATTATTTGAAAGCTGCTTGTCCACTTGCTTAGTGTGCTTATAAAATATTCTTTCTTGGCTTCTTGGTTCTAGAACGAGTCGGAGCGTCTGAGTGAGAAGCAGCTCCTGTGCCTGCTGGACGGTTGTGAGCTGACAGAACCGGAGCCAGAACCTTGAACCCGTTCGGACCTCCTCCATGCAAGACCCCCCTTTTCCCCCCTCGCTGTCGAGACGTCCGTCAAAGCTCCCTTCACAGTAGGATGCAAGTTAAGCGGGGGGGGTTCGTACTCCTTTCACATGTCACGAAATTCCATTTCCAAACTGTAAAAAAAAAAAAAAATCGGGAGTGATTTACGGACTTCTGGATTTCGCCTGTCTTGTCAATGTAAAGATTTATAAATCCTCCTTTGCTTTTACAAGTCAATTTCCCCTCAAAGCAAATTGACAGTGTTAGAGTAACACTAAGAATAGAATAGAATAGAATAGAATAGAATAGTGTCAGGTATATCACCTCACATCTCTGAATAAAACACACAATAAAAGACAATAGTGTCACGATTGCCCATTGCCCTCACCTGGGCCCGCTCTGCACTTGCAAGACTTGTATTTTGACTCTGTCCGGTATCCTGCTCCTGTATTCAGTATCCGGTATCAATCCCGTCTGTCCCTTCCTGTCTGGTACCTTGCTCGTGTATCCAGTATCCGGTATGGATCCCGTCTGTCCTGTCCTGTCCGGTATTTTACTGTTGTATCCAGTATCCAGTTTCAATCCCGTCTGTCCCGTCCTGTCAGGTATTTTACTTTTGTATCCAGTATCCGGTATCGATCTAGTCTGTCCCGTCCTGTTCGGTGTCTTGCTCGTGTATCCAGTATCCGGTATGGATCCCGTCTGTCCTGTCCTGTCCGGTATTTTACTGTTGTATCCAGTATCCAGTTTCAATCCCGTCTGTCCCATCCTGTCAGGTATTTTGCTTTTGTATCCAGTATCCGGTATCGATCCAGTCTGACCCGTCCTGTCGGGTATCTTGCTCGTGTATCCAGTATCCGGTATCGATCCCGTCCGTCCTGTCCTGTCCAGTATCCTGCTCGTGTATCCAGTATCCGGTCTTGATCCCGTCAGTCCTGTCCGGTATCCTGCTCGTGTATCCAGTATCCGGAATCGATCCCGTCTGTCCCGTCCTGTCCGGTATCTTGCTGTTGTATCTAGTATCCGGTATTGATCCCGTCCGTCCCGTCCTGTTGGGTATTTTGCTCGTGTATCCAGTATCCGGTATCGATCCCATCTTTCCCGTCCTGTTGGGTATCTTGCTCGTATAACCAGTATCCGGTATTGATCCCCTCTGTCCCGTCCTGTCCAGTATCTTGCTCCAGTATCCAGTATCCGGTATCTGTTCCGTCCAGTCCGGTATCTTGCTCCAGTATCCAGTATCCGGTATCAATCCTATCCGTCCCGTCCTGTCCGGTATCCTGTTTTTTCACGTCAAGTCATGTTTATTTGTGACGCCCTTAATCTCAAGGAGTCTCAAAGGGCGTCACAGACCACAGACTATTATGACACCATCCCTCTGATCTAAAATCTACATGAGGGCAAGGAAAAACCCAAATAGGAGTGTCCATGGCCAAAAGTGTTCATTTAACATTTTCAAAGTATTAATTTTGTTGCCAGGATTTTTCCATTACTTTACCTTTTCATATTCATTGCTGTGGCCCAAAAAACAGGCCCTTCAAGGAAATTCCACGAAGCCCCATTTTTTTTTTTTGTATGTATATTTATCGTTTCCCCTCCAACTCCTGTCTCATCTCACATTGCGCTAAAGAAAGAAACATCTCGCATTCCTGCGAACCGAAAACATGTCATCCAGGTGGAGCCCACTATGTCAAAGCCAAATCTCGCTATGTTATCTACCCATGATCCCAGTGTTTTGTAGCACTCAGCAATTTCACAATTCTTCATTGGTTACGCAAAAGGGAAGCAAGAGACTATTTGGGTTGAGAGGAGTGATGAGCTAAACACGGCAAGAATGAGTCAGTGTTAATGTCTCTATGTAAAGACTGCATTCTTGGACTGTCTGGGACCTTCAGCCAGACCTTCCTTTGCAGACTGCGCCCTATCTACTGTACACAAATCCACCTCCAGTTCCATTCCGTTCTGCCTACGCTCACTTAAACATCATTCTTTCTTGTCACAGAGGCGGGTACCGGTTCTGACTTTCGGCAGTTTCAGACGGACTCGAAGTAGGAACGTTTGCACAGGACGGCGGGTTACGTCAGGACAGGACAAGAGGAAAGATATTCAGCACTGATTAGGGAGCGTTAGATGATGACTCCATTGAGGAAGCCGATGATTGCTTTAACAGTGACCGAAAAGCCAGCCAATGACAATCAAACCGAGAATGGAACGTTGGGATTTTTCCAGAAAGTCTTTGCAAGATGCATGGGATATATGCCTGAATAAATAGGACCAGGATCTTGAGAGTTCATTGATACTGATACCAGGTGCAGAAACAAATACTTTCAGTACTTTTGTAACCTCAGCGTTTCCTCTTGATACATTCACAAATACAATTTTCAAGGAATATCTGTTTGCACTTCCCTTATTTATCCTAAAAAATCCTAAAATGTACTGTACGGTTCTGGCGGTGATCCATTATGCCCAGTCAACTTACTGAGAGCAGGGGCCAGCAGAGCACTTTTTATTCCGGTCCGGGCTACTGAAGTGTGTGCTAACAAGACCTGTGGGGCTGCAATCCGTTGTCCCTAGTTGACTATTGCCGCGAGAGAAGGAGCAGAGAGAGTAAATTTGTGTCATGCTTGGCTGCCCTTTTTTTGGTTCTTTCTGCCTACAACGAACAAGACCTGTGGGGCTGGAATCCGTTATCCCCAGTTGACTATTGCAGAGAGAAGGGGCAGAGAGAGTAATTTTGTGTCATGCTTGGCGGCCCTTTTTTTGGTTCTTTCTGCCTACAACAAACAAAACTCGTAAGGCCGCAATCTGTTATCCCCAGTCGACTATTTCCGCGAAAGGAGGGGCTGAGAGAGTAAATTTGTGTCACGCTTGGTGGCTCTTTATTCCGTTCTTTCTGCCTACAACAAACAAAACCTATTGGGCTGCAATCTGTTATTCCCAGTCGACTGTTTCCATAAGAGAAGGGGCAGAGAGAGTAAATTTGTGTCATGCTTGGCGGCCCTCTTTTTCTGTTCTTTCTGCCTACAACGAACAAGACCCGTGAGGCTGCAATCCGTTATCCCCAGTCGACTATTTCCGGAGCAGCGGCAGAGAGTAAATTTGTGTAATGCTTGGCGGCCCTTTTTTCTGTTCTTTCTTCCCACAACGAAAAAAACCCATTGGGTTGCACTCCGTTATCCCCAGTCGACTATTTCCACAAGAGAAGGGGCAGAGAGAGTAAATTTGTGTCATGCTTGGCGGCCCTCTTTTTCTGTTCTTTCTGCCTACAACGAACAAGATCCGTGAGGCTGCAATCCGTTATCCCCAGTCGACTATTCCCGGAGCTGGGGCAGAAAGAGTAAATTTGTGTTTTTCTTGGTGGCCTTTTTTACCGTTCTTTTTGCCTTCAACGAACAAGACCTGTGGGGCCGCAATCCGTTATCCCTAATCGACTATTGAGAAGGGGCAGAGATAGTAATTTTGTGTCATGCTTGGAAGCCCTTTTTTCTGTTCTGTCTTCCTACAATGAACAACACCCCTGGGGCTGCAATCTGTTATCCCCAGTCGACTATTCCTGAAGCAGGGGCAGAGAGAGTAAATTCATGTCATGCTTGGCGGCCCTTTTTTTTGTTCTTTCTGCCTACAACGAACAAGACCCTTTGGGATGCAATCCGTTATCCCCAGTCAACTCTTCTTGTAGTTGGGGCAGAGAGAGTAAATTGGTGTCATGCTTGGCGGCCCTTTTTCTGTTCTTTTTGCCTACAATGAACAAGACCTGTGGGGCCGCAATCCGTTATCCCTAGTCGACTATTGCCGAGAGAAGGGGCAGAGAGTAATTTTGTGTCATGCTTGGCAGCCCTTTTTTCCCGTTCTTTCTGCTTACAATGAAAAACACTCCTGGGGCCCCAACCCGTTATCCCTAGTCAACTATTGCCGAGAGAAGAGGCAGAGAGAGTAATTTTGTGTCATGCTTGGCAGCCCTTTTTTCTGTTCTCTCTTCCTACAATGAGCAACACCCCCGGGCTCCGCAATCTGTTATCCCCAGTCGATTATTCCCGAAGCAGGGAGGGGCAGAGAGAGTAAATTTGTGTACTGCTTGGCAGCCCTTTTTTCTGTTCTTTTTGCCTACATCGAACAAGACCCATGGGGGTGCGATCCGTTATCCCCAGTCTACTATTACTTTGAGTGGGGCCCAACTGGGCGCATATAAACATATGGGGTGGTTTCTGCTACCCATTAACCACAATAAACAATGGATTATTTTATTCTTAATGATAGAGATGATCTTTCTCATATTGCTCCAGTAAAATACGTTAATGTTGCTTCCTTTAATCACTTCTGTATCCAATATATTGTAAAACATGTGTTCTACTAATTTTGATTCGAATTAAATCGTCTTTATTGTCATTGATAACAACATAGTGAAACACTGTATGCAACGAGATTGGACATGACACTCCAGGGTTAACATGTAATAAAGAAATTAAAGAGAAAACAAGATAAAAGACTGTTTAAGAATAATAAATTGTCAAAAAATATCTACAACATACTGTTTGGAGACTGGGCCAAGGAGTAATCATCGTGCAATGGTTCAAAACATATAATAGAAGTATTGTAAGGATTATTTGTCATGTATGCTTCGTTCAAGACTTATTTTTCTTATTTCTGTCATATTTTAATTATTTATTTAATTCATATTTAATATTTTTTTTTTCACTGTGAGATGTAAGATTATTTGATAAAATTTATGAAATGAGAATGTCAGAGCCATGTAAGGCGCTAACCTGCTTATTGGGGGCATTAGGGGTTCAGTGTCTTACCCAAGGACACTTCGACATGTAACACGGACGAGCCGGGATTCGAACTGGGATCCCTTGATCCCAAGACGAGTGCTCTACCTCCTGAGCTGCTGCCGCCCCAAAGACTGTTGACCATTTTAAACTTGTCTCTCCTACAGTAACTCAAGTAACTCAAGATCTTTGAGGCTTATTTTGACCTTAATTATATCCATAAATAATGGTAATGGTAATAATGGTAAGTATTTACCTGCGGAGCAGATGGCGCAGGGCAGAAAAGTGAGAATGTGTGCACAGCTCCGCCTACCCCTACCACTCATCCAATCAGATTGTTCTGTGTGCTTGGCTGGCGTTTCTGAGTGTTTACAGTTTGTTCTGCAGGTTTTCACAAAAAACACTTAACATTCTTTTTAACTGAACTTCCACACAAAGGATTTTTTTTGTGATTTACAGCCAAAACAGGGTCTGTGGGTGTCATATTTAATTATTTAGGGGCGGCAGTGGCTCAGGAGGTAGAGCGCTCGTCTTGGGATCAAGGGATGCCAATTCGAATCCTGGCTCGTCCGTGTTACATGTCGAAGTGTCCTTGGGTAAGACACTGAACCTCTAATACCCCCAATAATAGCGCGTTACATGACTGCAAGGCCGCTGTTGGGAAATGTAGAGCACATTGTAAGGCGCTTTGGGAAGTCATTGACTTGAAAAGCGCTATAGAAATGCACATCATTTCATTTATGTAAAATAAGACGTTTAAATATATCTTTCACGTCGTTCTCTACGAATGAAGAGTCCTTGTGGTGCTGGTACTTGGACGATGGTTTAGTTCCCGTACCAGTATCGAAAATATTTTCCCGCTTAGCATCTTCGTCGAAGAGATGAAATATGACTTCCCGCTATTTCTAAGAAAACGAACATTTTAATGCGCGTTCCTCAGAGTGACAACGCTCAGCGGAAAGTCGAAGCGTTGAATTTATCGCTCCGCCGTGCTAAATTCCTCAACGTCTGCAGCGCTCGAAGGTTTCGAGAGATGCCTGCGAGATGTGTAATCGTATCGGTACCAATGTGCCGTTTTAGAGGATTATATTTCCCGGACAGTTTTGCTTCTGATGACTCCCAAGGATACTCCATTCTCCCAAGCAGACCAGAGTAATGGATTCCAGTTGCTTAACGCAGCATGACTCGAAACCCCCTTTTTTTACTTTTGTAAGGACGAGAACCCAATTAAAGTAGATTCCCCGGGACACAACTTGAATCTGTTCTGAGGTGGGGATAGCTAAGTGAAATGTAGCCTAGAGTGGGGGATGCAAACCTAGAGTGCCTAGCGAAAGTATCGCCCCCTCCTCCCCTGAATTTTTACTCAAGTCAAGTCAAATGTATTTATATAGCCCTTAATCACAAAAATGTCTCAAAGGACTGCTCAGGATTACAATGATACAATTACCTGATCTTAAACCAACATGCGGGCAAGGAACAACTCAAAACCTCAGCGTGAGGAAAAAGAGAAACCTTGAGAAGGGACCTCACAAGTGCTATCCCACTTCCAGGATGACCAGGGTGAATTACATTTAGCATTACAGTAGACAAACATAGTAAACACTAGGTAAGATGTTGAAAATTTGTCCGGAAAGTGCATGACAGCAGCGACGCCCCCAGCCTGCAAACTAGTCCAGAAAGTCTATGACGGCCTCGACGCAGCTTCCCATCTCTGCCAGCTGGTCCATGCAGGCGTTCACATGCTTCAGGTCAAACGCTGGTCCGCTGACTCATCTCAAATCGTCCTTCTCCTTTGTATCACCACCAGGCAGGCAGTCGGAAAAAGACAGGACAACACAGAATATGAGGTGGGCATCAATCATAAGCTTTGGAATAGAAGTGTGTCTTAAGCCTCGATTTAAAAACTTCCATTGAGGTTGCTGATCTTATCTCCGGAGGCAGGGCATTCCATAGCACCGGGGCCCGGATGGAGAACGCTCTCAAGCCTGCAGACTTCTTGGCTCTTGGAGTCACCAGTAGACCGGCATTTTCCGAGCGCAGACTCCGTGCAGGAACATAGGGGGGAATCAAATCAGAGAGATAAGAGGGTGCAAGTCCATGCAAACATTTATATGTTAATAAGAGAACCTTAAAGTCACATCTTAAGTGGACTGGGAGCCAGTGCAAGTTGGCCAATACAGGAGTAATTTGCTCAAACTTTTTGGTCTTAGTCAAATGTCTAGCTGCTGCATTCCGAACCAGCTGCAAACTTTTGATGCTAGACATCGGGAGACCAGAAAGCAATACATTACAGTAATCAAGCCGAGAAGTCATGATTCAAAGACCAGGAACGGAGACAGGACCCACTTGCGTTAACTTTCTCTGTTTTATTTTAAAGGAGGAAAAGGCTTGCATCCACGATCCGATGATTGCCGGTCACAGGTAGCAAATCGTTTGGAACGGGAAGTGGGACTTATGTGGCGAGCACAAGCAGTGTCGAGAGCAGGGAAAGAACAGATCGATGGCCGGGACGGTGGAGCAAAAACGTAATCGAGATCAGAAAAAGGATCGGAGCCGGTAATCAAACAGGAATCAGGACAGGAGAAAGTCAGGGTCGAAAAAGCTTGCCTAGCAGGAGCTGTGGTTTGCAGACGGACTGACAAAGGATGACAAGAAGACGGGGGTTTGAAAAGCCACAAGCAGCCAATCAGCGTCCGAGGCAGTTGGCGCCAAAGGACTCAGGTGCCTCGCATTTCATTGCCACATTTCAGGCTTTAAACTTAAAGCTGAAGAATCACCAACACATGAGACACAACATTTTATATTATATTGTCAACAAAAACACTGAAAAATGGGTGTTCCAGAAATAATGGCCCCCTGTTTTCTCAACTCAGCCAAGTGACTCCAGATGACCCAATGTCGACCTATATGACTAACAATGGAAGCGTGTATTAAGTCTGCAGTGTAATGTGCTCAGAGGTCTGTGAAAGAGGCCACTGGAGAACAAACAGCATAATGAAGACCAGAGAACACACCAGGCAGGTCCGGGATAAAGTTATGGTGCCAAGGACCAGGAACGGAGACGGGACCCAATTGCGTTCGTTTTACTCAGTTTTTATTAAGAAAGAGAACAGTGCTTGCATCCACGATCCGATGATCGTCGGCCACGGGTAGCAGATAGCAGGAACGTGGAAGTGGCACTTCCGTGTAGAGCAGACCTGGGCGCTCCGGTCCTGGAGGGCCGTATGTTCTGCATGATTTTTGAGGTTTCTCTGATCCAATACAGGTGATTCCAATCACCAGTATCGTTAACGAGCACTTGCTAGCTTGCTAACGAGGTTA
This sequence comes from Urocampus carinirostris, assembly GCF_059441175.1. Taxonomy (NCBI): domain Eukaryota; kingdom Metazoa; phylum Chordata; class Actinopteri; order Syngnathiformes; family Syngnathidae; genus Urocampus; species Urocampus carinirostris. The sequence continues at coordinate 28,995,689 of NC_142363.1, read as the reverse complement.
TAATTTGTATCACCTGAGTTAAAGAAGAGCAAACTTCAAAATCTGGCAGGAAGTATGGCCCTCCAGGACCGGAGTGCCCAGGTCTGGTGTAGAGGGAGGGTAGTCGTTGTCAGAGAGAAAAACAGGTCGATGGCCGTGGCGGAGGAGCAAAAACAGAAACAGGTCCAGATAAGAGGTTGGCAACAGGTATCAGGCAAGAAACAGGGCAGGATAGTGTTGGAGAGTACAAAAGCTTGCCTAGCTGAGAGCATAGGTTCGCAGACGGTGTGACTGGTTCTTTTCAGAAGAAGGGAGTTTAAAAAGAGTCCAACAGCCAATCAGGTCCCGTGGCTGTTGGCGCCAATGGGGCAGCCACAGGTGCCCCGAATCAGGAATCATGACATATAGAAAAGTTCAAAGCAGGAATGGAATACTAGGAAATTTGGCAACATTTAATGCATCTCTCGGAGCACTGTGCAACCGATAAAATCAAAATTAAGAGAGCTTTAAACCTACCAAAACCTGTAAACTTTCGTCCCAAACAAGGAGAAAAGTAATCAAAGAAGCAACTAAGAGACCCAGGTCACATTGAATGGCCTGCAGGCATACACAGCTGAGGTGGGACAATCTGTGTCTATGATAACCATTAGCCGACATCTTTGTCCTTTACAGCACTTTGAGTGGCAATTTATTGCGTATAAAGTGCTTTACAAATAAATGTGATTTGATTTGATGTGAAAGAGTGGCAAGAAGAAAGCCCCTTCTGGACTATAAAAAGGCGTTTGGAAGACACATAACAGATGGAACAAGGAGCTCTGGTCAGATAAGTCTAAAATGTAACTTTTTGGGCTGAATGCATATCGTCACATTTGGCGTAAGAGTAACATCAAACCTTGAAAACACCACCCCCACTGTTTAACATGGTGGTGGCAGTATCATGCTCTGGGGTTGCTTTTCTTCAGCAGGGACTGGGAAGATGGTTAAAGTTGATGGGAAGATGGATGGAGCCAAATACAGGGCAGAGAAAGAGAAAGAGAAAGGCATTGTGGGAGGTAATCCAGCCAATAATAATAATAATAATAATAATAATTTCCTTGTATTGTCATTCTGTGTAACAATGTACACAGAACGAAATGTCGATTGCATCTGACCCGATGCAGCCGCAGCCAAGAGAGGGCGCCGCCGACCACTTTTTAAGTCTTAGGAATGACTCGGCCGGGGCGCGAACCCGAACCTCCCAGTCTCAAAGCGGGCGCCTTACCATCTAGGCTACTGAGCTGGTAACATGGGCATTTTCATGATGGTGTGACGGGAACCAATAGAAGACCAGCATTATATAGGGTATTGACCAATAGCTGACAGGCATCTTGGAAACATAACACGTCTTTCGCACGAATACTGTGTTGAAGATGTTGTATTTTGAGGAAAATACTGTAAAGAGAGGTCCACACAGGCAAGATACCATATCCCGGGGTCTACTGTATAACAAAAATCAAAACAGACAAGAAATCTTCTTTCTGGAATTGTTTTATTTTTAGTATAAACAACATTTTTATGGTACAAATGTTTACGTAAAAAGCGACATGAACAAAATTCGTCCTCGTATCAGTGTGCAAATGAGTTTATACAAACGGAAGCATTTCCTCGAGGCTAACGCTTCGAGATAAATTATTTAAATAGCATATATGTACACAAATGACATAACTTCAACGGAATAATTTATCAAAAAAAACAAAAAGGCACTCGAAAATACACACAGCACGACACAATCCAAACATTTCCTTGTTTTTTTCCTGTTCGGGCTTTAGAAAAATATCTTATTTACAGCACAAAACTGGTAAAAAAAATCAAAAATTCATTGAAGCCATTCAATTATTTTAAGTAAAATCATTTGTTCGTGTGATGGTGGCCTCATTACAACATTTATGAGGTAATGATTGTATCCAAACTATATTTTTTTGTTTTCTTTATCGTAAATAAGCACGGAAGCTAAGGCACGCTAGCATGCTAATGTTTTATTTTTCATTAAGAGGGTTAAAAGAACAATTCACTTATCATTTAAATTAACTCGTTTTGTAAAAAGGGGAAGAGGGATTAGTATAAATATTTAAAGGGATACATTCTATCTAAACTTTTAACACTAATGATCATAGCGTGGATGTAGCATCCATGCTAATCGCTTACTATCTTCATAAAAGACAAAATATTTTCCAAAAGTCATCGTTCCAAAGCATCATGGGTATGTCTGCTTTGGGCCCTGTTCTCTCCTTTTTTTGTGCTCATAACCTGAGAAGTTCTACTGTCCGGCCATCCCTAAGTAGAAGACCTGGAACACATTCAATGCCATAGACGGCTTTAGTCGTCAAACCTCCCTTTTCCGTTCAAGCAGGCGGCAGCGAACGAGTTATTATAACAAATTCGGGGGAAAGGAAACTGTGAAAAAAATAGCCACATGGTCATTTTGGGGGGAGAAGGGCTGTTCAAACAAAATCACTCAAACCACACTCACATTCTTAGATCATACCAATCATACCAAACTGTCCACGGTCCCTCAATGACTCCTTCGAGAGGGATCTTCACCCCCAAGCCAAAAGAAAGTTCTCCCGCTGCGTTCTTCAAAACGAATATCATAAGATTCCACAGCAGATGTACAATAACGCCCGAGGATGAAAAGAAAACGAAAAGAAGGAATTTCCCTTTGATCCTTCCTCCACAGAGGGATACCGGCAAAGTTCAGGTGGGCAACGCAATAAAGGGGCGGGGGAGGATTCTTCTGAGCAGAGCTGTGCTCGCGATATGAATTGGATGCAGGAATATCATTGAACTTTCATTGAGCCTTCAAGTCCTGAAGTCACTTTCACCTCGTCGATCCTCCAACGTGCATTGCGATTTTCAGTTATGCGTCTGAAAGAAATCAAAAACAGGGCAGATGAGCCAAATCTCGATTGATTATTGCACAAAACCCGAAAGTGAAAGATTGACTTTAAAGTCTTACCTCTGCATTCATATTTAAGATCTGAGAAGTAAACCATCTCCTGGGAGAAGACGTACAACCCAAGTCGGCCTCCGGCGTAGGTTTTGTCAAAGATGTTTCCAGAATCAGCCATGATTCTCTTGCCCTCGTACATCACGACTCTAAAATCCAAACAAAATCCATTTGAGATCATCCCAAATGAATAAGGAGCAAGGATTTTGTTTCTTGGTGTTCACATTGTACCTTATAAGTCCAGTCTTTGGTCTATGGATCAGGTGCCACCTGTAAGCAGTGAAGTCTTTCCAGCCGATCTTCTTGGGGTCGTGCCACAGAGTACGGACCTATAAATAAACATAATTCTTAAAAATAGTCCAGATGTTTCATCTTCGGGACCATCTATTTACAAATTGAGAACTCACTTGTCCGGGTGTGTCTCCGGTGTGCCACAATGCATTTCTTAGGTGCTCGCCAGGGCCAGTGGTGGAGTTGACCACTTTGATGGATAGGCCAGAGTAGCCTTGAGCTCTGGTTGGTTTGTCAGACCAGTACGTTTGCGTGATCTGCTTCCACATGACCGAGTAGAATCGAGAACTTGACTGGTAGCCAAACACAAAACCGGCGTAGTCGTCATCTCGGTCCGTGTTGACAAAGAAGGTCCCACTGAAGTCCACAGCGCTAAATTCATCGAAACCTAATTTGGAGAGGAAATTTCTTAGAAGTCTGACGTGGTTTCTATGTATTGACAATAGGTGGTTACACACCGACGGCGATGCCTGGGTCGCAGTTGACTGTCTGCACCAACTCCTTGCCCTGATGCCTGACCACCCAATTGGGATCAATCTGTGAAGTTCCTTTGGGATCGAGGGGAACCATCTGGAAACGGCGGAAGTCGGTCTCACTGATGGCAAAGTTCTCAGGGCAGACGTCATAAATATCCAGCACGTTGTCTTGGTCGAAATCGTCTTTGCACACGTCGCCCCTGCCGTCACCTAAAATGATCAAGAACCATCAAGCACTGGGGATAGATACCTGATAAATGTGAGAGAGGGTTAACTGAGAGAGTGACTCACCATCAGAGTCCAGCTGATCCGGGTTAAAGGCCAGCCTGCAGTTGTCCTTGTCATCAGGAATGCCGTCATTGTCGTCATCATGGTCACAGGCGTCACCTTTGCCATCCTTGTCGTGATCGGCCTGGTTGGCGTTGGGTATGTAGGGACAGTTGTCCAAATTGTTCTGGTGCCCGTCCTCGTCAATGTCCTGGTTGTTGTCACACTTGTCTCCCACGAGATCTGAGTCTGAGTCAGTCTGTTAGGGACAACATTTTTTTCAGTTTTACGACCGTGGACGCTGGGAAACTAGCGAGCGAGAGAAGCAATTGAAATGCAGACTCTGAAGTTGAAACATGCCAGCTATCACCACCATCCTTGAATCACATTTGATTCAAAGTCGGCAGATGCATTCCTCTTTTTCTTTAAAGTCAATTTATAGCCTCAATGGCTTCCAGACAGATTTTTGACATTTTTTCATAGCACGCGATACGTCCATGCTGGGAGAGGGATTCCCAAAAATCTCTAGCCGGTATATGACCCTACCTGATCAGGGTTATGCTCGAGAGGACAGTTATCGCAGTGGTCTCCCACCCCGTCTCGATCTGTATCCCTCTGATCCACGTTGTAAACATATGGGCAGTTGTCATTCTCGTTCAGAACTCCTGTTGGGTTGAAGCACATAGTGTTTTCCTTAGTCCAGTTAATGTTTCCTTAAGACATTGGAAAGCGCTGAAACGCAAAACCGTTGTAGGGATTATATATGGTTTCTTCCTTACCATCTCCGTCAATATCAATGGCGCAGGCATCCCCTTCCCCGTTATTGTCGGTATCGGTCTGATCCGTGTTCGCCTCGAAGATACAGTTGTCACAACTGTCACCAACATCATCCCTGTCTGCATCATACTGGGCTGGGTTGTACACTCTAGGGCAGTTATCCTGAAAATATAAATACAATCATTTGTTAGTATATCTAATATTTTATTCCTGCAGTCCAAATTATTAAAATTGGATGAATTAGTAACATTTTTTACGGCACAACTGCTATTTAAGGTCAACAGAAAACATCCATAAATTATTCATTCGGAAAGAAGGAAATTATAATTTAAGGGGCTGCAGTAAATTCATAATCCCAAAGGTGAGAACCACCAGGAAAAGTATGTGTGTGTCTGTGTGTGGAGACAAATTTTGGAATAATTTACAAGATGAGATTAAACAATGTCCAACTATTCACTTGTTCAAATTTAAATACAAAAAAAACATTCCTGGTGAAATACGGGAGATTGGGAATAGTGCGTGTAGAACTATGGTTAACCTTTTTTCGCCTCTATTTCGAAAACCTACCTGCTTGACACCCAAAAATACGATATACAACAGTATGTTTTGGTGTACATAAAACCGATTTGTAGTTGCCCGCTTTGTGGGGAAGGCTTAGTGTAAAACCAGTAAAATACAGTGTTAGGATTACTCACCCTGTCATCAGGGATGCCATCATTGTCATCATCGTGGTCACATTCATCACCAAGGCCATCCTTGTCATGATCTTCTTGACCAGAATTGGGAAGGTTGGGGCAGTTATCCTGTTTGGAAAAACACATAGTTAGCTTCAGCTGTTGTTGGTCAAGATGTTTGGCCTTCCTGAGATGTGCAGTGGTTTGAGGTTACCTTCTTGCAGTGGTAGGTCGCATTGGCCACACATAAGAGGTCAGAGTTGGGCCAGCCATCCAAGTCGGTATCCTCTCCGCAAATATACCCGTTGCCGGCGTATCCTGGCCGGCACTCACAGCGGAACATGGACTCAGAGAAGACGCCCAAGTAAATGCAGTTGGCGTTTTTGTTGCAGTTGTGGCTTCCGTCCTGGCACGGGTTACGTGGTTTGCAAACCTGCAAAACAAAATGTTTCCGGAGCTTAATAAAACACAAACCGGTTGTTTCTGGTCAAGAACAAGCAGTAAGTAAATATCATAATTCTAACCTGTTTTTTGGCCGTCGCTTGTTCCACTCCTCTCCCGTAAGGCTGAGGACCAGAGTAACGAGTCGGGCACGGTTGGCAGTTGTAACCCGGTTCTGTGTTCTCGCAGCGATGGACACCGTTGTACGTATAGCAAGCGTCAGGGACCTCTTTGCACTCGTCAATGTCCTTGCAGGTGACGCCATCCCCTTTGTAGCCGAGTGGACACTTGCCGCATTTGAACGAGCCATCCGGGAAGCTGGTGCACTTTGCGCCGGGGAAGCATGGGTTGGAGAGGCAACCATCTGAAAAAGACAAAAACGATTGGTGTCTTGCAAATATTGGATGGTCTGAAACCCGTATAACTGTGGGGGGGGGGGTTCCGGCAGAGTGCATGCTAAAAATGGGGAGGGCTACTTTAGGAATTGTCACACATCGCAGGGATTTCTGGTCCCTCATGAACCCTATAAGTGAGGGGTTACAGTAACTCTTTGTGCTTACCAATGGGACAGTCCTGTTTGTTGCACACTCGAGACGTAGTTGCATCACCGACGCAGTCCTTTCCTCCGTATTTGGGAACAGGATCAGAACAGTGACGTTTTCGGTTCTGGATGCCTCCGTTACATGTAACGGTGCATGTGTCCCACGGTGACCAAGGTCCCCAACCGCCATCGACTGAAATTTAATCGAATGACAACAATCAGTTTCATCCTTTTTAAGTGTGGACCTCATTGTAAGTAGGAGAAATCGAGCTTACTAGGACATGGTGACTTTTGGCAGATTTCAGTTTGCCTTCCTTCTCCCAGGCAGTCTTTCCCGCCCATCTGTGGCGTCGGAGAGTTGCATAGACGAATGCGAGTGATAACCCCTTCCCCGCAGGACACGGAGCACGAAGACCAGGGAGACCAATGGCTCCAACCTCCGTCTTGTTTGACTGCAAGTACCAAACGTACCGTTCACTCCCCACCCTCCAGCACGAGAGTCGATAAAATTCCCATGAAGTCTGACTCACAGCGTTTGTCACATTCTTGGGGGAAGCAGTCCCGGGTTTGAACTGAGGTGCCCTCGCAGTTGCTGTTGATTTTATCGCACGAGCGTCCACGCTGCTGGATTCCACGGCCACAGGTCACAGAGCAACGGGTCCACTGAGACCACGGAGACCAGTCGTCCTCAGCAGAGTCACTAGCTGTGAAAAGGAAGGCGGCTTTAAAAAGTTTTTCACGGTGCTTTGACTTGAGAGTTGCGTCCGTCCAAGAAAAACTTACGATTTCCGCATCTGGGGCAGCACTCTCCCTCTGGGACAGTGCCGTTAGTGCAGGGAATCAGAGGACAGGAGATTTTCCGACACACAGTAGCAGAGTTCTGATTGGAGAGAAACCCCTTTTAGTTCTAGAATTTCAAGACTCTCAATTTTGATTGCATTGAAACATGGTGTGTGTATTCAGGATCTTGACAATCCCACTTTGTTGACAGAAAGATTCATGGAAAATATCCCTCTGCTGGTTTGAGTTTGTTTCAAAGAACAGCTCTGTTGTTTTACTAAGTCGCAGTGTTGGCGCCCGCAGTAGGAAACAACTGTTTCTCCAATTACCTGGCAGGTACACTCGGTGCAGTCATCCACAGTCCACTCGTCTCTGTCGTTGTGTACTATCCCATTGTGGATGCAAACGCTGCTGTGGTTCTTGATTTGATCTTGAATCTTGGCGCTGACCTCAGACTGCGGGAAAAAAAACACACACAGAAGACCCGAGTGAGTGAGGGGAGTGAGGGGAGGGGTGCTAACTAGGGACCAAGGATGGAAAACTTTCACTTTGCCAAAGTTCCAGCACAAATGAATCACCATCCGACATTATGATTAAAACGTAGCCTGACTAGACTGCAGCAAATATAAGCAACATTGTTGTGTGTTCACGTGGCTCTCGTTAGGAACTTGGCCTCGAGCTGCCACGGCAGCGACAAGTGGCACTGGGAATGCTCTAACAGGGAAACAGGACTGGGTGGGAGTTGCTGTCACACTTACCACTTTACGCAGTTCGTTGGTCACTTGCTTGACCACCACGCCAAGGCCTCGTAACTCCTTGAACAGCCCAGCGATTTCGTCACAGGAGTAACCACAGTACGAGTGAAGATCTAAAAGAAAAGACCTGGTTAATAACAACGTGTCTTATACCTAGTGCGACAATTGACTGTGTGGATCTATCTGGCACCTGTACTTTATAATCACTTTGTTGGGAAAGGCAGTAAAACCACAAAAGCATGGAGAAAGTCTCACCTTTTGTTTTGTGGCCAATGTAGTCGGTTCTGATGGCAGGACTGGAGTTGTTCATTGGATTTCCTAGAGTCAGGACGTCAGTCAAAGCAGCTGCAGAGTACAGAGTGATGGATCAGTTCTACTGTTTTCTATATTAAAACCCCGCTTTTTACTACTATGGGAAAAAACAATCATCAGACTACTTATTGTATCAAAACTGGAACAAATGCAAACCCAGTCATCAAAATCACAATTTGAAGCCTTACCTCCGTTTTCACAGCCCTTATTTCTCAAGATGGTTTCCAGGGTTGTCCCAAAGACAAATCTGACATTCTGGAGTACTCCCTGTAAGAAAGATACAACATTTAACCAAAGTATCTCCAAACAAATGTGATGAAAAAATAATCTGAGTGAACCCTTACCATGAATTTGTCCCTGGTCGCGCCCTTAGCAATCCTCAGCCTGGCGACGTCAACCAGCTCCTGTGACAAAACCGTCTGGATGGGCTCGTCCATCTCGGACACATTGATTTCATCGCAGCCAACATAGAGTTTCACGCGGTCGTCCTGGAAGAAGAGCGTGATGTTCTTCCAGTGTCCCGTTGCCAAGTGGGCCTCCTCGATGGACACCAGCTGCTGGTGGCTGCCGGTGGAGTAGAACACGTCTAAAGTGTTGGCCTTGCCGTTGGAGATGATCTCCAACACAGGCCCGGAGCCGTCTTTCTTCTCTATGCTCAGGAGGCTCCCTCGGTTCCTTTTGGACTGTTTCAGGTTGACCAGAAGGATGAAGCCCCTCTCCAACTGAATAGAGTCGATGAGGTCCCCAAAGGAGTTGTCAGGGACCGAGGGGATCAGGTCAGCGTTCAGGATCTTGTACGCTGGGCTGTAGGGATCAGCCCCTTTGACCAAGGTGACTCCATTGTGTCTCTTGTCCACCCGCACCAGATCGAATAGGTCGTAAACGCTGTTGTCATCGCGATTCTCTGCGGGACGAGGAAACAGACGAGTTCTTATACATGTTATGGAAAAGATGGGAAGACTTGACTGCATCTAGGTCCTCACCTGCCAATATCGCTGCCTCACAGCTCCAAAGCATCAGTAATAGAAAGATGCCACGCAGCATCGTCGCTTCTTCTCGAGTTAAATCTAAAATCAAGCCGAAAATCAATGATAAATGACAGCTTTTCACGTCAAAATCCTTCATTTGTGAGGAAAGGGTACATACCTTATAGCAGAAAAGTCCCTTGAAAAATTGTAGTGAGTAGGTAAAAACTTCCTCTTCTTATTATGTATCCCGTTCCTTCTCTTGGGGAGTCAGTCAAAACCAGCCTTGGATTCCTACTTTCCCAACTCCAATTGATGCTACCAAGGTCTATCGCGCTGAGCAACTGTCTATCAGGGCGCAAGTGGAGGCTTTTTGAAGGCTCGAGAGACATTCCTGAGACTCCGGCTGCACCAATAGCAGGCCGGTGGGTGGACCCGGGGCCTCTTACCTCACACGGCTCGTCGCAGTCACATCCGAGACGCGCTCAAAAATGCATTCCACAAGCTCAGCGGACAAATATTCCATATACTCAGCCGTGCCAGGGCTGGGGTGGTCGGGGGCGGCGGGGGAAGGTGTTTCCGGTCATATAATAACTTCATTTGTCTGGTTAAAAAAAGGAGGTGATGTTATTATCTTTTCTATTAGAGGACAATGTATATCAACTTCAATTTATTGGACATTTAATCATTGACCCTAAGTGTTTTAAGAACAAAACTTTGCTTATCTGCATGTTTTGTTCCAAACAGAAGCTCCAAAAGATTGTACAAGGTTGTTTTATAACTCGACCACTAGGGGACTCCGGGAGCAGCTCGGTGAGACCAGCTCTCAGAAACAAGACCATATACAGCTTAAAAACTCCAACCAATTTCCTTGTCATTAAATTTATGGTCGGTTAGCTGAGGGCAGCGGGAGCATTCTTGCAGTTTTCCTGAAACCATAATTATGATTCTTTCAATCGCATCAGGTTTTTCAATCGCATTTTTTCGCACCCTCAAAAGCTTTCATGCGCGTTTCTGATTTTGTTATTAAGGAAAATCTTGAGTCTCGGGGGCGAATGTTTTGAGAGTTTCGCATTGGCAGACGGTTTACTCATTTTAAGGATTGCTGTTATATTTGTCTTGGAAAGTAAAAGAAATAACATGTATAAAATGATCTGATCATTGGACTATACTTTTGATAAAAATATTACATTATGAAAAAAAATCGTATTATTTTGTTGCTGAAATTAAAAAAAATCATCCCTGAAATGAGAGATTTTTTTTTTTTTTTTAATAGCTGTTTTTCTTATTTTACTAGAAAAATTATGTAAAAAAATAATTTGCTCTACAGGTGGATACTTTTGCTCATTTTAAGAAATAATTTAATTCTATTATAATAAGTAAAATATGAAAAGAAATGAGTAAAACCACATTTAAAATTGAGGAAAAAGACAAAAAACGCATTATTATTACTGTAGATGGTTCTCTTCCTCGACTCTCCTGATTTTACAAAATCAGGCTTTCTGATAGTAGGGATCAGGTGTATTGTGGAAGGGAAAATTCTAAAACAACGATTGTTAGCCATTATTTCTAAACGGATCATCTTGGTGAGCCTGTTTTCCTATCTCCCTTCCCCATCACAGCTGATCAGGGTTCAATTCTGAGACCTTATTGATACATTGGATATTTACTATTATGGAAATCAATGATTTCCTAACCTATCATCTTAAAGAGTTATGTCCTTCTTGTTTTCCTGTCCCCCTCCTCAAACACAGCTGATTTAATAAACAGGCTTCAGTTCTGAGACTTCTATTTTACATCAAATATTTAGCCTTATGTAAATAGATTATTCCCAACCTTATCTTCCTCGAGAGCTAATGTCCTATCAGTTTTCTTGTCTCCCTCCTCCAACACAGCTGATTCGTTGAACAGGCTTCAGTTCTGAGACATCTATTTTAGATTAAATATTTACCCTTATGTAAATAGATTATTCCCAACTTTATCTTCCGTGATAGCTAATGTCCTTCCAGTTTCTTGTCTCCCTCCTCCAACACAGCTGATTTGTTGAACAGGGTTCAGTTCTGAGACTTCTATTTTACATTAAATATTTACCCTTGTGTAATTGATTATTTCCAAGCTCGTCTTCCTCGAGAGCTAATGTCCTTCTAGTTTTCTTGTTTCCCTCCTCGAACACAGCTGATTCGTTGAACAGTATTCCGTTCTGAGACTTCTATTTTACATTAAATACTTACCCTTATGTAATTGATTTTTTCCAAATTCATATTCCTCGAGAGCTAATGTCCTTTCCGTTTTCCTGTCTCCCTCCTCTAACACAGCTGATTCGTAGAACAGGGTCCAGTTCTAAGACTTCTATTGTACATTAAATATTTAGCCTTATGTAATTGATTATTTCCAACCTTATCTTCCTTGATAGCTAATGTCCTTCCAGTTTTCCTGTCCCCCCCTCCAACACAGCTGATTTGATGAACAGGGTTCAGTTCTTAAACATCTACATAGCTCGTTGATGAGCTGCAGCAGTGATGAATGAGAGGGACATGGAGATCAAGAAGGAAAACGTCTCCAGGGTCGGTCTCCTCTACTCGCGGTTGAGCTAAATGGTTCAGCAGTATCTGCGTCACGCTTTGGCCATGTTTAAAATTCGATTTGACAAGCCGATTTTGACACAAGACACCTGCTAACACGCAAAAGCCAAAACTGTGATTCAAATGGAAAACATCGTCGAGCCGACTTTTCAGCCCCCGGCGGGAAGGATGTTTGCTGATAACAGCCAGGTGGGACCGCTACGCCAACGTGACCTCACGGCGTGGGAGGAACGGACTGACAAGGAACGAATCGACAAGAGAGAACCGACAAGGGGGCGCCGGAGCGCTGACGAATACCCACAGCGGCCTCGGCGGAAGCGGGTCAGAGATAGACAACCACCTCCCCCTGACCTGGGTCAGCAAAATGGTAACAAGCTCTGTGTTTTACACATTTTATCAATTCTTGATAACTTTGAGTACCGTAAATTCCGGACTATAGAGCGCACCTGATTATAAGCCGCACCCACCACATTTTAAGAGGAAAACCGATTTTGTACATACACAAGCCGCACCTGTATATAAGCCGCATGCGCCCACATTTAAACATGTAACACAAACACAAAAATAACCCAAACCCGACTTCAAGTCCCGCGATTGAAACTAAATGTCCTTCATTAAAGTCCACAGTCCAAAAATCACAGCCGGCAAAATGAACGGAAAATGATACCGATACTTAAGGTTTGATGCAGACCTGCAGAGTCCGGGTCCCGTTGAAAGTAATCCAAGGAAAAAAGTGTATATTTCCAAAGGTAAGGGTGGGAAAAATATATCAGATGAACACATTTACTCACACAACTCCTTTTTCTTTAACCAACTTTTTACCCCCTCTTCTTTCCTTGTCTGTCCCTCACCTTTAGCGGTCCCCACTTAAACTCGGCACCCCGCGTTTGTTCCGCCCCTCATTTTTCGTTCACCCGTGCAAAACATATCAGAATAAGTGTCTAAAATAAATACAAATAAATACATTACAAAAATATACAGTTGCAAATACATATTATACATGGGTTACACATATTTACAAAGAAAGACGTTACTCCGAGAGAGTTTTCAAAGCTTTAATAATAATAATAATAATATAGCTTTCATCCCAAACAGTGCCTGTGACAGGGCAGTTAATGGTAGCAACACTCGAGCGCCGCTGGCGGCCGTTAGAAAAATTACATAATTTAGTCGCATCACTGAAAAAGCCGCAGGGTTGAAAATTAGGGAAAAAAGTAGCGGCTTATAGTCCGGAATTTACGGTATATCTTTATAGAATTAGCATGTCGGACAGAGTGTACCAGGGGTGTCCAAACTTTTCAGGAAGCTGGCCAGATTTGGTAAGATGAAAATATTTGAGGGCCGTTTACTCCGCCTGGCATTCTTTGAACAGTCTTTATTAAAGTCACCCTGTGGAAGGTTAACAGTGCTTGGGGATCAGCGTCGCAAGCATGTAGCTCGCCTTTGTAGCATTTTCATTTGACTCGCAGTATTGAGAAAAAGAGGCTGTTGTGCCGTTAAAAACAGCTTCCAGTTGCTTCACCTTTTCACAGCGTTTGTTTCCAGTTAAGTAGTTAAGGAACTAGAGGCTCCTCTAGGAACTAAGGTTCAAGTCCTGGCTTCTGTGGGTTATCTGTAGAAATGTCCTTGGGCAAGACACTGAACCCCTTGTATTGCTGACTCCTCAATCACTATGTGACTGTGTGTGTGAATGGTTAGGTGTTAAGTATGTTGTAAAGCTCTCTGGGAGGTCTTCAGTTACTGGTTAAAGTGCTATAGCAGGGGTCAGGAACTTCTGGCTCTTTTAATGATTACATATTTGAGCAAATCCTCTCTGAAACGTCCCAATTCTGATAATCTCACTTTTGAGATTGGTGTGAAGATGGCCAAAACGACTTCGATATTGCAACGCTAAAAATGAATGTTGTTCAATACAGTTTCAAATACAAGGTGTCACACCAACAGACCCTGTTTTTGGTTGTACATCGCTGAGACACTTTATGATAAACCTCCCCAGAACAAACTGTAAACAATCCAAAAGGCCGCAAAGCAGTTTGATTGGGTGAGTAGTAGGGGTGGGCGGAGCTATGTAGACACAACACTCTCCCCTTTCTTACACCCGCCCACTGCGCTGAAGGGAAATACATCCATAAACATTTTCTTTGCATATTTTTGTGACATATTTACAAAAGAACTCTGCTTGCACCTTTTTGAAACCATTATTTATTGAAAAAACAAAAGGTCAAAATGAGACTTAATGGTCTTAAGTAACTGAGGTAGGGAGACAAGTTTAATCTGGTATATTTGTTGATATGGGACACAGGCTTTGTTATGATTTCATACATTTTATCAAACCGTCAGACTTCACAGAGTGCAGAATTCTCATAAAATTTTGCTATCATAGCTCTTTAGGTCAAAAATGTTCCCGATCCCTGCAAACATTTACACTTTATGGTGTACAGTATATAAAATAATCAAAACACGTATGAAAAATTGGGAAAACATGTAAAGACAGGTATGTAATCAGTACCGAAAAAGTAGCTTAGAGACTCAAAAAGGTTGGTGACCCTTGTTCTATTCTCCACGCTAACTCTCTCAGTAGACAATTGTTTGAGTGGTTGAAATCACAACTTTAGAATGTTTATTTTAGTTATAGCGCCTTGCTAATCTAATCTACTCCTCTTACTGACCCTGAAAGGCACTTGATTCTTTTTATTATGACGCGGTAAGTGTACAAAAAAACGGCGCCAAATCATAGAAGTACCGTATTTTCTGTAATATAAGGCGCATCGTATTATAAGCCGCACCTCTCAAAATAGTCTTTTGTGATATTGTTTTCATATATATGGCACATGAAATCAAACACTACGGTAAGAGCTACTGTAAGGTCGCGGGGGTGCAGGAGCCCATCCCAGCTATCTTCGGGCAGTGGGTAGGGGACACCCTGAACTTGTGGCCAGACAGTTGCAGGGCACATGGAGACAGACAATTCACTCACAGGGACAATTTGGACCGGCCATTTAACCTGACATGCATGTTTTTGGAATGTGCTTGCAAACCAGAGTGCCCGGAGGAAACCCACGCAAGCACGGGGAGAACATGCAAACTCCACACAGGAAGGCTGGTAGCTGGATTTAAACCCGGTACCTCAGAAGTGTGCAGCAAACGTGCTAACCGCTCAGTCATTTAAATTACAATTTATTTCATAGAACATAAATCAACATGGCTTCACAACATTTTCGCAACAATTAACATGTTAACCACAAGAGGGCACTCCAAGACCACTCTATATGTTTCTCAAAGGCAGAACAGTTACCTTGAGCAGTATTATTTAATTGTAACTATGCATTTCACATTTTCTACACTGTAAAGTGCACAGGATTATAAAGCAATTTCTGGCCATTTTGGGGCTTCTCGATGTGCTTCATAGTTTGGAAAGTACGGTAATATCCTTTTTGTTCATCATAACATTTTGACTTCTCTTTTGCATCCTTTTAGCAATAAATGCTAAATGCTGAATGCATTTCTATAGCGCTTTTCAAGTCAATAAAGACTTCCCAAAGTGCTTCACTATTTGCTTCATACTTACCCATTCACACACAAACCCACACACCGTTAGCGGTGTCAGCCACGCAAGGTACCTACCTGCTTTTTGGGGGCACTAGGGGTTCATGTCATGCCCAAACACACACAAAAAAAATAACATTTTAACCACTAGAGGGAACTCCAAGAGCACTCTATATGTTTCTCAAAGGCAGAACAGTTACCATATGCAGTATCATTTAATTGGAACCATGAATTTCAAATATTATCCAACGTATTTCCCCAAATTGTAAGGGAATTAACTAAAAAAAATGTAGCGTTTACCAAATTATTCAAATTAGTTATCTGACTCCATTAACCAAACATAACCTTCATTCGCCCAACAATGCATGCTCTTTTCTTATCGGGAAAATATGGGCAAGAACCCGGCATTTCCACACGGGGGCAGATTTATTTTCTTAATTTAATTAACTAAGTGAATTCCATCGAATTATTGTCGAATTATTGTCGAATTAGTCTTCGTCGAGCCTCCCTCTCGATTGTCCCTCACGATCGATCTTCTGAAGTTCCTCTGCCCACGTCTTTTTCCCAAGCCGGCGTGTCGGCCCCTCCCATGGGGCGTGCTGACTCCTCCCATGGGCGTGCCGACTCCTCCCATGGGCGCGCCAGGTGCCAGCTTCACCACCTCCTCGCCAAAGGGCGTCGCGATGTCTAAAGAAAACTCATATCAGCAAAGCGCTTCCCAAAACAATGCCTGACTCCTTTTTGCGTCTGGCTTTCTCTGTCCTGTTATCAACAGAACTAAACAAAACATTCGCATTCGGAACGGCGCCACCCGTCATTGACCTTAAGCCTTCCCTGTGAAAAATCTTCATTGCATTCAATAAATGTAACTTGTATAAAATTGTATAAAATCCTTTATAGTCGATTAAATAAAATATCAAATCCTTCAGTATATAAGGTGCACTTTGAATTTCTACTGAGTTTTTTTAGGTGCGCCCTATAGTCCAGAAAAGCAGTATGTTGTTTGAACTTTCCTTTTTTTCAGATTTGAGAGGAGGAGGCTCGCCACTCCCACGGTATCAGTTCACAACGTTGCAGTTATCAGCAGGTAAATAAAACAAAGCTGCCGTGTTCGAACAGACGTCGTGGAAAATGTGCGTAAGAGATCTTTGTAGCTACTTGTCAAACATCAAGCGGTGACTCACGCTAACATTTTAAGCTAATGAGTGCAAAAGCCAGTTGCTCATCAGATCCATTACTTGCAGGGTTGGGTAGGGTTACTTTAACATGATTACTTTCAATGACTTTTGGATTACTCCAATACCAAATATGCTAATAAAACACAAAAGAAACTAAATATGAATAAAAGTACTAAATTTTGTGCAGGCTTGGGGAGTAACGGAATACATGGAACAGCAAAAATGATGTTCGATTGATTTTCATTTTGTTTCTGTCGCATTTTATGTTTGACGGAGATCAAAGAGATCAAAGCCAGGAGAGAAAGCTTACCACGTGTTGTGAGTCATCATTTTATTAATATTTAGTTTCTTTTGTCTTTTATTAGCATATTCGGTATTGGAGTAATCCAAAAGTAATTGAAAGTAATCCAGTTAAAGTAACCCTACCCAACTCTGAATGGTAACAATTTTATGCATTTTCAAAAACCACACAATGAATTAGTTGACACGTTTCAAGCACTTTCAAGGCCATTTTTTCAACCCAGCACTGATCAAAATACTTTTTTGTTGACTTTGATGACTAAAAGGAAGACCTTGATCTTGCTGCTAGCACATACTTTGAGCTGTTGCTATCTATGATCATCGATCTTTTTGTGTCAATGGGCTGCTATAAACTGACATGAATTCTGCCATTCTGCTTTGACAATGCACGTTCAGCTTCAATACGGCACACTTGTGTACAAACACAGAAAGAGGAATTATAGGAAGTAATGGAGTTCAATACAAAAGCAGGGTTGGGTAGGGTTACTTTAACTTGATTACTTTCAATGACTTTTGGATTACTCCAATACTAAATATGCTAATGAAAGACAAAAGAAACGAAATATGAATAAAATGACTCAATTTTGTGCAGGCTTGGGGAGTAACGGAATACATGGAACGGCAAAAATGATGTTGGCAAGCTGTTTGGATTCCTTTTCATTTTGTTTCCGCCGCATTTTATGTTCGTTTTGCCGGAGATCAAAGAGATCAAAGCCAGGAGAGATAGCTTACCACGTGTTGTGAGTCATCATTTTATTCATATTTAGTTTATTTTGTCTTTTATTAGCATATTTGGTATTGGAGTAATCCAAATGTCATTGAAAGTAATCCAGTTAAAGTAACCCTACCCAACCCTGATTAGAAAACATTATCATAAACAAAAATCATCATTCAAGTAATCACATTACATTCTATATATAAGGAAATTTGGCGCCTGAGCTGAGTTCAAAGTCCTGCGCTTCTCTTTTGTTTCCTTTTAGCAACAAACAATTAGCATGTTAACCACAAGAGGGCACTCCAAGACCACTCTCTATGTTTCTCAAAGGCAGAACAGTTACCTTAAGCAGTATTATTTAATTGTAACGGAACACATGGAACGGCAATAATGATGTTGGCAAGCTGTTTGGATTTATTTTCATTTTTTTCTGTCGCATTTTATGTTCGTTTTGCCGGAGATCAAAGAGATCAAAGCCAGGAGAGATAGCTTACCACGTGTTGTGAGTCATCATTTTATTCATATTTAGTTTATTTTGTCTTTTATTAGCATATTGGGTATTGGAGTAATCCAAAAGTAATTGAAAGTAATCCAGTTAAAGCAACCCTACCCAACCCTGATTACTTGAGCAGCTTAAGTCTGAATTTTTCATTCCTCACCTTCGTTTAAGCATTATTTACAGAAACTGAGCTGCAGGCATCGGTTGGTGATTTTTAGTATGGGTGCAAATACCACACCCCAAGTAAATAAATAGAAGCAATGCAATTTGAAAGAATCTAAAAATAATAACATCATATTAGAAGATAATTATTATAAAATAATTATTTTAATTATAATTATTATAGAATAATGTCAGGTATTTTCCCATTTTCCTGTATTTTGAATTTGTTTTTCCAATACATGAGAAATGTCCCAAAGAGTATTTTTCTTGGTAATATAAAAAATGTAAAAAAATGAAATTATATTTTATTTAATTTTGCTCATTTCAACATATGATTTTGAGCAAATTCATATTTTATCATATTATTAGATTTATTTTTTATTCTATATCAAATACCTTTGCTGATATTAGGCATTATTTTTAATATTTTCTGACAAAAAGTAGGTGAAAATATAATAAAAAAAGAAAAAAAAGGTTTAAAATGATGAAGTGTTTTGTGTTTTATATTGCTAAAATATATAATCCTTCAAGTTGTCAAGATTGCTATTCATTTGTTTATTTATTGTATTTTTATTTATTTATTCATGAATGTATTTATTGCAAGTTCCTTTAAAGAGGAAATATCAAAATGAGAAAATCTTAAATCTTAAATTAAGATAATCATAAAGAGGAGGATGACCAGTAAGATTTGGGAAGAATGTACTTTTTAAAATCGAATGATTTATTCATTGATTAAAGTGCTATGACTTTGTGAAGACCATATTCGCAAAAAAGGTTCTTTATAGTCTGGAAAATTGCATGATGGGAAATAAAAGGGGACATTTTGCATGATAAAAGTACCGGTAATCAATAAATCTCTGGGTGACTGGTCTTTCTTAAAGTAAATTGGTAAATAATTACAAGTATTGATCACATGAATTCCTCCATTTCCATCGTTTATTTCCAGTGAACTCATTTGTACATGATTGAGCAAACATTTTTGTTTACTCTCCAATTTATTTGTTTTTCATTTACCGTAAATTCCGGACTATTAGCCGCTACTTTTTTCCCAAACGTTCGACCCTGCGGCTTATTCAGTGATGCGGCCAATTGATGTCATTTTTCTAACAGCCGCCAGCGGCGCTCGAGTACAAAATGTAGGATTTAGACCGGTGGAATATATGCGCCGAGGAAGACTGCAACTTCTTAGCTTGTGCACAAATTAAATTAGCGTAGCCATATCCTCATCATGCAAATTGCAAAAAGAAAGGCACATGACGTAGCTTTCAAGCTAAAAGCAAACGAGAAGTCCGATAAAGAAGGAAACAGAGCTACTGCACGTAAACTTCACTTTATGAGCGTGTTGCTAGCGTGTGACGACGTCCATATGACATGGTCTCTTTCCCATATTGGGTCAGACGACTTTGGTGACGCCAGTTATTTGGAGAAAGATGAGGACAGTTTACCGTGATTACTACAAGTACGGTATGTTTATTTACAGAGTCGTTTATTGTGTTGCGAGCGTGTTGCTAGTAGCGTTTTGCTACCCTTCACAGGCACGGTTTGGGATGAAAGTTATAATATTATTATTAAAGCTTTGAAAACTCTCTCGGTGTACCGTCTTTCTTTGTAAATATGTGTAACCATGTATAATATCTATTTGCACCTGTATATTTTTGTAATGTATTTATTTCAGACACTTATTCTGATATGTTTTGCGAATTAAAAAAGAGGGGCGGAGCAAACGCGGGCTGACGGGAAGTGGGGTAAAGGTGAGTGAGACCTGTTGTCGCGGCGGACAATAGTGGATATATATTTTTCCCACCCTTATTTTTGGAATATAGACTTTTTTTCCCTGGATTAGTTTCAATGGGTACCCGAACTCTGCAGGTCTGCATCAAACCTTAAGTACCGGTATCATTTTCCGTTCCTTTTGCCGGCTGTGATGTTTGGACTGTGTACTTCAACGAAGGACGTTTAGTTTCAACCGCGCGACTCGAAGTCGGGTCTGGTTAAATTTAATGTTTGTGGTACAATTTTTTAACGTGGGCGCATGTGGCTTATATACAGGTGCGGCTTGTGTATGTACCAAATCGGTTTTCCTCTGAAAATGTGGTGGGTGCGGCTTATAATCAGGTGCGCTCTAAAGTCCGGATTTTACGGTACTATCATTAAAACCACAGCCTTTTAGTATTAGTAAAAATGGGCCGCTGCTCAAATGATAATTATCAACATCATCACTAGTTATGTTTTTTCATGTTAAAATTATTGAATAATCTACGAACGTCAAGTCGTTTATTTATGATGCCCTTAATCACAAGGAGTCTCAGAGGGCTGCACAAGACCACAGATTATTTCAAACTACAGACTATTTTTACACTATCCCTTGATCGAAAACCTACATGAGGGCAAGGAAAAACTGAAAAACCTCAACATGAGGAAAATGAAGGGACTGCATATGAGGTCTTACCATTTCCAGGATGACCAGGCTGCAACGGATGTTGCAATAACAAATAATACGTATATATTGTCAACATGAAATACAGATCTTTCATAAACTATTGAATATAAATGTGTTTTAAGCCTAGATTTAAACATTTCCACTGAGGTTGCAGATCGAATCTCAGGGGGCAGAGCATTCCACAGAACCGGGACCCGAATGGTGAACATTCTCGAACCTGCGGATCTCTTCTTGGCTCTTGGGATCATTAGTAGACCAGTATTTTCAGAGCAGAGGCTCCAGACCGGAACATAGGGGGAAATTGAATCCAAAAGATATGAGGGAGTAAGTCCATGCATGATTTTGTATAAAACCAACAGAACCTTAAAATTATGTCTTAAGCTAACAAAGAAGCCAATGCAGGTTAGCTAAAATCGGGGTAATGTGATTAAACTTCTTATCTCAGTTAAGGGATGTAGCATTTGTACCAGCTGCAGGCTCTTGATTTTGGACTTTGGGAGACCGGAGAGTAAGGCATTACAGTAATCGAGACCGGAGGTAACAAATGCATACATTATAATCTCCACATCGGACTGGGACAGCATAGGGCGAATTTTAGCAATCTTGCGAAGATCGAAGGAGGGTCAAACAGAGTTGCAGGACACAACCGAATGTTTGATCTTACATTACACAGTCCAGCGTTTTTCCGAATTGCTCAGTCCACAATTTAGTAGATTTGGGAGTCCACAATTGAAAGGATTTGGGAGTACAGTCAATAAACATGCCCGATTAAAGTCGCCGTCAACGATAAAGCTCCGTTGGGGTAGTGCAAGCTGATGTTTAGCAGTGGGCAGAAGATTTAGCGCTATGCTAACGTTAGCATCTGGTGAAACTGTTAGCTGTGGAAAGTATACAGCAAACACAAAGACCACAGTTAACTCTCCCGGTACATAGCTAGAACTCCATATCGAGTGAGCAGTCTGTGTCAATGGTTCCGCTATTATTGTAGCGCGTAGTCTCCAACCCCTGTTTTTACCGGAGTCTTCGTCTCGTTCGAGCCGGTGATGTAATGCGGCGTCGGGAAAGCCAAGACTCCGTGATGGCAAAAAAAAGTCCTCCAATTCCGGAGGTTGTTGGTGGCGATCCGCAGCTCAATTCACTCATTGTGGACGGATGGATCTGGATCTAGTTGAGTGTCATTTGCGTAGCAATGGTAACTGATATTCTACTTGTGAATAATATTCCCTAACGGAAGCATGTAAATGCTGAAAAGAAGGGGGACAGGTACTGAACCCTGTGGAACACCACAGGTAACACTAAAGAGCTCGGATGTCATTTCACCAAATTTACCACAGTGCGTACTATCTGAGGGGTATGATAGACTTGCGAATAATATCATTTACTTTATGAATGAATACATTCGGGCTACAAAGCATATTCAAACTCAACATTTAGCACAAAACCTGCACCCAAAAACTCCAAATGACCTACACCCAGGGAAATTTGTGAGTCAAAAAGCCTTTTCCCCAATAGATCCGTAGGCGTCGAATTGTGAAATATTTCAAATTTAGTCTCCGCCGCATGTCTGAACAGTTGCAGTAATAAATCGCCGACGCCGTGCCTCTGTCAAAGGCCTCGTATCCCAAGATCCTTTCTGTTTTTGGTAAAGACTATCCGACGCTTTCATTCGTCACTGGTGAGTCAAACACGTTTACGAGGAAAATCGCGGGGAAAAAAATGATAAATCGGTGGCGTCGAATACCACCTTCGATCTCGGCGTGTGATGTCATGTCGGCGTTATTTTTATAACGGATGCGCTCGCTTTTCTGGCACTGAGATATGTCGTGATGTGCTGAGTGACATTTACCGTAAACGATGACTTTGCGGGGGGAAACAGAGGTCGTTGATTAATGGACCCACAGACTGTACATGTCAAAGGGTTTTTGAGTCTGAGTGGGTTTTGTTTTTGTAAAGCGATCTTCAAATCGATAAGAACATTATAAAAACCTTGGTTTTATTGAGAGGATTGTTTTAACCCGAAGAAACAAGTGAGGGCATCATAATGTATACACTCTACTGAACATTATCCAGGTGACCAGTGTTCCCTCTAAGCTGCGCGTGTGCGCAATT
This sequence comes from Urocampus carinirostris, assembly GCF_059441175.1. NCBI lineage: Eukaryota > Metazoa > Chordata > Actinopteri > Syngnathiformes > Syngnathidae > Urocampus > Urocampus carinirostris. Next base: position 28,972,914 of record NC_142363.1, on the reverse strand, counting down.
GCGCACTGCTCGCACATTCCCTGCGCAGAAAATCTAGCCGGCGCACAAAAATGAGGGCTCAAAATTATTAATTAAGAAGCGACTTAAGTCAAAGTTACAGTGCATGAAGGTAAAAATACACGGGTTCCCCCGACGTTGTGTCCTAAATGCGGTATTTTGAAGTCGAGTCAGAGTCGAACGAAGTTGAGTAAAGTTAGTAGAGTTTGTCGAGAACCGGCTTCTTCGGCTCGGCTCACTAAAAGGAACCGGCTCGTTCGGGTCCTAAACGGCTCTTCGGGTTGTTTTTGCTTCTTTCATCCCAACATGACCAAATATTATGTAAAACTTTGCACAACATGACTTAAAAGAAGGGGGGAATAGAACAAAAAAGAAAAAAATACCAAAATGAAAAAGTAGTGAAAAGCTGAGAAAAAAAGAAACAAAAGGAAGAGAAAAAAAAGAAGGAAAAATTTAGAAAAAAAGCCAGAAAAAAAAGAAAAGAAAGAAATGTAGGAAAAAAGTAAATAGAGAACAAAAAGAAAAAAGTAACAAAAAAGTAGAAAAAAAACACGGAAAAAAGAAGAAAAAGTTTGTGTTGCGATCAAATAATTTCCAATTCTATCAAGTGAATCTTGTTGCCAACATTGTACTTCCACTAAAAAATGTGATTAAGTACAGTTCTGTATCTTGCAACCGACTAAATAAGCCCTCAAAAATGTTAATATTATGCGACAAAATATATCAGGAAATAAAAAGAATCACTCAGATCCGAAGACTGGCGGAGAGCGGGAACGAGCAAGGCGGGAGTGACACTTCCGTGTCGGAAGAAGACAGGCGGGAATGGCGAGTCGTTTGACCAGGGCTGGAGATCAGAGGCGATGTCAAGTTCGTAATAGTGGTCGTAGGCAGGCGGCAGGCAGAACAGGCGTAGTCAGGTTCGGAAACGGGTCGAAAAAACGGGAATCGGGCAGGAAACGGGTTTCAACCGGGACGGAGTCGGACGGGAACGCTCACTGAGTGAAACAACAGTTCGCAACGATCTGACGGCGGTAACAGGGAGCCGGGGGGTTTAAAAAGTGACAAGGAGCCAATCAGCGACCATTTTAATGATTTAATTACGCCTTATGTATAATTATAGA